>NC_137463.1:88542427-88857905 GCF_964235325.1 Thermobia domestica
TAACTAGCAGCCTTAATATTAGACTAAGGAAGACATTGATCAAGTGCTATATATGGAGCATTGGTTCAGAGACTTGGACATTACGGAAGTCAGAGAAGAAATATTTAGAGAGCTTCAAAATGTGGTGTTGGAGGAAGATGGAGAAGATAAAATGGACAGAAAGAGTAACAAACGAAGGTCTTAAAACGAATAGGAGAGAAAAGCACGCTTCTAGACACCATCCTTCGTAGAAAGGCCAATTGGATTGGATACATCTTGTGAAGAAATTGTCTTCTTCATACCGCCATAGAAGGAAAGATTGAAGGAAAACGAGGAGTAAGGAAAAGAACACAGCTGATCGAGGACTTGAAAATTAGAAGAAAATACTGTGAGTTAAAAGGGGAAGCTGAAAGTCGAGAAACATGGAAGAAACATTTTCAGGCCCAAACTGAAAATTAAGAAACTCATTAGTCCTAGGGCCTCCCAATAGGCAGAATACTTAACAATAATAATTATGCAACAGACAGTACATATCTGAATGAACTGGACGTGGAAATGTATTACATGGAAATACATAAGCTAGTCATAAATATGAACGCACCTGATATCCATGATGACTACATGGAAAAATCGCTTATAGTATTACTAAAAGATAAATTATTTTACTACGAAATTTCAAATTTTAAATTTTAAAAAGAGCACGACTTGCTGCCACCTAAATGATTTGTATTTATTAAACCTTCAATATTTCTGGAACACTTGAAAGAAATATACATCTAAATGGAGATAATTTCCTGGACAACCCTCTCACACGAATATATTTATAAACTATATACAAAAATTCTTACTAAGCATAACACAAACTCTAGTACAACTGAATTCATGCATTACTATTATTATTATTACTATTATTTAGAGAAAGGAAATTTAAAGCATGCAATAAGCAAACGAACTACCAAAAAATGAAGCATTAATAAAGCTGTACATACGCAAAACACAATAGCACCTAACATATGAAGTACTTACATGCGCTTTAGACCTTTGTTTAACTTTAAGATCAAAAGTTTCCTTCTATATTTAACCATAACAAATATATTTCGACAGTTAAATATGAAAAAGAACAAAAAAATATGAAAATTAAATAAATAATCCAAATATCAAATAATGTTTCGCATTCAAACCTATTTGTTAATGTAGTTAAATGTGGCACTAAAACATAAGACCCTACAAAACATATAATGCACACAAAAACAGTGCAAGAGCAAATATATTCAACTATATTTGTTTGAATACTATTCTCTCTTGCACAGACATCAGGTCATTCAAACCCGTTGATACTGTTTATATATAAATATAATATCAATATCAAACAATTTTGTTCAAGATATAGTACTCCGGAATATCCGAGTGTTTCGTCTGCAATATCGGTCAATGTCCACGAGGTCCGGATTCTACATTACATTCTATCACTGGCGCTAATCCCGTTGAAGATGAAGGGTACTTGTCTCCTCTCCCAATTTTGAAACTGGGGGGACTGTCGCCCCAATAATCCGATTTGAAATGTATTTTGGGGAGAAATGTGATGATTTGTGTCCGATTGCCACAAAGGAAAGTGGGATGAAATTGATGTCCCTTGCTGTATAATATACAACAGGTTCATCTTAAAAATCAGACCCCTTCCCCCCAGAATAAGCCTCAAATCTGCCCACCTCCCAATGTTGAAGACAACTCTGCTCCCCTGATTCTCCACAGCATTGTTTTTCAACTTCACAAATATTTTGAACATCGCTTTAAAAAAATATGGGAATAGTCTTACCCGTCCCCCCTCCCTCAATGCTGAAGACAGATCTGCGCCGATGCATTTTATACGCAGTTACCTTTACACCTATTACTTTTCTTTGGAATAATTAAAAAGTGCGCAGATTATTCTTTGATTATCTATTAAACTTGTTTCTCGATAACGGTTGCATATCCACCTCTCGAATTCGATTGAATAATTTGAATATTGTAGCTTCCTACAAAACATATTGAAAAGATGGGAAAATCGGTTGTTATCTATTGGCGATAGTTACATCTTAAACCTTAATACTTTAGTTACTATCTTTTAAACCTTAATATTTTAGTTACTATCTTTTAAAGTATTTTCGAGATTTGGTGGTGCCAACAAAACTTTTAACGTAACAATTGTAAGATCAGAAACTGTAACTAGCTTATGCCATAAACGAACCCTAGCTCGTCTTTATTCAAAACGCTACTAACAAATCGCCTTCAGAAAGATCAAGGTTTAAGTTTAAAAAGTTCTGATAACATGCATATGAGATGATGAAGTAAAAGCTTCAAGCTGCCAGCACTTTCAAGATAAAATTATCACAGTACTTTTCTTTCTTTAAAATCATAGTTTTTAAAATTACATTGATTTCTAATTCTAGTAATATTCTTTCTAGTAATACTCTTCCAAAATTCATTAATTTCCGCTTACTTTGAAATTTGAATTTAAATATGTATTTCGTTTGTGAACACCGTCCTTTTCTCGGATAAAGAAAGAGAACTTCTAAAACATCTCTCTTTCTTGAAATATGATTACACGCGTGATTGCCTCCATTATCTTACACTAAAAAATCCCCACCAATAGGACATCATATTGATTTAGAACAGAAAACAGAAAACAAAATATAATATAAAGAACAAAATGATATTCAAACAGTTTTATTCATATTTTTTTTTCGTCGGGTTTCGAATTATCAATTAAAAACAACAATATTGTACACTTTTCTGCAATTATTAAGTAATGGCCTCCTTCTATTAAAAAAAAAACAAAAAAAAAAAAAAAAAAAAAAACCGATGAACACTACGACATAACAGTCGAGACTGGTTGACACACAGATATTCAAGTCGCAGGGCCAATTCGTCTAATATTAACTTTAGAATCAATAATATCTTTTGCTTGTCAATTTGACAACATCAAAACATGAAAGACTCCGTTGTCTATTTCAACTAAACAACTCTTAAATGTTAGAATTCATGTGAATTGTGAAATTAAGAAAAAGAAGCATTATTGAAGGAAGAAACTATTGTTTATGTATGTTTGATAGTATTAAAATTATATGTATAGTCAACATGAAAAGATTTTATCTTTCATGTCCTTTTCTTTAAATCGTACTTTGATTCTCGAGTTACGACAAACCAATATGAGCAGAGGTATGTACTTTCACTGGTAATTATACAACAATATCCTACTCTCTCTCTTTTGATATAAGAAAATGATATTGTATTTTTACTTTTTATAATAATTAAATTGTACCGAGTGAAGTGACAAAGTAGCAACTTAAACTCTCAGACAGAGATTGTCCCTGTCACATACGGAACATTTCAAAAACAATATCACGGCTTAAGCCCACGACTATTTTCCTTCCCACTCACTATGCGTAAACAAAGTAATGACGTAAACGTAAGATAAACACAGAATGAAGCTACCAGGATACCACATATAACCATAATATAAATCAAAATAATCCTTCAAAACAAATGACCCAAAAAGTACGAGGGGGAGTCAAATGAAAACCATAATTATTTTTTTTAAATATTATTTATTGGTCACACAGGGTACAGAAGTAAATCACTTTTCAACATAGTCCCCTCCTCGTTCAATGCAAGTCCGCCAGCGCTTCGGAAGAGCCTGAATACCTGCACAAAAAAAGTCTCTTGGGCGACGGCGCAACCACTCGTGCACCGCGTTGCCTCTTCATCGGAGTGGAACTTCCTGCCGCCCATTTCTTCTTTGTTTCAGGCTGATGGGAATGCACCCATGTTTCGTCACCAGTGACGAATCGTGACAGGAAAGCATTACCGTCACGTTCAGCACGCCACAAAAGGTCTTCGCACGCATCAACACGTCGCTGTTTCAGTTCAGGCGTCAGTTGTCGGGGCACCCATCTTGCAGACACCTTATGAAACTGGAGAACATCATTCACAATATGATGTGCCGATCCATGACTCATGTGTACACATGCTGCAATTTCGTCTATTGTCACACGGCCGAATCACAGAACGCTGCCCCTCGCTGGTGCATGTGGCTAGTGGGGCTGCCATTTTGGAACTGTTGTTGCGCCAGTGTTTGTGCATCTGCCGGCTGCTGCCACCTAGGAGACATCCGGCATACTATCGTAAACAGGCATGCCAACTTACAGCTCACTGGCGCCATATGCGGATTTTTATTTCTACTTTTATGGTTTTCAGTTGACTTACCCTCGTAGTTTCATCTAGTTTTACGAAATCAACGCAACGACCACAGAGATTTACATGACATCAAACACATAAAGCTTATCACTCTTTCTAGTACTTATGAAGACAATTTCATTACTTATATAACAATACTGAGAGATCATAAATTATCGCTTCAAAGTTCTTGTCTAACAACTCTCTAACAGCTTGACATTAAGGTAAGTTACATTACAAAATCATTTGACACAATATCCTAATTAGTTGAGCAGTATCACAAGATACTAACTAATTTTCTCCGATTTCCTATCAAGAAACAAAATCCGGGGATTACCAGCTACCTCGCTAAAGAATTACTTCTTTTTTCACTTCATTTTAAATCCACACATTAGTGCTCTGCGCAGATGTATTACGTACCTGCCATGTTATCATCTAGCTGACAATAGGTTTAAAAAAGTCTCGTATATATTAGGATATGTCTAATCTCTTGGGTCAAATTTAAACAGGTGATAGAGAAGTTCACCATAAATATTTTAAGATATCTAAGATCAGAAATGTCTATTTCAAGCGCCATGCCATATGGAATAAGTAAGAAGTTGCAGCAATTATTCTGTTTTCGTGATGATGTAAGCTGCTTTATTTTATATAATACTACATTTGATTGTTTATATAGCACAACGCCGAACACACTCAAATATCCTCGGTGTCTGTTGTACAATCAAGCATGCAACTAAGAACCTAGCAAGTAGGTTCTTCTCGGATTCTACTGACTCTTCACACACACACTAATGATCTGCTGTGTCCAATAATAATAATTATATTATAATTCGGCGAGTGTGCTGGGCATAAGATTATGGAATGCAAAGATTATGGAATTTGGTATCCAAATAATGGCAAACAGCTTGTAGCCATATGGGCAGGTGTGGCGTCATGTTACACTCATATTCTTGCGGATATCCGGAGGTACAACCTTCAACAATTTGGGTAGTATATCTCGAAGAAACAGCATACAAGTTGTCTATTCAAACACAGGAGGCAAAACATAACGTCCTCCAGCCTACAACTTGATACCGAATCGTTGCTGGTGACAAGACAGGTGAATTGCATGTAAATTGCCATTACTCCACATAAGCTATCACGGGTAGAAAGAGCCTCATCCGTGAATAAAACACAGTGTAGAAAGTTTGGTAATCACATTGCTGGATAAACCAGCAGCAACATTTCACTCTAGGTGCAAAATCGTGTTTCTATTTCTTACACTCATTGTATGTCACAGGATTATAATTTCTGGTTTCTTAGTACGCGTCACATACTATTCTTCGAAGTGTGTACGTGACGGACAATTTGATGAATGCTTACTGATGGAGATTCTTCCACATGATCCAACGTCAACTCCTCAAATTCAGGTATGCGAACAGTTCATCTTAGCACCACGATCACCTCTTGTTGGTCTTTTCGAGCACTATAGCCTACTGTAGCGTACATTAAATGCATTTTTGCAATCTCGTGTGAAATGCAATTCTTTATCTTCGATCATCAGAAACACACTAAAGGCTCACTTATACTTTTCTTTTAAAAATCACTGAATAACTTAATGAATACAAAAAGTGTAGAAAGTAAGTCAATTAATTTCTACAAAATGTTATTATATGTACTAATAATGGTTTCCAAGATCTTTCGTGAGGTGTATAAAGTTTGGGTACCCAACAATTATAATGTTACAGTGTCCACTCATATTTCTGGTCTATAAGAAAAGATTTGGAAACAGTTATTACTTTAATTAATGGCGCTTTGTCCATACTAGCTGACATTTTTATTTTTCATTATTTAAGTTATTCACTAAAATTTAAAAAAGCTGCGGGGTTAAGTTTAGTGAAGAGCCTTAATACACTCAACTGTCAGTGTGTAAACACAATTCGATTATGTATTGTTTCGCCTGCTAGCACCACACCACACGCAGAGTAAGAAATTGTTGTCTTTCATTGAAAAATTATGCAGCCAAATGTGCGTTATGAAATTAGTGAGTTTCATTTCACAGTGTGAAACTACGGTAGACTTCCAAACTATGAGAATTCAATACTCAAATTTCAAGTAGTATATCTGTAACTATTGGTTGCAATAGATTAATAAGATCAAGGAATTGAACCTGTATCTCGGGCACTGAATTCATATCAGAAAGCCACTACTCGCCATATATAATTGTTTTTATTCTATGGCGATAAAGGTTGAAACCGGAAAATGTTAATTTGAATCACTTCCGATCTGAATAGATGGTTTAAGTAAGGAGATAAAACCTACTCTTGAAAAACTGAATCGATTGCAAAAAACTGCATCTCGGTATTTCTTACCTTTTTGCTGTACGGAACTCACTATTGAAACTGGAAGTAGTAGTAAATTTCAACCACTTCCTGTTTTGGTAGAGTGTTCCAGGTTGTGATTATATGTTCTCTTGACACCCTGAATCGCTGCAGAAAACTACTTGTCACTAATACCATTTTCTTCTATGGCGATAAATATTGAAACTGAAAATGGTTTATTTTAACAACTTCCGGTTTGAACAGAGGGTTAACGAAAGAGATGGAATCTATTCTTGGGACGCTGAATCGATTGCAAAAAAGGCCCTTCTCATTATCTCTTACTGTTTTTGCCCTGATACTGACGAACAAATGAGCAATCACATGTTTTGTATCTGTAATAAATAATTTCGATAATGTTATAAAAATAAAGCAGGTTGCATCGACACGATAAAAATAATTACTGTAGTTTCTTATTTGTTCAAATAGTGTGGCGCTTAAAATAGTCGTTTCCGTCCTTACGTTCCCTATCTCACAATATTTTTATTCGATCCCTCCGTAATTAACAAGCTTATTTAATGTATGGTATGCAACTATTCCTATTTAAGTATTGGTTGTTGATTTGGAGTTTAGTGTTCCTTTCACCACCTAGACTATATGAAACGTTGACGTACAACTTAACGAGGAAACCGAACCACATAAGCTCGCCCCGGGGAATCGGAGACGGGCTTACTTACCATATAGCTTCAAGAAGCTATATGCAAATATGTAACTAACTTTTAAGCGCTTCTGATTCTCCTGAAAATCAAGTTCTTACAATGGCCAACATCAACAACAACCTTGTTTCGGGGCTCTTTCGCTTCCATTATCTTCACGCCGCCAATACTCTTATCTTCATCCCTTTTATTTGTTATTTGCCTCCTTCAGCCTACATAGCATAATCGCGAGACTTTAAACTCAAGATTTCCTTTCATTAAAAGGTATTGAGTCTCAATCTAAACCACTAGAGTACAGTAACAAAATGCGATCATCTCGAGGACCTGTAGTACATAAATCATATATATATAAAGTTTGCTATTTTTTTCGTACGTGAAGATGAAGAGGTTAGCGGAAAACCGTGGAGCATGAAAACTCAGTTGCGGCAAGTAAGCTGCCAATAATGGCAGAATACCTATGATTAATGATGATGTCTTTGAAGTTTCTCAATCATTTATTTTTCAACGCTGAAATCGATCAATGAGATGTAAATAAATTCAACCTCGACTAGAAATTTAGGTATATTCACAATAATACGAAAATTATTTTTCATGATAACTTGTTTTCTTTGAGGCTAGCAACTATTCTTATTTTTGAGGTTGTAATAATTAAATAGTTTTAGAGTATTTTAAAAAAAATAAAAAGCTGTGCTTGTTTCTAGTGTACTCTGCGTTACATATCATACATATCAAATTACGAGATAAACGCTAAAGTAAAAGCCATTCTGCCAATAGAAATCCTTCAGTCCCCGATTGCTATCTTCTGGATTTATTTCAAGCAAAGTAGTTCATGCTTAATCATGCACTATCTTCGTGCTGTAGTCTATCTGAAATGTGCTAGGTGCTAAATTGTAAAGCCATCTGAATGCAAAAGCAAAACGTGTTCTTAGTAAAAACTTCAAACCATTAGGAAACAATTAACTACAATAATGAGATGGTATAAAAATACACCATATTTTCTTTTTTTTTTTTTCGTTGAACAATCTTACCTCACGGCCATAAACAAGCTCAGTGTCAGAATCAGAGCTGACACTGACCTCCTCTGAGCTAGTATCTGGAAGCCGGCTGTTCAGTCTTTGATAGCCGTTATTCTGAATAATCTGAATGACAAAAAGAAATCGGTCAACGTTTGCACAAAGGCTAACAACAATGATAGACCAAAAGATCAAAGATCTTAGCTACATTATTCTACATTTACCATCAACTTGCAATCACAAGAAAAGTGGAGAATTAAAAGAACAAATATTAGAAAGATGTAGACCAAAACCTCACACTACGTTATAATTGATCTTTACTTTCGCTTTTGATTGAAGTTTGAGTATGTAAAATCTACTCTCTATACATTAAAATAACGCATATACGGCTATTTTGTTAGAAAATATTTATATTTTAGAAAATAAAGGACATGTGTACATCTTAAAATTTGGTACAACGTTTAAACTTTATCCTGGTAAAACTCTTTTTAAAATTTTACATTCTTATGCATCTTTTACCTTTAAATAAAGAAACAAAGAACAGAGCAACCAACAACTTGTGACACAAATTGCGAAGAACGTGTGAACTCCGTAAAAACTACTTTCCTTTCGCAAGAACAGAATTTTAAAATATTTAATTTAGAAAAAGTAGAATAATGGTTTATTTACTTATTTCAATGGAATGGAGTTATTCATTCCTTACTTCAAAACTCTTCGACACTAATATAATATTCAGTGAAATACCGACGTATTTTCCCAGTGTTCGCCAAATAATCTGTTTCAATTCACACATGGCAAGTTATTTTAAGCACGTTTTCCTTTTCTTTCTTCAAAACTCATCTAGTTTTAATTCTGGATTAATATCCACTGACTGTTTCCACTTAGCTTAATGTATAGCACCCTCGCTTTTGACAGGCATATCATACGGTGCATGTAGAAGCTTACAAACTTCCAGCGGTAATTAGTATCATGTGAGTAAGTGATGAGTCCTCCTTGAGGAAAGAACACCCACCAGGCTTCGGGGAAAGAAAGCCAGAATATCAGCATTATAAACAATATGCTGACCAAATGACTGAGTGTTCGCGATCTCGCCAGCCACAGCTCTTTACGGATTACAGTGTCACAGCTCTTTACGGATTACAGTGTCTTCTTTTTCGTCTTTTCTTTCCTTTTTGATATTAAAATATTAATCTAGATTTCTGTTGAAGTGATTACTTCGAATGCTGATTCCAATAGAACATCTCCTTCAGGACCTGAAGGAATAATGGTGCACACAGTTTTCGATATTAGTTCTTCCTAAAGTAACTCTTCACGCCAAAAGGTCAAGAAACACACAGAACTGTCCGAATTTCACTCAACTTTTTAACAGTCTCTCTATCCACAGCAATTTATCCTTAAATAACAGCTCCTCAAGTAGTCCTTCCAAATTCCTACACACATTCATGGGCGCCGATCCTGGGGAAGGGGGCCGGCCCCCCCTTATTGTATTTAAGAATATACAATATTTGGCATAATTTGAAAGCAATTTGTCTTAAAATCCTCATATATGCCTTCTGCATCTGATTGGGCCCCCTAAAATTTACAGAGAAATCGGCGCCCTTGGACACAATTCTACGATTTCTGCAACGAAATCTTGTAATGCCGCTTCGTCAGCTCAAACTAGATCTTCTTGAGTTCTTCGTTAAGTCTTGGAGACAGAAAGTAGCCGCATGTTGTCAAATTCGGTGTGACAATAGTTGCATCGCCTCGTTTTCAGCCAAGAAATATGTTGTCCGAATACTAGTATGTGCCTTGGAGTTGACGTGGTGAGCAGGTTTCCATGGATTCTGTGTATAAAAGCTCAGAATAATGAAATAACGAAAATTACTTTTGAGATAATAATCAGAATTATCCCTCATTCTATTTCCGCCTTCAGTTAGAACTACTGTGCTCCAAATTGCAGTTACTGTTCTTGGAATCTCAACACCAACCACTTTCAGCAAGCCTGATACTGAAGAAAAAAAAAAAAAAAACCGTATTCTTCCTCACATTCCGTAGACGTCGGACTTCCGTAGTTTAGGTATTCCTACATAGACTAGGATTTTGATTGGCATTTGCTTTCAAGATAGATGAGGAGATCCAAGTTTCATCGGATATGAGTACTTCAGACAACAGTTTTAATAATCTGTCATCGAAGTTGTCCAGCATGAATTTACATCCTGAGACGTAGGACCCACCAGCCAGTCTTTTCTGTGTTCAATCTGTGTTCAATTCAGTTTACAACTCGAAACGAACCAGATTCTGTCATTAGCTTTCCACAGTTGTAATATTTTCAGAAGTTACTGCTGTTGTAAGCTAACCACTTCTGAGTTCATCAGACAGCATTTACTTATGGTTGCGGAATTCTCGAAACCTGTCACCTTCCAAGACACAAAGTTGTTTAATGCCTGCAACAAATGTTTATAACTACGATACTTATCCGGACAGGAAAAGACACATCAGCTACATGCCTACTAATGCACTCACGATGAATTCTAAAATGTTTTGGTGCAACTCTCGTGTAAATTCTTCAGGCAAGAAGTCCTCCATAAAACTTCAGAAACACGAACTGAATGTTTGTTTTACGGAACAAAAATAAAACATCTGCACCCAAACTACGATTTAAGGTGTTTATCCATTGATACTTATTACTCCGAACGTTTTCAAATCCGCATTTACACTTAAAAACAAACGTCTCAGCAAGCTAATAGATATTTTACGTCTTTCTAGGAATTAATAAAATTTCTTTTCATCTTTTGAAAGAACTGGTGAAATAAATTTCTAAATTTCTCACCTTTGATATTCAGAGCTACTGATATTAGCAACTATAGAGACGCTGATGCGAGAAAAAATCGGTTATTTCATCTATTTATCATATAATATTCTGAACTATTGGCAGACAAAAGAAAAAGTTATATACCAGTTATCACGACAAAAAACAAGATCCTCCCAAACCATATTTTTACACTAACAATCTTATCACAAAATTAAAATACTAAATATTACTTATTTAAAGACCCAAAAAGTCCACGCGAAAAAAACTGAACAGGACAATTGCACCAAAGCAATACATCAGACGAAACAGTCAGGATATTTATTAATCTAAACCACCCAAGCAGGAATGATTACTATAATAAAGCTCATAAACAGGCAAAGTCTAATGGTAAAATTAAGTTATTTTTAATAAATGATAAGACTAACCTTACAGTTAATGTATTTACTTAAGCAAAAATATTTTCTAAAGCCGCTGTTGCTTTCATTCTCAGCCGCTCCAAGTATGAAATACGAAGAATAGACCTGACTAATGTGTTTATCGGTCCATAAGTAATATTAATAAAACGTAAATTGATATGTTGGCGGACATAAAATTCTACCACTCAAACTACTGTAAAAATATCATAAAGACTAAGTAACCAAAGCACAACGTATGGTTTAATATTCGATAAACTTGTGTATCAGTAATTTTGTTTTTGTAATAATTTTACAGTACAACTAATGGTAGGTTTGCATGTTGGCCAACATACCGCAATTTAGACCCATAATTAATTGATTGATTTGGAATTTAGCATCCTGTTCAGCACAGAGGTTATATGAGACTTGGACCTATAGCTTAACGTAGGATCCGAATCCCATGAGTTCCCACTAGGAATCGAAACTAGGTCTCCCGGGCTGAGGGTGTGCACGCTAATCACATGGCCACGAATTATAGAGGGGGTTCTTATGACCCATAAATATATTATTTTAGTGTATTAATCGTTTTCCGATTTTAAACGACTTAGGATGAAAGCTGCAGCACCATCGTCAGAATAAATACCTTGTCACTGTAAGGTTAGTCGTATCATTTAATTAACAAAAATGTACCGAGGTTTATATATATCATTACACAAATCTTTGTTTGATCAACCAATACACTCTATTCACATATTTTGATATGAAGGCTTGGAAATTAAGACGTGTAACAACAAAAAATCTTTTCTTCAATTTTTAACTAGAACTGAATAGAAGGATTAGAAGATAGTCTTCAATTTTTGTAGACATTATTACACAGGAGGCCACTTAATAAAATGTACACGTAACTTCCTGGGATTACAGCCCACAAAGAGCTACGGCCAGCCACAGGGTTTTAGCTAGGTGATGTATGATCAGCAAATAGGCTCCCGTCACCGTTATTTGTGACTTTCAAGACAAGAACTGTACAGAACACACACATACATACACGAACTAGAAAAATCGAACGAAAAGACAAGAAGTAACCATTACCCATTTAAATAAATAAATAAATAAATAAAATAACGCGAATGGAAAAAAAACATGCTATCACACAAATTCTAACGGATGTTTATTTTTATTTTTTTCAGTATCTTAGTACGATTTATTTCACAAAACATGAGGTTTTGTTCTACCTTTCTCTTCAATATGGAAAAACTGATATTAAACATAAAATATACTTACATGAATATAAACAAGTCAACTACTACAACTATATAAATCGGAATAACAACAGTATGATGAAACCCTTTCACATGCTCATTTTAACTAACTTTACATATACACATATATGTACTGACAGAAACACTATCACTAAAACATAATATTACAAATATATTTTCTAAATGACCGAGACAAGCCCAATTTTATAAACACATAAGACAACATATAATTGATTTTCATACAAACCACTCGCACAAAGACGAAGAAAAAAAAGTATTCACACACAACATATCAGACAAAAGAAAGAAAAAGCAACTACACAAAATCCGGAGGGTTTGAGCTTCTACTTACCATTGTCAGCTTCATTAATTAACGTTAAAATAACTAACTTCACTAATAAGTACGCCTTATTAAACTTTTTTTCTCATATCAAATAACGGAACAGAGACGGAGAAATTTATTTACATTTCACTGGTTTATTTGATTCACAAGTATTTTAAAAAATCCAGTTTCAGTCAGATTTTAACACACGAAGTTTAACTTTAGATTTCACCTGCTATTCTTAATAAGATATTACTAATTTCCACATTTTATCTCCTAGAAGTATCCCTACATTTAAATAGGAACAGGAAAACTTGTCTCTGGATCAGCAAAGAAACTCAATATCCCGTTTGTTGGGTGGATACTCTTCCACTGGAAAACGGATTCCCAGATCAAAAGGTGCCTAAACCCAGTTTCCCATTTGTGGGCGTATCCTTTTCACTACGTTATCATCAATAGGCGTATTTTGTAAAGGTTACTTATTCATGCATAAGATCACAACTAACCATATAAGTTCCTAAAGTTTATTTTGTAGGGGCAAGTCACTATTTTCATATTTTGAAAGAGCTTCTATGCTTCAAACGTAAAGTACACTTTAGGATTGTTAATGGTAACGGAACCGAAAATCCTTTGGCTTCAGGTCCCAGAATATAAATAAGTGTTTTAACTTGATGTGCTTCGGGAAGACAACCGAAATACATTTCGACATATCGATTCTTTCGCAGAGCTAAAATCTGTAATTCGATGTGTTTATTACAGGAAAAAAAAAATACATTTTAAAATCTTCCTTTCCGAACATCGTTAGTCAAAGTTCGTTACAAGTTGTAAACGAGACTTACCTACTGTGAAATAGTAACTCAAGGGAACGACCTACAATAGTTTTGTTACAAAACCTATTCTTCTTTTCTCTGTAATTCCGCTTCTATTTGATTACCGGTTTCGATTCTAGAACAAGAACTGATTTTCTCAGAAAATCACTTTCGATTCTGGGGCTGAAACCGATTGATTTCGGAAAATTCGTTCCGGCACCAAGTCCGAAACAGTTTTCACAAAGAAATCTCTAGGTTCCGCGCCATATATATTTCGGGAAAACCCGCTTAGAATCCATTTATGTGTATCGGTTCCATTACAATTAACAACCCAAGATAGTGTTTTATACTTTAAAGCGATGGTTAGTAATATTTATATTTTTACCTACCTTTCCTATATATGGTACGATGGTTAAGGGAACTTTCAATTATCTGACACAGTAAGACAAAGAGACAAAAGATTGACGTCTCTAATAACTTGAGCGAGACTGTGTATAGTGGTGCAATTACTGCAGGCAGTCCATTTCTATGAAGCAATCATAAACTTGAGTCTATAGTTAAGTAGGTTCACTATGTGTTATTATATGTATTATTTAACAACTAACTAACTACTTTATGGCGTATGGAACCCGCTGGTTCAATGCTGCATTTGCAAAAGCTCTCCATTGATTTCTGTCCTTATTCAACGGGATCCAGTTTCTACTTTGTATTCCTATTTCTACGATACAAATTTTAATATATTAAATCAAAAACAGAGTTCTACACAATGAGTCCATATCATAAACAAAGTAACGTTATAGCTGAACCACGCTTATATTCAAACTTCTAAAATACGCACTAATATATAGGAAGTTCTGGAAACACTATAGCTGCTTCAAATTTAATTAATGTAACCTTGTAACGAATAGAAAATATGCTTACGTCCGGAAATACAGAACGATTAGGATTGATATTTATTTTCTGACTATTTTCTTCTGATTGCATGCATATATACAACTATATACGTACAAAAGTATTATGCATTTCGGTATATTTCTTTATCATCATATCACCATTATCTAGACATAAATTCACATATTCATACAAGAGGTATTAATGGCAGATTATGCTTACTTTACTTCCAGTATGATCTGGTGGCGGACACCCAACATCCACTGGGTTAACGACTAGGAAAAGAAACATTATAAATCCAAATCCAGCTATAATGGCACCGGGAACAATGAATGACAAACCCCAGTTACTTTCAACATAGTCACCAGCCACAAGGGAACCCAATATGTTGCCGATGGATGTATGTGAATTCCACATTCCAAATATTAGACCTGAAATGAAGAAAAATGTAGACATTTACATCAAGGATTGAAGTACAGAAATCAAGAACAAAAATACTTACTGTATTATCAAGTATACCTGGTAATTTTTAGTGTATTTATTATTACATCTCTTAACAATTAAATATTTATACTGTACCTCATACATTTTGTGAAAAGCATATAGTAACCTCTATTTAAATCACGTAACGATATATAGACAAAATCTCGCGGCTACAACATTGCCGCCCAAAATCCCACCCTCAAAACCACCAAATCTTACACCGTATAATCAAGTCAGGACACGACTTCACCATGACAACCCATATAAGAGTTCCTGGGGTTATAATAAATATAATAATACATAAACAAATAAGCAAACAATGTCTAAAGAAATAGGTCAAATCGAAAATAAAGGCACGCAATAAACGCATACTACAATACACATTTCTATTTATTGTTTTAACTGGCACAGAAATCTTGGCCAATGTCACCTATGCAATATTATACACTGATATGAATTACATTCGTTATATATATATAAAATTAATGTCCATGTCAAGTCATATAATCTCTTATAACAAATTACACAATATGTCAAATATTATAATACGTTAGCCCATGTATTAGAACGTGTATTTTCCGTTCACGTAGTCACGGGTTCGATTCCCAGTCCTGCTACACGGATCTGAATCCAGCGTTCTAAATCCTGCCACACAATGTTAGTACCTAAATATATGTCAAGTACCTACCTCTCTTGCCTTTTCCGAACCAGTTACCCATAACAGTTACTACGCCTGGCCAACCAGTAGTCTGGGCAACTCCTGCACAAACCTACAAAAAATGATTTATAATAGAAAATAAGTAAAATGTTATTAATGTAGTCTGTTCAACTGCAGATGATAAGAACAACTCGTAATTTCAGACAGGCATGAGTACCGTAAGCTTAAGGCGCCCTTATATCACAGTAAAGGATTAAAGATCAACTTACTTAAAATCTCTTAACGAAAGATATTCAAAATTAAATTGAAGAATATGAAAATTCAATTGTTGTTAATACTATCTAAATGTATTTCAAAATAAGACCTAGCCACAACAAAATATTTAGTTTTCTACAGATTCGTGTTTGAAATATACACACGCTTCCATAACCATTTCTGCTTGCACTCGCTTGACGCAAAAACGAGTTTTGTACAATGATGTCTCATACATTGATTAAAACAAGAAGTCTACTCTTCTGGACGCTTAATCTCAAATTGGAGTGTCAAAACTGTCCAAGTATCTTAAGTATTCATTCATTAAATAATAATAATAATAAAAACTGATGAAACCCTGTACGACCGGTGTCAAAAGACAACCATATTTTTAAAATGTTTTATCCTTTTCACACAAATTTACGAATCCATTTAAAGACATCCTTATGACTAGTGTTTCACTGTAATCAGAAAAACGTACATTTGATTACATTGGATTTGGACACTAAGAACTTAAACAAAACGTCATATTAGGAAAAACTTTTTACGAAAACTACCATGACTTTTTTTTTTACAAAAACTGCCAACAGAAATTTTTTTATTACGTTTAGTTTCTTATGAACAAAACCCAGATCAGTTTAGTTTCAGACTTAGCAACTTTAACATCAGCAGAATAAGTGCCAAATAAGCAGATTTAACATGAATGAAGTAAGTGTTCATATCAAGGAAGATTTCATTTATATTTAAGAAATAAATAAAGAGAAAAAGATAGTTATCCTATAATCTCAAGTTTATAACAATTCAACTACTTTCTCATCCATCCTATAAAAGTAAGCCCACCAATGATATTAAGTTACAATGCATATTCTTTGCAATATTAGCTTAAAGTGAGTATTTTTTAAAACAACTTTCAAGACATTCGGAAACGAAATGGAAAAATGCATAGTGTTTATTAACGGAAATCCTGATTTTCCTCTTGCATTATGATAAGATGAAAGTTTCTGATAGAGTACAGGTTCACGAGACTGACAAAAATAATCTTATATCTGTAAGATCATATATGGACAAAAGTAGACATTTGATCAGTAGTGGCCCCAGAGATACGAGGGAAGTCATATCAACAGTGGCAGCGAAACCGGCATTCCTCCTCTCCTCTCCTCGTAACTGTTTTCTATTTCTTGAATAGCTTGAATTCTTTGTGTTGAGTCTATTTCTTGAATAGCTTGAATTCTTTGTGTTGAGAAGTTCAAAAATCTGTGTTAAAGACACACACTGGACACACGAATATGTAATTCCAAATTCATTATTATTTTTCCTGTCATATTTCGGCCTCATGTTGGAATTCAAAGCGAACCATCACTAGAGGGCTCAAAGCTGGGCGGCTTTCTCACTTGGAAGGCATTTTTTAGGATCTGAAGTCAGTCCTACATATTACAGGAAAAATAACAACGCAATGCATAATCATATATCCAGTCTGACATAACAAAATTATTGAATTTAATTTTAAATACTTTGCTCAGCACAAGGAATTCAAGCTATTCAAGACGTGGAAGTCAACTTACAGGTATGTTGCCACACAGCTCAGCCTATTTCTTCAATTTCAATTTCTTAATTGATTCTGAAAAATGTTTGTCATTCTGTTACATACCCATTACTATGCATACTTACTAAGAATGTAATTTGACACTGATACAAAAACTACGTATTCGTAAGTTGTGGTGAAAAGGTAACTAGCTTTATTTCTCATTCATATTCATATATATATATATATATATATATATATATATATATATATATATATATATAAACTTGTAAAATAGGGACATGATAATACTTTCATGAACCACTAAAATTCAAGTATGCATTCGATTTCGATCGTATTTAAAGCCAATAAGTAATCTCCCGACTATATGTATTAACGAAGTCTCTATATGAATTTACAAAGTCTCTCTAATACATGTATTTACAAACCTCCCCCACTCAGTGTTTCTTTATAACACGATAGGCCTTGTTTCCATTTAAAACAGAAACAATCGATTTATCGGCTAACCGAGATGGTGAAGTCGCGGCAACGCATCAGATACTAGGAAGAATTAATCTCTACTTACGTAGGTACGTTTTCCTGAAGCACATAATACAATTACACAACAACAATTGCAATTTTCTAGTCTTTAATTCAATTACTGCAGTTTTTCTTCAAAAAATTCGGAAGTTTTTAGATATACTAATTGCCATATTCTTTTCAAAACGTAACAAGTTCATTGTTGATATATTTACATACAAGAAACTCGACTGCGCTCAAGCAGACTAAGCTGATAATACAGAATCTCTATCGATGTTAAACCCTGTGATAACATATTTGAAACTCAATATTATAGAACATTACGGTCAAAGCAGAGATTAAGTTAGTAGCAACACTCTCCTATAGACTAATTTAAAGTTCGTATCTATTAAGCAGAGAAATGACTGTAAGGAGAGAGAGAGTATCCTCAAAATTTAAGATAATTCTAACGAAATATCAGCTTGGATGAAGAACGATGAATGACAGCCTTGAAACATTTAACATATTACATATAGTAAATATGACATCCTACTAACTGATCAAGTAGTTATTCCAGTTACATAAATTTAATTCATAGATGTTTTAAATTTAATCCAAAATATTGATGCTTCTCGCAATTATTAACTTCTATTCGAGAATTTGTAGTTTAATGTTATTGATGAGTATTTTCTCACTAAATATTATCTTACGCTAACTGAATAGTAAGAACACGACTCGATGATGACCAACGATTTGTAAACCAATTGAAAATATTGAATTCTCTGACGTTATAATTGCTCCTTTTCGAAAACGCTTTTCCGATGTTTTCTTAAGTGATCTAGTTGGGACTTTGACATAATATTTTAAACCTGTTAGTATAATTTCTGATTTACAACAGGATTATCAGACTCTTCGACTCCGGTGATAGTTCTACGACTTTAAATTTCTTTGTGGGGTACGAAAATTACTGATTTTGAGATCGCATTTGTTTGGTAATATTGGATTTGTATGAATATTTGCGAGTATTTTCTTGTACGAATTTGTTGTGATCACTATAAAGTTCAGAACTGACACAAGAACTAGTGAAACCAATTTCGGCAGTAATTGTGAGCTTCAAAGATGACATTCCAGATATTTTAGAAGAAACTGCAAAACAGATCTGAAATTTTGCATAGGATTCACGATACGGAGAACCAACACAAATACTCCTCGGAATTATTAAGAAGATCTATTGTTGTGAGTAAACTGTAACATACTGACAGTGTAATAAGACAAGACATGAAATTTCAGGTTTGAATCCACTACTAGATCAGAGAGTTTGGTCGCCATTTGACAATTGACAAATGAAGAAAAACCCAAATGTGTATCGCCAAGCTACAATATTTGGCGATCGAAAATTTCACGTCCTGAGTAAGGGTATTCGATACATTCCCAGCCATTTTTTTTTAAACTTAGGTTCCATTTATTTCTGATACTTATTATTCTACTAATTTTATCATCGAATATTATTCCATTCAGGGACGTACGCAGGGGGTGGGTCCAGGGGCTCCGTACCCCTCCCCAAATGAGGACTTTTTTGTAAATTTAGTCTAATTTTAGGGGCAATTTTACAATTTTTAATATAATTTAAGCTGAAATTGTGTTTGGACCCCACCCGAAAAGCTTTGGACCCCTCCCGAAATAAATTCCTGCGTACGTCCCTCATTCCATTCATCAAAACGGAGTTGAATTTTTCTCTCTATACACTAGCATATTAGCTACATTTCTGGCTAGGTACAAGGAAATGTGGATCGAAATAAAAGTGTAATTATTTTTTAAACAAAGAACATACTCATCTTATGCTACTGAATCTGACAGATAGAAGATATTTTACTTATATCTGTTCAATTGTTACTTTTGTGCCGCAAAAACTATTATCTTTTAACCTAACGTTCATTAGTACCCATCAACTACCTTACTGAGATAGAAACGTGCCATATCACACCGGACACGTGCTCTAAATATGGTCTTCTCGTACCACATGGCAGTTTACGTGAGTACTTAATGATACTTTGACATGATTTACTTTGATGGTGTTTCTGATAGTATTCTTTCTCTTCTCTGAATCAGATTAATACCACAATTTGTCTTAAAAGCAATTCTGATAACGATTTCAGGTCATTTACTACTGTGTGTTTATCCACAATTATATTCAATATATTGCGAAATAGGAGTTTTTATTTATTAGTTTATGCCTTGTTCCTTTTTTAATTTCTTGTGAATTTGTTTCGCAACTTCTTTTTTAAGACCGTTTTCTATTTTACTGGTAATCAGGCAGTCCACTAATGTACATCTGATTCCGTAACTGATAAGCAAAACAATACGTGAAATTTCATTATTAGATATATAAATATTATTTTTATTTCTTTCACAGTGTAATACGCCTAACTAATCACTTATACATAACGTGTGTGGGTGAGTGTGTAAATTTATACGTATAGTTCGTCCATTCACAACCACACATTTTAAAAGTAGAATCAATTTAGTTTGCACCAACGCGATATATTTCATCCTTGGAAAAATTGAACAATAAATGAGAAACTCTATAATTTCGTTGTCAGACCAATAAAAAGAATCATCGAAATGATGATAATTATTAATACGAAGTAATCTACCTGCACACACACCACACGTTCACTAAGGGTAGCATGTATCCTGCACGCTGTGTAGCCATTAATATTCAGAACAATTATTTCCATAATTTCTGGCTTACAGCCCGTGAACAACTCCGTACAGTACCAAGTCAATGTCAAAATATATTGAACTACCACCGGAAATCAAAGCCAGTACTAAGCATACCAGAAACAAAACTGTTATCCATTAGCTTTGCGAAAATTCCGCTGTATCTTTAAATACATTTAATTTATCTGAACTTGGAGGTACATTTAATAATATCCATGTTTGAGTATGATATAAGAAATAGATTCCATTAAGCCTTCAACCAAGTAACCTCTCCCAGAGGAATGGTTTCTGTCAACCCGAATATATTGGAAAAAGGATTGGGAAATTAACTTCTATTTAATATACTGAAAAGATTTCAGAAATCTAACATCACAATGGTAGTGAAAAAGAACCAAACTCACTATATTTTCTTATAATCAAAATCGCGGTTAGTGTATGTGCCTTTTGCATGGAAGACCCGGGTTCGATTCCCGGCGGGAACTCATGTGGTTCGTATCCCACGCTAAACTCAAAATCAAATAAAAAAAAATCTCATCATCAAAATCATTAGTTGAGATTAGCTACTATAAAGTTTGACTTACGTCTATAACATAGCTTATGGAGAACAAGTTCTTTTCAAAAACACACCAACTTTACCAATTTCTTACAGCAAACACTCGATTTCGCAATTACAAATTGTAGAGCTAACACTAGTAAACGAAGAGACTGTATACTAGACTAGCATGTATACATGAGTTATGGTAGTCAATAAATGTCAATCGTATTAAAAAAAAAAAAAAAAAAAAAAGAACAAATGCAATAAACGGTAGCTTAATACTTGCCTGAACTCCAACGAAGTACCACAAATTATGTACACCATAGGTGTAAGCAATACCAAATAAATAGTTGAAGATTCCAGAAAATAACATTCCCAATGTGAGAAAATAACGTAAATTAACTCGTTCAGCTACCATGCCACTGGAATTAAAAAGCGAAGAAATATTAAAAACAAAAGGGCATGAAAACGTAAACTATTCTTTGAAACATTCTTTAAAACTGTTAATACCAGTCTTTTTGCTAGCTGTATAACGTAGCACATTCTCCGCAAAAGTTGATGTCCAATTACTCATTGAATTCAATATGTTAAACCTCTGGTATCATAAATATAAATGTATGATTATATACACACAAAAAGCAATAGAAATAATCTACCTTAATATCAAATTTTGATGATGACTGTAAAAGAAAGAAAAGTTATTATTCTAAGCTGAACATATAAAGATCTTAATTTAAAAGAAGAAATTAAAAAAGTTATTTTCTAACAGTCTGAGAATTAGTAAGGCAGAAATACAACACACAAAAAATTCAGTATATAAAGTTCAATAGTGACCATTCATCATACTTGACTGATCTGTTTACATCTTAATATAAAGAAGATTTGTGTCTCAACTAACGTAAGTATTTCAACAGGATAACATTTCACTATTTCTATTCAGTTCGGTTGAAGGATTCCTCTTGAAATTCTGTGCACAGTATTGCATAAATAATGTCTACATCTATCTACTGTTGAAGAAATACCATTTAATTCTCCATTATTATATCTTTTCACACATTCTTCCTGAACTTACAATTGTTCGTCTCCAGAAATAACATGCAATTCAAGACATAAGTTTTGGGATGCGGAAAACTTGTTTAAACCTGGTAAGCTAATGTCTTCTTTTTTATATCTTTTTCTAGAAAGTGCGTGATTTCGACAAAATAGCCTTACGAAATACATGCTGTACTGCAATTTATATGCACCTAATCTTATAATAATTGATGCCTTACATTCTACCATCTTGTGCTAAAAATTTAGATGCATTCTATAACTTTTTAAAATTTTAGTTTAAAAAACCCATGATTATGCACCGAGGATAAGATGGAGATGATGATTTAGGATTTAAACTTCTGGATTTTCGGTATTTATGGCCATGTTAGCCCGTCACGTTTGAGGGATGACGTCCCTCGACGAGTACACTATCAGGGGAAAGGGAAGGAAAAAAGGATTGGGGAAGGAAGGAAGCGGCCTGGGACCTGTAAGTTAGGTACCACCCAGGCATTTGCCTGGTGTGAATGAGAAAAACCCAGGAAATCCTCATTTAGAGTGACTGGCCTGAAAAAGCTTTTTACAATTTTTCGACCGAGTGCCTCCACCGGGAATCGAACCCGCGACCGCTCACACTGAAGGTGGTAGAGATAATGAGATGGATAATGGTGGAATGACAAAAGTCGGAGGGAACGGGTGGTCCCCGACAAAACCCACGTAGTGTATATTCACTACAAAACCAACCTATTTAGTGGGAGCTGGGATCGAACAAGGGACCCCACGCAAAGGTAAGCGCTCTACAACTAAGCGACAGTGGGCCCCTACCCTTTTAGGATGAAATACGTGCATAACATCTTATTGGAACAAGTATTACGTTGTATCACATGGTACTTATTACCTGGCCTACTAGACAAATTGGCTACTTTTGGCCAAAACCAAGCAGCTTCTAGCCCCTAATCACAAGAAAATGTCGGTTTGATTGTTTTATAAAATTCTTTTTTTTTTCACATTATTTTAGGAAATTCTACTTCGATCATGAGAATCTTAATTAAAAAATCGAAATAATTTTATTGGTTATCAAACAAAAACTTTTTTAATTCTTCTAAAATTTAAGTAGCAGCTTTACTTCAACAGTCAAGTATCTGATTACTATTTTAACCTTAAATGTAAAATATCAAAGGGGTCAATTGCAACTTCCTTTATTCAGTGATACTTATCTTCCTCTTTCTTCCTTTATGTAGAAGTTCTTAGTCACCATATTTATCATTTCTACTATACAATTATATCGCAATATGATAAAATTCCTCAAGTGTTTTGCTTTCTTGATAAATTTCTTATCAGACAAAATATTCACAGTCAATACTTACGTAAAGAAGTTAAATTGTCTGCCGTATCTCTCGGTCCAAATATGTGAAGATAAGATATGTTGCCAGACAATTATTAAGTTTAAATGTACAGAATGGAGATGATAAATATTAGAACATTGATACAGCATAGTTAGTACAAAATTTTTAAGTAATTTAATTACAACTTACCTAATGAACATGGCAATTGCATACGAAAATAAAAATCCTGAATCTAAAACTCCCAGCAATGTCACCCCATTATCGCCATCTAGTAAAGAAAAATAACAACCAAAAATTAACACCATTACAACGGAAATGTAATATCTTTTCTAATTCTAAAGAAGGTGATATTAGAACATAGCATATGACCTGTTTTACTTCTATTCAAGTAAATTACACTTTTTCTTTAGTTATTTCTTACACAATAAAACCTACTAACTTGGCCATCTGCTCACTTGCTCATTTTTGTTAATTCTGCAATTTCTACTAAGACATACATTACTTGTTATTCTGTAATTGGTCATCTATGCATCTGAATTTTGCCATGTCCGGGAAATTATTCTTGTATTTCTAATGTTATATACAAGGAAACCTATCTATCTTGGCTACCCTCTATTTTATTGGAAAGTGGTCAATTTAGACAGGTGGAAAACTTTCATAAATTATATGTATTTTTAAGCAAAAACTTACAGCTCGCAATAAACATTTCTAATACAGGTAGGGGCCGTGATGGCGCAGTGGTGGAGCGTTCACCTCTGGTGCTTGGGGTTCCTGGTTCGATCCTAGTTCGCGCCAAGTGAACTTTGTGGTGGACAAACATCGTGAGCGTGGGTTTTCTCGGGATTCTTCCTTTTCTCCCACTTTCTTCATTCCACCATTTTTTTCATTATTTCATCATCACCGTCTCCCTTAGCCTAACCGGCATAACCGTGGGACGTGAAACTCAAAAATTTCATTTTTTCTAATACAGGTACTAATTATTATCTACGCATTAGTTTCTATTTTATAAATAACAAAGTAATAATGAAATAAAAATATTAACAAACTTCAAAATAGCGCTAAAAAGCACAAAATAATAAAATGTGCTGGAAAGCACAAAATAATTATAATAAAGCGTTTAAAGTCCGAAAATATTTCATATTATTATCTATAAAATTATTTGAAGTCTGTGCCAAGCAAAATAAATTAATGCTTATAATATAAAATTAGTTTCGATGGTTCTGTTTTTAAATGGTTTTTATTATTTTCTGCTTTTTAGGTTCTTTCTAAGTCGGTTAATATTGCCATTTTGTTAAAAAAGATTTTCTGCCCTTTAGTGCGTATTTGAATTCCGTTATATTTCTTTTAACTGCCTTTAATTATTTCACTTTTCCGTTACCCAAGTAGGACACTAATTTCCTATGAAATGGGTCGGAACATGCGTCAACAAATATATATATTCAAAGAATCGGTCTGCGCGTTACGGAATTATACGTAAATATATAATGGTACTAGCATATCAACTGTTGAGAAGTTTCATGTCTAGCTCCAAAGATTGTCATCAAAGGCTGAAAAATATTTTATATATATATATATATATATATATATATATATATATATATATATATATATATATATATATATAGAGAGAGAGAGAGAGAGAGAGAGAGAGAGAGAGATAGAGAAAACCAGCAAGAAAAGTATGCTCTCTGAAACCAAAAGGAATATCAAAATCGGTCCACGTATCATGTTGAAGTTATGCGTGAACACGCATACAATAAAGCCAGTTAATTCAAGTATCAACACTGTCAGCAGCTGAGGAGTTTCATGGTCTAACTCCAAAGACAATCATTAGATCCGATCCTCATGAAATTTACGCGGAATCACCGAGGAAGCATTTTTTTTTTTTAAAACGAAAGCAGAATTAGTGAAATTGGCACATCTATATCGAAGTTATGGGCGAACATACACATATTGAAATCGGTTAATTACGGTTTTTATACTGCGCCCGTTGACGTGTTTATGGTTTGCTCCGAAGACAATCGTTACATCCTGCTGAAATTTATATGGGACCATGAAACAGGAAACTATAAAAAATTAAAAAAAAAAATAAAAAACCTAAGTCGAAGCTATTATGCGTGAACATGACTACAATCTATCTATCTATCTATCTATATATATATAAACTGATCACATTAAGAACCTCCTCCTCTTCTCGAAATCGTTTAAAATGATTTTTTCAATTTAAAAATATCGTACGTAAATATATATTTTAGTTTGTCATTCACACACTATGTTTTAAATGTAATATCAACATGCTATTACAAAACGTGCTTTAGTACTTTCCAACACGAATTCGATTATTATTTGTTCTAAATTTTCTGCACCTCCCAAGAAGGAAACCCATTCGAAAAACAAAGAGTATTCAAATCAGGGTTGGCTTGTTTAAACCAAAAACCGAAAAATGTTCGTAAGTGTAAGTGTTCGTAAAATCTTGGCAAACACACATTTGTGGGTTATCACGTTTCACTCCCGTATATTATTCGTATTATATTCAGACCTAAATTCCCCATTCATTACTCGAAGAGATTATACTACAAAAGTAACTTTTTTTTTTTATTATAAGTTTATGAATGTCTCTTTTGTGATTTTTTTATAGTTCGTTATTATTGTTATGCAATTGCAAACAAAGAAAAATTCTAAATATTGTTTCGTTTTAATATTTACTACTGATAAAATACATCGAAACGCCATACTTTTTTTTGGTGGGGGGGAGGAGTAATACAAACCCCACGAGAAGCATTTATTGAAATCAGAAGTATCTTTGGTATCTATTTATATATAAATGAGTCAGAGCCAAAGTGCACTCAAATTCGTATTTTTATTCAGTTTGTTTTACTGATATGCAAATTAAGTCGTCGCATTTCTTAAACTTGGATTAATAAAAGTCGTAGTGAACTAACTTGGACTCAATTAGTTCTTCTGTACTTTGCAGTATTTTGAAATTGTCCATATGTAATTCTGTATAATGGTTTCACTTGTACATTTTTTCCCCCTCCTTCTGAAATGACTCGACAATTATATTGACAAGTATGTAAAGATCAGTACAACGTATTTTTATCAGGAGTCGTTCGTGAGTGAGTCGGCAGACGTATAGCATTTGTGGACAATTAGTCCCTGTTTTGAGTTCAAATAGAGGACAATTTTTCTCGGATGTAAACTGAGAAGCTATTTGGATTCCGCTTTAAGCTTACGAGAACCCTTCCAGCATAACCCGATTGTTACATAATAACACCAAGGCGAAAGAAACTTATTTCTGTTTACATGTGATATAAGTACATAGAGCAAATTATTTAAACAAACAAACCAAAAAAACAAAAAAAAAAACTGGTTTAAACCAAAGAAACCGGGTTTTTTGTTGTTTTTTTAAAAATAAAAACCATGTTTTTTGCCAACCCTGATCCAAATCCATCTTCACTGAATTATGAAGTGGTCTTGCCATACGAATGGGAAGCCTTATTGGCGTCCATCATTGATACACTCGCCGACAATAGAGTAATAAAGAGTATCATCTGCTGTATTTTGGGGGCTGTTACTTTCAACGGATATATTTTTCCTCCTTTCCACTTTCGATTTACTGACGTGTTGAAACATACATTAAAAGTTGTTCTGAAAGAGTTTCTACTAAAAAATGGAGATCACGTAGATGTCATACATTCAGAGGTGAATTAACACCACAGAAACACTGTTCCTTCAATGCAGTAAACCCCAAAGACAGACAGGTGGCCAACTTATTGAGTCAACAACTCATACAAATCTTATGGGAAAATGGAGGTTTACCTCATTGAAGGACACTCTCAGACGGAGTGTTACACTATTAAACTAAACTATATTTTGCTACAGTCCACGAAAGGCTATGGCCAGCCATACAGCGAACGTTCAACTGAGTGACGTGTGATCAGTGCAGTCAGTGGCTTCCGATACCGCTATTTTTAACTATTAAGAAATCTTTTAATTCCAGTAATTATCCCATTGCCTCACAATGTTGGGTCAATACCAAAAATTCTCGAACAGTGAGAACAGAATCCAGGATTTCAGTATCCGTTCTACCATATGGTACCACGACCGTAAGACTAATTTGTAATTACACAATAATAATAATAATAATAATAATAATAATAATAATAATAATAATAATAATAATAATAATAATAATAATAATAATAATACTTTTATACAATGCACTGAAAAGAAAGCAAATAATTGTTTTGATGGGGTAAAATAAACTGACAGTCAGTATTGGGTGCTTTTACTAAGGTTAAGGGCTAAATATTTTTTTGTATACTAGGTACATCATTTAAAACATTAAATCGTAACCAATGATTTTAACCCTGCTGCAATTTCTTCATTTTATTCCTCCAGAACAATTATTTTCTTTCTTTTCAGTGCAATTTACAAGAACAATTTCTAAAAATGTCTTCACGTTTATTATTATTAATATTATTAACTTTTAATTAAGTTGTTTTCACATTCAATGCATCTTGAAATCACAGGTTCAAAATGTGAAACAAAGCTAAATCACAAAGATAACTTGATGTTAAACTGTACATGCAAAATACAGAGTACTTTTGGTTGCGTAACGGAATAGAATATACAGTGTAGAAAACAAGTAATAACTGAATTAACACTACAGTAAAACTAAAACCACAACGAAAATTATGTGAAAATATTGATTTGTTATCGGGTTTAAGTATCTGTACAAAATTTCAGAGCTCTAGCCTTCATGGAAATGCGTAAAATTTACGTTACAAGATTTGAATCTAACGAACAAACATACAGAAAAACAGATTAATTTTACAGTAAAACGACAAGCTAGAGTAAAAATATTTTATTGTTATCAGGTTTATATATGTGTACAAAATTTCAGAGCATTAGTGAATACGGAAGTGCGTGAAATTTAGGCTAAAAAATTTGACTCAAATGAACACAGAAAAGAAACCTAATAAATAGCATTGTAATAATAAATTAACATCGTATCATCAAACACGCATAGATCTTAATCCCACCCCTTTCTATTGAACTATAGTCTTAATATGAATAGTCAATCTTTTTCTGCTGATACTTGCTATAGAATTAACAACTCGATACAAGGATACATACAAAGCTGTCAGTGCATATTTTAAGACATTTTCACTAGGCGACATTAGAACTTAAGAACAGCTTGCATCATGATATAAGGTATCAAATTAAAGGTCTTCGTAAGGCCCCGTTAAATGCTAACATTTTGTGTCACACATTCAAGTCGCATCGCCTAGAAGGAACATGTGAACAGTAAATGTCACACTTAGTACCATACTTTCTGTAATATATTTTATAAAGTATAAGTGACACTGTCCTTAATATATCGTTTAATCTTTAATGGTTAATGGCTTAACCATTTAATGGTTACTGTTGTATTAAAACCTTAGTACTTCTAAGTTCCATATTTTTATCTAAGAAGTTTACTAATTATTGTATGAAATCCAACGAGAATGAAATTCAGAATATTTAAAATGACATAATGAAACACTAGCATAGTAAAAACAGAAATTACAGTAACTTAAAAAGAATCAATTAAGTAATTAAATTTTAATAAGTTTTCTCGAGCTGTCAGCCAGGTGAAAATATTGACATCCGACGTTTCGAATGCAGACATCGCATTCGAAACGTCAGATGTCAACATTTTCGCCTGGCTGATAGTCTGAGAAGACTTATTAAAATCATGTCGCCAAAAAAAATTTGAATTTTGAATACTGAATTTTTTTCTACATAATCTATCTATTGTTCTTTCATACTTTGATGGCATAAGAAAATTTTCAATTCACTCTGATATGTCAGATACACATAGCTTTCATTTTCCGTAAGAGAATATACAACGTCTTTTGCATATACCACATATGTGACAAGTATGACGCAGAATTAACGTAAGAAAATAAAGAAATAGATCCAGAAACTTAAGTAAAATATACATTATTATTTTATGAATTTAACATAGGTACTGAACTTTTATAAACTTATGAATATATCTAATATCTTATAGTAAATAGTGAACAAATAAGTGTAACGTTGAGGACTTCTTTGCAGATATCAGAGCAACTTCACTTAGTAATTGCAAAATGAAATTATGTTGACTAAAATTAGATATTGACGATATATTTAATTTTCTGTATGCAAGTTGATGATGCTTTCTGTTATTCTACACCATGTTATTAATACTTTCCGCACTAAAAGTGAGTTAGTGATCATGCACTTGACGAGCAAAACATATAACAAAATACCTTAAAGCAATAATATCACATACAAAATCATAGCAACATATCAGTGTAACATTTACGTAACAGACAACAAATATAAATGGAGCATCAGAATTCACGATAGTGCTTTTACAAATCATTGAAAGCATTTTTTTTTTTTTAATTCTTTGACTTTAAAAAATCACAATTAAAATCTTAGTAACTAGCTTAGAACTAAAATATGACTCAGTTAAAGTAGCATATCACACAAGAGACAATGGTAACTTTCGCACTAGATGAGGCTATCTTTTGAAAAAGAAAAAAAAAATCTTGACATATTCTTGGTCCTTATATAACTCCGGTTCTGGAAGGTTTTGTCTTCTGTCTTTAGTTTGTAAAAATTTTGCCACAGCAGGCCTAGAATCATAAAACGTTGTTCCAACACTATTAAGAGCAATATACATTCTTGAATTTAGAGCTTCCTTTGAATAACTCGACTGCTTACTTGTTTACAATATTGTATGAACTGATCCTGCTCTCTCGGCCCCAGCGCTATGTGAGATCAAAGACTGCACCAATTTTGAAAATACAGAGTGCGGTCTAGACACCTTTAAATAGTGATATAATTTTGACGTGGAGTTACTCAAATTAAAGGAACAGGAAGTTTTTCAGCAGCAAATAAAGTTACAATATCGTCTGTCAAAAAAGAAACTGCACTTTTTTTCAAATACATATTCAACTTGGATGCGTGCTGCTTGAACTACTTCATTTACGCTTCTAGCCTCGATGAGTGCATTTATTGAATTTAGGATGTCTTGTTGCTCATTATGAAGTCTTTCGGAAATAAATTCTTTGCAACTCAATACCACTTCTGTCCTTATTGCGGACCAGCACCTCTTAGTGGGGACAAGGGAGTTGACAGCACGTCTTTGGGAAAGAGCTTCCAAGCCAGAATGAAATAGGTCATCTTCTTCATCACTTGTAGAATTATAGTTATTGAGCAATCCTTCTAGTCCACCAGGGTAAGATCCTTGTTCCATTAAAGCAAGACGCTGTATGACAGTTTTTTTTCACAAGCTCTATCATGATTATCATTAATGTTTGACATACTTTCCGGAGCGTTTCAAGGTGTTTCAATAAGTCCATCATGGGACAAGTGGGATGTTGTTGTTGATCATCTTTCCAAAACACGCAGGAATCCTCTTGCAGTAGCTTTTCCTACTTTTGTTGTTTCTGCACTTTCAGTGATTGATGTCCAGTGCTTTTGCATACATAGTAAGTTGTTCCAAGTAGCTTGACTTAGTTTTATCAAGTGTTTTACAAAACGCACCTCGAAATACGCAGGAAAACGCACAATTGAAACGTTTCTTTCCTTGCCAATTTTTTCATTTTTTTTCAAAGATGACATCGATTTGCCCGCACTATGTCTGTTCACTATACGACACTAGCTTGCCACTAGGCGACACTTTTGTCGCCTAGTTATACCTTATTTTATGCACTGAAAGATGTGACTATAACACTATCTAGTGTAGTGAATTTTAATAATCAATTCAGGGTATTTGTTTTTAATGAACTATAACCATTTTTCTCCAACTAAAATATATAACATAAAAGCAGTACTTACTAAAACCTTAACCTTTATTGAATTACGAAGTAATTGATGTACAAATTTATTGTTTATCATGGCACTTCTCAGTTTTATTAAACCCACTTACCATACATATTTTCTATATTACCAAATTTAAACTTACAACAAGTTATATCTACATAGGAACAACTTACCAAATGGAGCCCAATCACACCATGTGTCCTTATTGTGTGGCGTTACATCCTTCGGTGGCAGCATCGCACTGCAATTTTGTCGTAAAACATTTTTCACTACACTAATGGATTTTCTGGACAGATGATAGCAGGTATATGAGATAAATGTCAATATCAATACACTTGACCGGTACCTGAAAAAGGAAATGATTTGAATATTTCACACTTCATTCAAGCATTAAAAGTAAATAAAACTTTGAAGAAAAGATTGTAAGCAAAAAGAGACGAACAACTGAACAAAGAAATAAAGTTTTGTAACGCACAGTATATAAGAAGTCAAGAAGGAAATAGATGGAAAAGGACTGAGTTCTATTTGGAAAGCTTCGCGAAGAGACCTTGGGTAACGTAAAAATAAAATAGGGGGATAACGGTGCCAGGATTTTAGGAAGTGTATGTAGCGTAGTCGCTAACGTTCTCACCTTCGGTGCGATCGGTCCCGGATTGGATTCCAGGTGGGGGCACTCTGTCGAAAAAGTGTAAAACTCTTTTTCAGGCCAGCCATCCCGAATGAGATTTTCCTGGGTTTTCACACCAGGCAAATGCCGGGGTGGTACCTAACTTATAAGTCCCAGGCCGCTTCCTTCCTTCCCTTTCCCCGGATAGTGTGCTCACCTTAGGGACGTCATTCCTCATATGTGACAAGCTAAATGGCCATAGATGCCGAAAGCCAGAAATCTAAATCCTAAATTCCTTTAGAAAATATATATTTTCACATCGGAAACACAATTCAGGAATAATTTGTTTCGTATGAAGTGATGATTTGTGATCACTAACTCTTAACAGTATAGTTATCAGCATTAAAATTAAGTTCTCGTTCACGTCAATATTTCTCCAGCACTGGGTTACACTCAAATAATTCCTGTTCAGAATTAAGTGTTGTGGGAAAAGTTAGCATTGTGTGTACAGAAACATCACATTTCTTCACCTCTGTATTCAGAATGAAGATAATGAGAAGACACAAATATAGAACAAGGGAAACTTAAGAACAATGTCTTATTAACTCTAAATTGTTATCTCTGTACGGAAGAAATTTACTCACAAGTAATTTAAATAGCACTGGTTACGAACAAGGAATATTAAGAGCATTGCCTGAATAGCTATAATCATTATTTCTATAGTGAAGGACAGTTATCAATAATGTAGTTAAAGCAATGTAAATTTTTAAAAAATAAAGAAACTATTAAAAAAATCATCCCTGAAACGTATGCGTTTTAGGATTGCTACTTGGATGCTTCGGTATTTTTTGTTATAAATTATTATTATTAATAATAATAATAATAATAATAATAATGATAATAATAATAATAAAATAATAATAATAATAATAATAATAATAATAATAATAATAATAATAATAATAATAATTCTGATTGGACTGCTACAGGATGGGATAAAAGATGAGTTTTTGTTTCTGCTGCGAGGAACATCAGAATTTCTTATGAATCAAGTTGGTTAAGTATGAAATGCATACGAAATGAGTTATTTTACTTTTTAAAAAAAATCCAATATCTTTGACATTCAAGAATAAGCCACAAGAGAAAATGTGCATGAAAACTTTAAGAAATTATTCTGCCGACCTCAAGACCTCCATGTCGCGGTATATCTATTTAAAAAAGAGAACCAAATAATGCGAAGTCCTATGCACCTTTGAGACGGGTTCATTTAAATGAAGCTACTTTTAAAATATTACAAAGTGCAACTAAGTTTTAAGATCAAAAAAGAAAAATGTATTTTCAATTTATTTACTTTATAGAAATATACTTTTTACATTCATATAACAGATGTAATAACTGTCGACATCAAATGAAATTAGGATTGTTGCTTCTTAGTTCTTAGAACTGATAAGCATAGCTCAGATTTTTATATAGTATCAAATACTCAATTACTTCTAAGTTCTCTATTGGTATTGCTAGGTAGACCTATAATAACCATAAGATGCATACCTTTCGTTTAAATCCTCTCAAGTTTAATTCCAAGAGACACAACTTACGAGTAATAATAGATTTTTTTAAAAGTTGATATTCAAGTTTTTTTTATTATTATTTTTTAAGTATCATAACTGCATAAGTACAGCGCGTTCAATTTAAAATCTGTATGCAGTACAAATATATACAAAAACATACAAGTAAGATTATGAAAGCAAATGTTGAAAATGACGACCTTGTTCTTGAATACACATGTTAACACGTTTTTCCATGATTCCGTGCAACATTATGGAGGACTTCTACAGTTATAATCTTAATTTTCACAGTGGTATTGTGTCTCAGCTCTTCTACGGTGCGTGGATTTTGCCTGTGTATTTTTTGCTTCAATCCCAACCCCCAACACACAAGAAGTAGTTCGGACTTGAAAGATCTGGGTATCTGAAAGGCCACAATCTCACTGAAATAATCCCGTGGCCAAATAAATTTATTAATATAGCCATAGCCATTGTCTCATTAGAAGTGTGCGGAGTTGCGTTATCCTGCTGAAACCAGCACCGACGTTCCTTTAGTTCCAAGATCTAATCAATTTGATTTTGAGGTTAACGTCCCTTGCAACAGTGAGGTTATATGAGACATGGACCTACTGATTAACGTAGAATCAGAACCATGAGGTCCCCCTGGAAACCGAATTCGGGTCTCCTACGCCAAAGGCGTGTACGTCTCTGGTTCCAAGAGTGCAAGAAACTGCTAAGTTTCACTATATCTAATGCGTGTGAGTGTTTCTTTAAAAGTCCTACCACTCGCCTCCTGGATATGGCACACCAGACATTAACTTTGAGGATGGAGGGGAGACTCCACGAAAAGATGGGGATTTTCAGAGCTTCATGTTCAATAATTTTGCGAAGACACGTACCAGTTAGGTCAGGCCCGTATTTATATATTCTGCGCCCCTGTGCTCTAAATAATTTGCCGCCCTCCCGAAAACGACCAATATCACAATTGAATTCACAGTTTTTGGGGTCACTGAGATGAATAGTGACACTGGTCATACTCCACTCCCCAGGGAGGGCCCGAGATTTTATAAGTAATCGAAAACGATAGATAATAATGTTGAATTCATAGTTTTCGAGGTTGTTGAGTTTAACGGTATAAATTTTCATGATATTCAAGTTTATCCTCACCCCTTGGGATGGGGGTGAGAGGGGACGATTTTTTAAAAAAAATAATCAGATAAGCTAGCTAATTAGTAACTACTGTAATTAGAGCGAGTTAAATATATGAACATATTTTCTGGCGCTTGCGCTGGACTCTGCGGGTTACTAGTTTTAAATATTACTTTATTGTGAATCTTAAAAAAAAAAAAAATCCAAAATTTTGCGCCCCCTAAATTCTGCCGCTCTGTGCTCAAGCACAAAATAGCACTTACCTAAATACGCGCCTGATTTAGGTGAAACTATGCTTCATCAAAGAACACGTAGTCTAGTCAAACATGTGATGTCATTCCCAATGAACCACTGACAGTAGTCCACAAGATTATAGTAGTTAATTTGTTTCAATTCATGAAAAAAATTTGAATTCGATATGGATATAATTTCAACATTTTCCTCACTGCTGTATGGGCTGATCCTACGGACATTTGCGTCTCCTGGCTTCGGCGTCGTAAAGGCTTGCGGAAAGATCTTGTCATTACCTCATTAACATTAATCACTGCTTCTTAGAACAGTCCTCCTACGTCGGTGTTTCACGTTACATACAGACCCTGTCTCACGGAATTTATTAATCACTTTTTGTACTGAACTTACAATCGGAGCACTCTTACAGAACATTTCCGTGAATTTACTACGGACTTTTCTAAATGAATTTGTTCTGAAATAATGTTCAACAATAAAGGCACGTTCCTGAACACTAAATAGCATCGCAGAGGGAAATTTCTCACTCAACTACACGAAGAGCAGTACAGCGGAACACCAGCAAGTGACACTGAATCCACTCCCTTCCTTCTCGACCCCTCCCCGTCCCTTCCTTCCGCTCCAATAAACTTTTCTTGTAACAATGGGCACAACGGAACAACAACAAAAACAAGACTCAAATATACCTTATGTACCGCTTTTAAATTGAACGCACTGTATTAAGGAAAACTTAGCAAATTATGTATTTAAATAAGTAAAAACAGAAACATTCGTAAATGTATATCAAATATTCTCCATGTGATGTAGAAATAAACCATATTTTAATTTTGTATGACAACCTACACCTTCTGATATCCTTTCAAGGATTTACTTAGTATATATTAATGAATGTTCTATCCGGATATCATTTCATGAAATTTATCAGTGGCCTCGTAGTGTGCTATTCTTTTCAATTATCTCCTTTTAACGGGGTTACTGAATATGTTAATTATAGTTGTTCTTCAATATCGCATTATTTAATATTTCAACTCACAATTCACTGGGGAACTGTAAAGCAACAATCTATCAGTTACGAACAGTAACTCAAATACTATCGAAAGAAAATTTATAGTGAAAATTTAGGTCATGGAATGTTTCCGATACACTGCAATATTTTTCATACTAATAATCAATTTTAGTTTTTTTTTTTTTATACATAAAAAAAAAACTGTTTTATCTCTTGGAATCATTTGTGCATTCTCTGCAAGTAAATTTAGCGTTTGTTAGCAGGGACCAAAGAATCACATTTTTATATTCATTCCACTACATATGTAATGAAGAGTTTAAACACATTAAATTTACACGTTATTTACACTTTCAAGCGTCAATCGAGGCACAGTGATAGGAGCAATCGTGAAAAAAAGAAATCGAGATTTCAACGGATTTACACTTTCATGACCCACAAATGCCATAAAAGGTACTTTGGATGCCCGTTCATCCCTTAAACGGAGAGGCCGAAATGCAATATCATTTAACGTATAACGAATATGTAAGTTTCCGGGCCTTGCGTTTGTATTTTTTCCTCAAATCTTGTACTACTTTTCTATTCTGGGAAGTGGAAAATCGAAAATCGCTCTTATGATATTGATCTTATTTCACTTAAAACACTACAATAAGACATAAAACATTTATGTTGGAAAAACTAAGAAAGTGCGGTTTAGTGGTTGGGGTGAGTTTTATTCCAACGAGGATAACGCCTTTAGATATATAAATAATCGAGAAGTCGTAGGCTAACATTCTTAGTTCTCATATCGGAGGTCATGGTTTTGAATTCGGTGTCGGCCATTCCGATTGAGTTTTTCTTTCTTTTTAATTACCTTAAATATTGTTTGATACAACTCTAGGAATTCAACAATAATCAAAACTTTTTCTTGCTTGAAACGACGACATTTATCTTCTTCATTTCCTTTATTGCTTTAATAGTGATAAGATTTTTCCTTTTTTTTTTTAATACTTATTATTTGAATGTTTAACAAATCGAAAGGTTGGCTATGATGTATTGATCTTATTGCAAAAGCAAATTACTTAAAAATAAAATTTACGGATCACCACAAAATCTCACCCCCAAGAGTAAATTACCCCTTGGATTTATTCAGGACAAATGAGTTATACCATCACTCAGGTTATTAATCAAATATTTTTTTATTAAGCATGAACAAACTCTCCCGAAAGAACTTACCCCAAAGAATACACTAGCCCTTGTGCATTTTTTCAGGACAAATGAGTTATGCAAGATTGTCAGTTAGTAATGAATTATTTATTTCTGAAATTTGACCAAAATTGCCTGAGTCGTTTTTGAAAAAAAAAATGTTCAAAATACATATATTGCCCACAAAAGTAACTATCCCTTTGGATTTTTCCAAGATAAATGACTTACAACAAGTATTGGGTTGTTAATGGAATACTGATGTATGAAATATGAACAAAATTGTTCCAGCTGTATTCGAGAAAATCGCAATTTCTTCATATTCACCCTTCAGTAAACTATGCTTAATGCTTATTTTCGAGGGTAGGAAGAAAATTCGAACCTGCTCCCCTTTCCTGCCCTCTACAGAATTTTATATATATATATAAAATGTTATTAAGTTTAAAATTTGGTGCGGAGTACTTTGAACAGCGTCGTCTCCAGGCGACATCGGGACAATGAAACTTTTTTTTTTTTTTTTAAACTTTTCACGGTCCATTCTTTCTTCTATCCTACTGTCACTCGAAAGTAATAAATGGTATGGACCACCACACTAAACTCTGTTGTTTTTCTTAAATCAACTCACACTTCTGTTATTACTGAAACATTTATTTATGGAATATGAGCAAAATTGTAATAGAAACTCTCGGCAAATTTCGAAGAAAACTCACTTCAAGACTATATTTCCCCTTGTGGATTTTTCATAAGGAGTGACATGACATTTTGTACGAAAGCTGTTAATGAAATAATCACACATTTTGTCTTAATTGAAGATTCCTACAATTTTAAAATAGATTTATTCATACTGCTGATTATATATTTATTGCATTCGTAGATGTGAGTGACTGAAAAACAACTATGAAACTGTTTGACACACTGTAAATATGCAAGATTTCGTGATTGTCTTCACATTCGTATATGGCAGAAAGAACTTTGCAGGTGTTTCTTTTCATTTGCAGCAGTTGGCAGAGAAACAGAAAGAAAAATGAAGGTCATTCTGAACAGGAAAGAATGAGTTTAATTTTTTCAAGTAAACTACATCGGAAGTCATATGGTATAAATATTACATTACCTTGGATAGGCAGCACTGCATATCGCGAAACAAAATATACAAACACTTTTTTGGTGTGGCCGCGAGATTAGGCAGTGAGTATCGCCAATTTGATGTACCAGTTAACCCACAGAGCTACAGGATCGCAAAAAATTACATTAGCTAATAAGTTTCCTGACAAATCTTTTCTTTGACCTTCGCTGATCTAGTGGTTAGCACGCGCGTCTTTTCGGCACGTGGTCTCGAGTTGGATTCCCGCTAGGATAGCATTGAACTTTGAACGTATATGATGGTTCAAATTGCTCAAAGTTCTAGTTATTCAAATCTCTTATTGGAATTGGAATACATAATATTTATTTCTTAATTAAAATTGAAAATTATTAAAAAGGGAGTGAAGACGATCACGCGAGCTACTTCTATGTATTAGATTGAATAGATAGCGTTAGTCACCGTTACTCGTTGAGATTTTAACGGATTAACTCCATAACGATCTCGGTCGACGTAACTGCTCTAGCTAGCTGTTGTAAAGAACAGAATTCAAAAATTCGTTCACATGTATGGGATATGGGTTATAGGTAAACACAGTCAAAGTTCCTAGTTGTCTATTGAAAAAACAATTCAAAATTTCACATGCATACACGGAATATGCATAACCACCATTAAAGTCGTTATTATGTCTTAATACGTTAAGGACTGACGTCATTAATTGCCCTAGCTATCTGTTGCAAAAGAAAGAAAGAAAAAAGCCTTATATGAATGGAATACGATATACAGAGCCACCGTTAATACGTTAACGGTGGGGGACCCTAATTCCATCCCTGGCCAAGTAAGTTTGTAGTGGACAACATTGTGCCCGTGGGTTTTCTCGGGATATCCGTTTCCTCCCACAATCTCATTCCACCAATTCTTCCATCATCATTCACTTGCCTTAATCATTAGCCTCCTTTAATCTAAAGTGCATAATCATGGGACGCTAAACGAACTCCGTCGAGATAATCGCTCTAGCTATCTGTTGTCAAAAATAGAAGTCATGAATTCGCTTACATGTTGATGATATGAGCTATACATTCACGGAATTACTTCATTAACGAACTTGATCGAGGTAATTGGCCCAGCTATCTGCTAAAAAAAAAAAAAAGGGTCTTCTGCATGCATGGGATAGAGCTATAGATAACCACAGTTAATAATGGCTTCATTAACAAACTCGGTCGAGATTACCGCTCTGGCTATTTCCGAACCACAAAACCCATCAATACACTTACATGTACGGGTTATGGGCTTTAAATAGCCACTGTTAAAGTCATCGTTATTCGTTAACGGACTTACTCCATTAACGAACTCGATCGAGATAAACGCTATAACGGACGAACAGAAATGTTGGAAAACTTTTTTTTTTTCAAATCTCATTTCCAGTTGCTAATTTACTTTCTTACAATAGATTTTACGATTAAAGGACCTTCATAACATGCAGTAATCCTACTGTATGACATATACTCTACTACATACGCAAGAAAAAACTACGAGTTTCCCTATCTCCTATTTAATGCGATTATATTTCGTTTTTAGATATGGAACTAGCTGAATTGCCCGTTCTTCGCATGTGGAGAAAAGATTTAAATCCTCTGCGCCCTTAGGATACGCATTTCAATAAAACTGTTATAATACAAATCGGTAACGTCATTCGTCCAACATACCGGCGGGGATGAACTTGCACTTCAACAGCATCGGAAATGTCACTACTCATTCCAATGACCCCGCAAACTAATCTCAATTATTTTAACTTGAATCCTTACACCGGGGCTTCATGCCGATAGGGGATGAATGTGGATTTAAACGGAATTGCGAGTGTCATTCTTCTTTTCAGTGCCCTCACAAACTATGGATTGCACATGTAATATCGATTGCTTTTCTCATTATATTCCCCCCTCACGTCTGATGCAGATGGAGGACACGTGTGTACGGAAACAGCATCGAGTGTGTCACTATTCATCTCAGTGACCCCAACAACTATGGAATACACATTAATATTAGTCGTTTTCAATTATTTTTTCAAGTCACCCCTCCATTATACCGATGTGTGGTAAGTACAGCCCGGATTTATATGCAAAATGCATGTTTATAGTAAGATACAGAAACGTATGGAAAAAATTTTTCTCTTTCCGAGGGACTTGTAAGGATTCGTTTGAAACGCATATGACAGCGCATATACGTGCATATTTTGAGTGAATTTCGATGTGCATGCATATTTCGTAAACTGCAAAATACCGCATATTTCCGAATTTTATTGCTGCATGCTAGCATATTTTGGAGTATATCACAAGAAAGTAGCTTATATTTAAAGTGAACTGAATCACTTTGTAAACGCAGATGGAGAATAAAACAATAAAGTGCTGTATCCTAAATTAGCCTACCTGACTTGTCTTGTACACGGTCGTCTTCACGTAGCAGTAATAATCAAATGCCAATATCCGGAAGTAGACACACTTGCATTAAATGTAAAGGAAGTATTTGTGAAAGGTCAATCGCGCGGTTTAAACCTGATGGGGCTCGTGGGTAGAGGATGTTGTATTATGCAGAAAACTTAACTCAAGACAGTTGTAGATTCACTAAATCCCGATTATGTAGCTGCTATGTATGTCATAAAAAAAAATATTTCTCCATAAGTGGTATTGAGAACAAAATGAAGTACATACACAACCACTTCTCGAAAATCCCTGAAATTATCAGACAGTTGTAATGCCGTAACAATGCTTTGCTGCATTCACTCGTCTTGTTGGGCGAATTACCGCAGACTTTGTCCAGTGAAACTCACGGTGTTGCGAAAATACCGTCAGATAAACTTTGCGAAGTATTAGGCAAAAATGCCGGGTACAAAACGATCTGACATTGCAAATATACTTAATGGTGAAAACATGGAACTGGAAGAGGACGTAACACATTTCGTGTTTTTCACATGAACCAGTGACACCTGCTGATGTAGAAAGGAACTTTTCGATCCACAAAACATTTCTCACTGATAAACGCAGAGGGTTTACAGAAAAAAAAAAAACGTTAATAGTTCAAACAAAAGATGAGATATATTTATAAGAAACTGAGTTTTATTTTCTTATTTTATGTTTCAGTGCATATTTTAACATTTTTAATGCATACTCTAGAGCATATTTTTTGATATTTCTCGTGCATATTTGCATGCATATCTCGGGGTTGGTTTGTGCATGGAAATTCGGGCTCTAGTGTTAAGGTAAGTTAGAGATTGTCCACTCATGTACTGAAAATATCAAATTCAGTGCAATAGTCGACGAGAAATTGGCCCCCAAACATCGTTACATTCACTTTTATTTATATAGAAAATGACACCCAAGTATACTGAAATTTTCAAGGGTGAAGTTCCGTAAATGCCTCCTCTCCGAAAATAGTAATAATAAAAGAAAAGAGAAAAAAATATAGAATTATACGAAATCTAAGAATCAAATAAACCAAAAAGGTAACAAAGGTCATCACTGTACAGTGATTAATTACGGCAAAAAGTGGAGTTCAATCTTGTACTATATGAAGGTGCGTAGTGAGGCCATATTAACGTGAACTGACAATAGAGCATATAAAATGTATTAGTGTTTCAAACCCACTGTCTTAGTAACTAGCCTAGGAAGTATATGATGCAATAGGGAAGAGAAAGGCGAAATGTGCCAATTGATCTCAGCAACGCTCGATAGTATCCCATAAGTATCACCCCTTCGGGGCTCGGTGCTATCGTATTTGATGAAGCATAAATTTGTAAAATCTACGGGAAATACATGAACTGTCAAGTACTCAAAATATACCGGGATCTTACCTCTCATATGTATAAGGCAGAAACACGAAATAGAAAATGTGCCCCTCATCACGCAATACTTCATACGCGACATGATGGGGTGAAATGCTATGTGAAGGTAGGCTAGAAAGTGATCATGGAAGTGTTTCAAAGCTAAGTCACACGTAAAGCATGTGTTTTTATGGCATAAATGTTTCTCCACAATCCTCGTTTGTGTGTATAACCACCTTCACTGACATACCTACATCCTACGGACGCAGCCCCGCGCAGACAGTTCTGCTGTGCTCTTTCTTGATTCGGTTAGATACTATTTGTGCTTTAGTGGATACCTAGCATAAATTTGTTTTTATCCGCTGTAGTTTTGTTGTTGATCTATATCCTCCCTCACAGATACAAGGTAAGGAAACAAGTGTATAAATTCACTGAAACGTTGATTTCGTTAATTCCACATATGACAAGAGTTCGCAACCTGAAGAGCTAATGAGAGCAGGAAATTAACAAATATATTGCGAAATACAACTCAGGTACGGAAATGAAACAGGAGTAACTGTGAGTAAGGTGCATTAACATAACGATAAGTAATTAGGAAAATTTTATGTTCCTTCGATCCCAGATAGCCATCAGTGGAACCTTAGATTTTTCCAAAATGCTGGGACATGTGGCCCCTTATTTTTAATGAGTTTCATCTTTCTAACTTGAAGGGCTCATGAGATACTGTATTTTTAGAATAAATCTGAATTTCCTTAAGATACGCCCTTCGGCAAAGAATTATAATTTTCGAATAATTATTTCTCGTGGCGCCCAAAACTTTACCTTTCCAAGTGGGATATCGACAAGGACCAACATTAGTGTAAATGGCATGAGGACACTATTTCCACCAAGAAATGTGAGTTTCACTGTAGTACAAATTTGCCCTATTTATAATCTGCATAGTCAGTGTGTCCGCATCACTATTCTTTCAAGTGTTCAAAGTAACAAATATAGATATATTTTTACATTCAATCCTTACACGGAAAAGGATCCTTTCGACAGTGTACGGAAAAGATTCACTTCCGTTATATGTAATTGTAGCTTCACAACAATTATTCACTTAACGCAATGATACGCTTCCGTAAATAACAAGAATACACTATGGCCAATGTTACGAAAACAACACTTCATTTTAATGTACGGGTTAAGAGCCGTATCGCCGGACCAATTTTGGGAAATTTACCGAGTCAATTGGAAAATTTATTTAAGTTTGTGAGAAAGAATGAGTACAAGGGAGGTAAGGGGAATAGTAAAAGTTAAGAAAGTGGTTGTATTTGTTGATTGTTTTTGATGTTGTTAGCGGCACTGTATGTGGAGACGGATGGAGTATTTCGCGAAGAGGTACACTTTTTTTTACTATACGGATCCAGAAATTGTAAAATGTTCAGAAAAAAAATTGGCAAGTCTTTAATTTGTCCATTTCATGTCGAGAAAAGAACTTAACCAACCCCTGCCGGGTTTCCAACCCGTTCCTACTACTACTATTACTACTAACTCCTGCTTCTACTAATACTAATACTTATACTATGGTTCCGTATTGAAGTAATACTGCACGCCTAATGTAACGCAATCTAACGTAACTTAATGTAATCCAACAAAATATAACCGAATGCAATACACTTTGGTGCTTTTTTTCAGTTTTCAAAGTGGTCCGGCGATATGGCACAAAAGCCTTAATCTACAAATACCTTGGGTGCAGATTTATTGCATGAATCCACGGATTTGTAAAATTTACTGGACAAATTTGTAATCATATTTTAATAGAACAGTGTACGAATAATCGAAACGGGTTAAGTTCAGAGTTGCCCCTCCGTTTTTTACAAAAATTAGGAAAATTCGCAGGAGAAGAGGTACAAAATGATGATTTGCAGTTCTTATATGATGTTAAAGTGTGTAAGTTTGGCAGTAAATTTATGTTTAATACGAGAAAAGATATGTAAAAATGGGTACTATTTGCAGGACGCGGGAGGTTTTGATGATTCAGCAGCATGCCCGTTTAATGTCGAGAGCAGAACCCAATGAACCCCTGCGGGGCTTCTAACCTATTCCTATTACTACTATTACTCCTACTACTACTTATACTACGGATCCGTAGTGAAAACTGCACTGCAATGTTTTTCCTGCTTTTTTGTAGGTTTGAAACTGGAGGGGCAACTCTAAACTTAAGCCATTGAATCATGTTAAGTTTTTATCTGTGAGACACGTATCTACGTAGAAATACATTGATGGAAGTTCAATCTGTTAAGCACGGATTGCTTAAGATAGCCATTAACCACATTATGAAGTGAAGTGAGGTGCAAAGTATTTGAAAGCGGTGTGCTAAAATATGATGTACAACCATAGAAGTGTCCGAGAGCAAAGGTATTCTCACAGTTGTGAAATTAACATAATCAATTTATTACGTTATTTTAGAATACAACGTGAAAGCAATGAAAATATATCAGGAAATTAACTCTAACGTCCATAATAACGGAAATTCATAATCTAAGACATAAGTCTTTAAGTTTAAGTCTTTACAGAACATACTGTGGTTTGCGCTACCCACGTTTGTGTATGTCCACCGTCGTTGATGCTTTGTTCGCTACAGATGCATACCTATGCGGGCCTCCCTCCTGCGCTCCTTCCCTGACTAGGTTAGATGGTACTCGTGCTTTTTACTGGCCAACTGGCACAAGTTGATTAGTGATTTTCGCCCAATAGATTTCATGGGCAAGGTTCTAGAACGCAGGTCTCCCTTCCCATTTAGCTGTAATAAAGACAGGAAACAACGTGCCCTGCGGGGCTCTGACCCGCCTTCACTCGCTGGACAATACTGTATGAGTTAAATATTAAACTTTGGTACAGAAAGGAACCAACCTAGCTACTAACCTATATGGAGGGAACCTGTGTTCTAGAACCTTCCCGGTTTCATAGCATGGGTACTCTGAAGCCATTCTAGAGAAAAATGAAATAAAATCTTTGAGTTTTACGTTCCACAATTATGCCGGTTAGGCTAAAGGAAACAGTGATTATGACAAATGAGTGAAATGAGAAAACTGGGAGGAAACGGGAAAACCCCGAGCACAGTGTTTGTCCACCACGAAGTCCACACGGCGCGAGCTGATCGAACCAGGGACCTAACCATTCTAAAAAGAAGCTGCACCGGAGGGTGTCTACTAAACAAACTCCAAAATGAAATTTCCTGACCGTTTCTTTACCAAAACATAAAATTTTCTAACATTTTCAAAAGCGAATTTGGGTGCGAATTAGGCCGAATTTTCATCCATGAGACACAAACGTATTTTGCTTGCAATTTGGTAGCGTCTAAAGCCGATCATAGACATTCTTGGTGGTGAATTTTAACGTTTTATATAACAAAATTTTTCAATCTGTACTTACATTTGCACAGTTAAAAAAAATCGTGACCCAAAGCTAAATTTCGTGACTTTCATGACCGTTTTCTGATTTCGTGACTGATATACACCCTGCACCGAGAAATGCAATTCCACACCCCAAAACTGATTGTTCTCAAGGAACTGACCGAAAATTTACTAAAAAAATAAGTTTATTTATACAATTAATTTATGTATGGATCAGTACAATAAATCTGCACCATATCTCATACTAACGCAACTAGAAACTAGCCAGCTGTAATCTTTAAATATTTTCCTTTATTGTAAATTGGCTATAATATACTTTCCCCATTGTCTAACCCTTATATTCTTTTGGGATGAGATACATTCTGTTTATATATGTATACTTACCACAATACTCTGTTGACTTGTAGAGAAGGGCAGCATTTATCGTGAATTTTTCGTATTAGCTGTATTCCTACTGGAACATCGAACAACGTCATTTTGAATGTTTTGTTCTTTGGATATATACTATTGTAATTACTAATAAATATCAAAATACGGAAGGCTCCAAGGTCGTCTGCTTATTTCTATATATAGGAGAATCCTTTAAAATATTTTACACAGTTCATCATCTTTTTTGCACTACACAAGTCATTTTGGTGATTTAAAATTGACACTGTCAGGACCCCATAAACAAGACACTTCGTGTCAGTCAACTGTTCAATCAGATGGCTGAGGCTGAGTCACACACGGACAACAAACAGTGCGACCAACTACTGGTTACAGTCATTCTAATAATTGTTTCTTATCTGCGCGTCGTTCTTTGCGCATTATTTTTTTCTTCTCCTCCTTAGCATTAAAATAGCGAGAGGGGGACAGAACAAGTTTCATTACGTCAACACTAATAGTAATAATGACATGATAGACTAGTGATAAGAATATTACTTGCGTAAAGCGTAAAACATTTCACCGTACGATTTTTCTCGATTGAATAGGGCCGTAGATATAGTTGCTGACTTTGGAAGAGTACGAAAAATGAGATACAGTATTTTTTTTAGTCCAACACAGGAGAATGTTATCTTACAAGAAATGTGCTGTTGAATCAGAAAAGGAACGCTTGATTTTTCTTCTTTGTGTTCAGCACACCAAAATAAATTTTCGAAATTTTCGAAACGACCGCAGCAGCGCCATTTCAGATTTTGGTTGGGGAGCAAGGTCTCCATCTCCACTAATATTAAAAAGAAAAATCACATTTTTCTTTAAAGTTAGTATACATGTATTATACAGTTGATTAAAATATACGTAGTACTCAAACTCAATTGCCCCTCTGTCTGCCCCTGCTCTACGCCATTGGTTTGGCTGAAAAATGTATTTACAACTTTGTCTTTTATAAGATCAGCAAAATCCTACCGTAGTTTTACTAAGACACGCGTAACTTGATTCGTAATTTCAGTAGAAAGCCTGTTTATTCTTCATTTAAGTGGTCGTTCCTTTCGTATAGGTTTAATTTGAATACTCTTTTTAAAAGAAAAAGAAAGAGAGGTTTTGAAACTTCCGAAAACAAAAATGCCCGTTTCCTAATTTTATTCGCTTATAACTTAGCAACATTGCTTCGGAGATTTAAGAAAAATATTCAATGCGTTTTCAGTGCTATGTTATGTAGTATGTTGCTAATGCCACCCAATTTCAAGTTACCTACAGATCTACTGACGGATTAAAAAACAAAACAAAAAAATTATTAAATCTTCTGAAATTTACATTCCAAAGGAAAGTAATTGTAATTATTTATCTATATTTATAATCACTATACAATGTTGAGTAATAATTATATGATGGCACTACCTTACGGAGTTGGTATAGCTACGGCAATGGTAATCCCGTTCTACGGTGGGCCAGACTCAATTACGCGGTTTTTGATTAACCAATCAACTCAACACACAGGAAAAATAAGGAAGTACTTGTTGTCGACAGATGGCACCATCAATGATATGTTGGGAACACGGACGTCTCTGGCGGGGGGTCAGGGGGGACGCGTTCCCCCAAAATTTTGAGTACGAGATAAATGGATCAATGCTGAAATTATTTCGATGGTTGAGCGCCAAAAAGGCGTAACTGCAATTTTATTAGTTTAGAGGCTTAAGTGATATGTGCGTCTCTGGTACAGAACCAAATGCTAGTAACTCAGTTATACCTTTATATCTTTTTCGAATAACGTTTCAAGGTTAGAGATTTTCATTAAGGCGTCTTGGCACAAGAAAATTCAATCCATTATACATGTCCTCATAGCATTAACCAGTAGCGTAGCCAGGATGTGTGTTTGGGGGGGGGGCAAGTGCTGTTATAGGTACATATAGAAAAATTACAAACAAGAAAATATATAAACATAAAAATATATAAAAAGTTACAAACATCAATGTACCAAAGTACATTGTCGGACCACTTTGGGGGGGCGGCTCCGCCCCCCCTTCCCTACGCCACTGGCATTAACACAAAATATGAAAATTCGACAGTTACGCCCTTTTGGAGCTCAACCATCGATTTCGATCTGTGTAGAAGAAGTAAAAACATAGAGCAGAACTATTCTTAAACATTAGGTTAATGTGATTAGAATGTCCTCCTAACATGTGTCAGTTTCAAAGAAGGATTCTTTTCTTTATATATATAAAGTTACGCTTCTTGGTTAGTCAAAGTAGTCCCGGCTGCAGGCACACATTTTTTTTTTTAATTACTTAACCACAACAATTGGTTTCCATGACGAAGGAGATTGGAGAAGGGAAGGAAAGGATGTATAGAAAGTTTATCTGCGAATTAACAAGGGAAATGTATAAAGACAAGGACATATACAAGAGAAGAGAATGAGAGCAAATTTCATGTGAATACTGTAGAAGGGCAGCAAGGGACAGCTACTATGACAATATAGAAACTAAAGATAGAAATGAGTGTTTACTGAGCGAATTGAGTTTGAGGAAGATGGAAAGAATACATTGAGGAGCCGGATGATAGCAAGAATAAACTGTACATTTTAGACATTAAAACGGAAAACGAAGTAATCGAGGGTGGTTCATTGGACAAATTCAAAAACATACAGCGAAATGAAGAACAAAAAGGTAGATAATAAAGCTTTTGAGTTTATTAAGAATACAGAAGAAGAATGAAAATCAAATCAAGTGTCATCGTAAGACTTCTTGCACAGAGTTAAGATTTTGTTAATTCAAAAATCAAAATATATGATTACTATAAAGGTACACTGTTGCAAATGCGTTTAAGAACACTGAGCAGACAAATTCACCGGTAGGAATATCAAGATGAAGAAATCACCTAAGTACCATATTATATATAAACTTAATTTCTTTTCGGCAAGTAGTCTACCAGTGGTGGAAAAAAATTATGATGAATTGCGTTGCTAAAGGTAGAAACAGCGAAGGCCATTAGTAAAGTAGATTCCAGTTTACTCATAATTCTTACGTAACTTTAGTTGGAGTCTACTAGCATTCTAGTCGCCCCCGCCCCCCCCCCCAATTTTAACATGCCAGAGACCCTCATAGTAGTAATGGGGTCACCCTATCGCGTTTTGGACTTTGACCCCGACATTTGTGACGTCATAAGTCAATGCTCAATGACCTTGGCCCGCGGTCAATGACCTAGAGGTACTTAGGACCACCCCCTCTAGATTTTGGTAGGGGCATCTTGGCCCACCCCTTAAATTTTGGCAGGGGTACCTAGGACCACCCCCCTTAAATTTTGGAAATTGCCAAATCTAAAAATTTGGTATGGTAGCCTAGGACAATAGTATGTACCTCTAGTACTATTAGGGGTCTATGTCGTTCCCTTTTATGGGTAAAAAATTGCCAAAAAGTCAAATTTCGGAAGTTTTTGACCTAATTTATCCATGCAACTCTATCCATCACGACTCTGGAACTCACAAAAGAAATAATAAACACTTCTGACCAGAGTATATACACTTGTTTATTAAAAACTAAATTCCAGTGTAACAGTTTCAACAACGTAACGTTGTCTTCATCAGACACTAACTCTTAGGAGTCCTATACTAAAGTAACGTATTTCTTGGTTGGGAAAACAGTCAATTCTAGTATCGTTGCGTGAACATCGGGAGAATAATTGTTAGCCAACCAACGTTGGTCCAACGTAAGTTTTTCCGCTATAGACTCGCACCGACCATCACCAATCATTTTGACTAAATCTCACTTAATCCCCAACGGTGGGCCAATCTTGCTACTAGGGCGTTCATTTGGATCGAATCCTTTGGATTAGCAATGTTGAATGATTCCGAGTTCTTTGTTTTTCAATTTGATTCCTTTGAATATGAATTTGTTTCTCTCTGAATCGAGTTCTTTGATTCCGATAAGTTGGATAATTTTTGGTTCCCGTTTGGTTCTCCAATGGAAGTCCTTTTTATCGAAAGCAGAGAGACTACTTTTATCAGTTAAGAAGTTTTACCAAGTGTTTTTCCAATGGGAAGAGAGATGGAAATGATTAGAAACTGAAGGAGGAAAGCATACAAGGATATATTGCCATATTTGGAGGCCCACGCAGAAGATTACATTTTTCTGATAAAGATAATATACATAAAATAAACTGTGGTTAAAACTCTAAAGAGAACCAGGTGAACTATTTTCATCTATGAGATATGGATAACATCATTAACAAACTCAAATGAAATAATCAATCTAGCTATCTAATGCAAAAATAAGAATTTATGAATGCTCTTAGATATATAGAATATAGGCTATAAATAGCAACCATTAAAATCACTGTTATTCGTAAATACGTTAACAATTTGACTCAATTAACGAACTTGATAGCGATCCCTCTAGCTATCTGTTGCAGGAAACAGAATTCAAGAATTTGCTTACATGTAGGGCTGTGAGATACCAACTATAAATACCCAGCGTTAAAGTTGACGTTATTCGTTAAGATTTACTACATTAACGAATTCAGCGGAGATAATCCGTCTAGCTATCTAATCGCATTGAAGGATAATCCAAAAAATTTTTGGAATTATATTAAAAATAAGACGAATCAAAATTTAGAAATAAATCATATAACTTACAAAGGTAAACCAGATACAACAGATGTGGACATAGCTAACAACTTTGCCCAATATTTCAAAGGTGTTTATTCCCCTCAGCCTTATGTCCTAACAGCACCATTACATAGCAGGCATACGCCTATCATGTTCCTTCAGGTACATGAGAATGTGTCCAGTATGTGCCTTTTATACTTCTGAGAAAGAAATCCCATGGATGGCAAGTGATAGTCACAGTCTATGTCCGCCCCTAGGCACATGCCTGACATGTACCTGGAAAATGTGCCTAGTATGTTGTAGGTATGAGTCCTATGCCGTAGACGTCAATGAACCACAAAATTACTCCCCCAAAATATGTTAAATTGCCTATATGCGTATTGTGTTTACATAAGGTGAGTCTAAACAACACTTTAAACAAGTAAAAAAAAAAATGTATGGCTACCCTAGGGTGGGCGCTAACCACCAACCATTGGATCACTAGCCTCGTGTTCTTCGACTTGGCCACAGACGCAATGAAGGGAACATCGCTTGTAGAGGGATAAATTCTTGAGGTCTTTTGCATTCGGCTCATCAGAGTACTCCTTTATCCGCATATATTCGACTAGAATTGTCTGGGATTAGATAAAATTTCTCGCCATGTGATTTTATAACAAATTGACGAGTGTCTATTTACTTTATTTCATGGGTCTTCCATAGTTAGTTTCAAATGATCGGCGACAGTTGCCATTTAATAAAGTTGATGCGTTTATTGCTTCTAGTACACAATCGCTTAGAAAAAAAGCAACCAATGCATCAAATGTGGAAGATGAGTTTAGAATACCTAAATAGCGAATACCTAGCACATATTGTTTTGCTAGGGTATCTAAAACAATATTTACCTGAAAGACGTACCTAGAACATGATAGACACATGTCCCAAGTGACGACATAAGCAAATGACTGTTAGAGTGCGAAACTGAACCAAGTATATAAATACTATATTTGTGGCACATAGTTGCAAATATCAATTAGTTGTAACAAGTACCTAAAACTGTAGGTAGCTGAAGTGCATACTTAGCACATGAATATCATATGTGCCAAGTGTGGGGTACCTAAAAAGTAGCTGGGACACCTAAATGGCACATGCCTAGCACATCTTGTGCTGTTAGGATGTTTACGTACTCTCTCTCATACCAAGTAAATCATACCGTATTGTTTGACAGTGAATTTTATTTTTGAATGTGAACTTAAAGAAGCTATTAAAAATTACAATCTTCCAAATCTAGTGGCCCTGATCTATTGCCAAATTATTTATTAAAATGATGTGGATAGGTTAATAAAATCATTAAATTACATTTATAAACTGATATGAAAAACTTCAATATTTCCAAAAATCTGGAAGATTAGTGAAGTTCGTCCAATACTTAAGAGAGGAAATGCTGTGATTATTGAAAATTATAGACCAATATCTAATTTCCACGGTAGCTAAAATATTGAGCATATTCTCTATAATAGAATATTACATCATGTCAAACCTTACATCTCTAATTTTCAATATGGATTTTATCCACTGAAATCGACTGTTACTAATTAACTTATATTTATACAGTCTTTGCAGATTCCCTTAATAATGGTTCTTCTGTGGATGTAATTTATACAAATTTTTCGAAGGCCTTTGATAAGCTAGATTATGCTGTATTACTCAGAAAATTACCTAAGTACGGCTTTTCAAAGCAACTATTATTATTAATTTCTTCTTACTTAAGTGGTCGAAAACAATATGTAGTGTATAGGCCTAATGATCATAATTTTCCATTGCTTCATGTTAATTCGGGTATACCGCAAGGCTCTAATCTTGGACCTCTTTTTTCTTGCTGTTTGTTAATAATTTACCATCTGTACTTGAACACTCGCACTGTTTATTATATGCAGATGGTATGAAGTTATATAGGGAAATAAGAGAAGTTGATGATATTTTAAAACTTCAGTAAGATCTGAGTAACTGCCATTTATGGAGTGTTTAAAATAAGTTACATTTTAATATAAATAAATATAATGTAATACCGTTTTCTAAAAATAGAAACCTTGTTCATTATAATTATACTTTAATAAACACTATTCTTAATAGAGTTCAGGAAGTAAATGATTTGGGCATCATTGTAAATATCAAATTGTGTTTTAATGCACTAGGGTTTGTGATAAGAAGTACTAGAGATTTTAATATTCCATATGTAATTATTGTTATTCAATTTTCTAGTACGAAGCAAACTTGATTATGCAAGTATAGTTTGCACAGCGTATTATAAGCAATACATTGCAAAAAAAAAAAAAAAAAATGAACGGATTCTGAATAAGAGTCTGAGACACTTATATTACAAAACTTACAGAATAAATTCTTATGAAAATAAAATATCGTATACAACTCTTCTAAGGTTATATTGGATGTTGGATTGATTATTTGATGTTGGAACACTATCTGCTAGACGGAAGTATTTGCAACTTATATTTCTTTTCAAGTTAGTAAATGGAATTGTTGATAATCCTGTTTACATTTATTAAATTTTAATATTACATATAAGTGCTTGAGGACAAGATTGCCATTTATTTGGTAAAAATCTAAAACAATTGGACATTTGAATACACCTTTGATAAGTATGTGTAGATTATTTAATAAGTTAATACAAAATAACATTGAAATTGATTTTGCTATACCACTCACTGCATACATAAGATCAGTTATAACAATTTTACCACATTCAGATGATCTATAGTATAGATATTTCAGTTGATAAGTATTTGATTATGACATTTGCAATATTATGCCTTATTTATTATATAAGGCAATTTAATTCTAATATGATAACAATGTAAGTTATTTATATTTGAACAACTCTTCTAATGTTTCTATTTTGAATTTTGCTTAGTAACAATGTCGTATCTATTAATAATTGTTTTTGATGAGTTAGTTTATGAACTCTGTTATGACCCTTTATTAAAAGATGGTTTCATAAAACTACTTTAGAAGTATCTCACTGTTCCTGTGTTCATAAAAAACATTATAATAGACTTCTAATGTATTTTCTATGATTAGCAGTTTGTTTATCTTCTCTTTCGGGTATCACATTCATATCTTACTCTCTTTTTACGCATTTAGCATGTTGCCATTAAATATCCTGATGCATTCTTGTTGATATATTTTTCATTTTTTCTTCTATTGTTCAGTTTTAGATAAAATATTAATTTTGTAAGCCTGTTGTAATTGGGAGGAGGACTCTCGATTCAGCCTTTCTGCTCTCTATTTTCCCAGGATACTTTGCGGTCAGTGACGTCACGTGGAGGTATCGCCAAGTTTTTATAGAATAGAGGATCTGCCCATATCACAAAATCGTGAAGACATACATCACACCTATACGTATCCCATGATTGGTGATTTTCTTACCTGTGAAAGCTTATTTCCGATAATTTCTTCTCAATCCTACTTGTACACTCATACGTGCAGCATGTAACCATTGTATAAGTCTGAAGCAGCGACTTAAATAAAATTAGACGACAGACACACTACATGTCTACATATGAAAATCGCAATGGTTTGAGCCAACATACGTATATGGCGGTCATTCAGTTACCTAATAGGATAAAGATACTCGTACATATAGGCAGATTCTGTATTTTATAACATCCTTGGGTATCACGAGACCCGAGACATCGTTCAAGAGAACAAGTGAAATACTGCATACGCAATTACGCTAGTTGGAATGGGAAAAAGTTCCTCCACAAGACGTCACGGACAAGGAGCCAATCAGAATGCTAAACCCGAACTGGGGCTACCTGTTATTTTATATACCTTGATTGGGATAAACTCCTGTAGTAGTCAGCAATAACAAATAAAACTAAAACTATCTGTTGCAGAAAAGAGATGAAACAATTCGCTGTCATGTATGATATATAGGCTATAGATAGCACCGTTATAGTCGCCATTATTCGTTAATCCGTTCACGGATTGGCTCTATTAATAAACGTGGCCGAAATGATCACTCACTTGCAAAAACTAGAATTCAGAAATTCGCTTACATGTATAGGATATTGGCTATAGACATCCACCGTTCAAGTACCAGTTATCCTCTAATCCGTTAATGAGTTGTCTCTATTAATGAACTCGGCAGAGGTGATTGTTCTCGCTATTGGAAGAACAGAATTAAAAAAAAAAAAACATCCGTTTCAGGGTCATCATGCGGAATAACAAATGGACAGACGAACATACTACAACATAATCTTGTAATTCTCACTACGTGATGCTAAAAATATTGTTTGTTCCTTTAAAGTCTTGTATTTATTACAATCCACTATTACCTGGCCAGGATAGCAGCGCTGATTTTGGCTGCGGGCGCTAATGTTTACGTTTACTTCAGTTACTGAGTGAGCGCGGTGGGACAGGGCAGTGGAGAATATCGCTACTGCAGTGTATCCAGCGGTTTTTCAATGTTGTTATAAGAAGCCTAATCTATTTGTGCTTAGAGAACCTCATGAATTACACAGTATAAATGTTATTGAATGTAAGAATGCTTCACCATTAGGGTGGAGCGAAAAATTCAAATTTTCGAGTATCGAGTTCTAATAGGGTTCAAAAGTTGCGTATTTGCATGCTAATCAATGCAAACATAACGAAAAAATCGCACTTTGGATCTTCAGTTCGCGCAAACGGCCTAAAGTCTGAAAAAGAAAGTGTCAAAAACATCAAAATTTACCTTTATGCGAAAAAAAATCAGATTTTCTAGTATCAAATTCTAAGAGGGCTAAAAAGTTGCACATTTGTGTGCTAATCAATGGGAGAGTAACGAAAGTAACCACACTTTGGATCTTCAGTTCGAGCAAATGGCCTGAAATTTTAAAAAAAAAATACAGAATAGGTATGAGGGGAAAGCGTGTATTGGTATACAAGCTTTTCCTTATATCTATTACGTTTATCAATACAAAACTTAATACACACATTTCTTACCCCCTATAATATTTTTCAAGATACATTTGGATTGTGTAATTTTATCCGGGTCCACTCCAGAGGAGTCCAAAGTTAATGGAAGGAATTTCTGAAGGAAATTTTTCCGACTTCTCCCAATTTTACCTGTTCAAATATGTTATGGGTCCCAATTACTAGCACCTCTGGAAAGTTTGTTTCATGTTGAAGATAATTAACTATAAACCACTAGCTAAACCTGCGCTCTCTACACAGCGCATCACTCGCATATGAGCATAAATCTCCTTCTCATTCCTCACAACATATGTACATGTTCATTTACAGACACAAGTGAAAGACGTCTTGATTTTTAAAAAATCGGCAAGGGGTATCATAAAGGGGAGATTTTTCGATTATTTTTTCTCAATATCTCGCACCGTTTTGCAAGATTTGAGCCTACTTCCGGTTGGAGTTTCTAATTCATGTACGACTAGTGTTTTCTTTCTTCTTGCATGCAGTATGTAATAAGCAAATACATTACATATACAATTAATTATAATGTCAGTTATATATGGTGTTCATTGGGCAAAACACTCAAAAAATAAAGATTTATCTTAGACTCGAGAAATGGTTATCCTTCCTTTTTCACTATTCTTTGGCCATGAAACAAACGCCTGAGGCATATACAACCCCAATATACAACTCTGTGATGTTGGAATGTATAACGCATGGGATATGATGCTTTAGTTTCTTTTTTTTTTTAATTTCAACGCTTCCAGTGTACCCTTAAAAAATGTAATAAAGAAATAATGGCCATGTTTTTTTTAATATTCAATTAGAACTGGACAATCTTCGCAAAATTTCCAATCGATCAGTGAAAACGTCATCTTTCTAGAGCCTGTAGTTTCCGAGATCTCATTGTCGAAAGGATTGACCACAAACATATAAACATAGTTTAAAAGAACTCGGAAGATGGAAGCACAATGTACATGCATTGATTTTAGAGAAGGCTTATTAAAATACAAAGGCTTTGAACAATAATTTTATATCATAAACTTTATGAAAAAGATATAGTTAACTAATTTAGACTATTTAAAGTACAAATACTCAAAATGTTTGTCTCTGTTAAACGTGAAATCACATATAACCGTAAATGAAAGATTTGAAAGCCAAAGTTATAGGTTGGAGCTCAGGCGCTTTTAACTGCTATTGTAGCATTTTAATAGATAGATGACTTTTCAATGAACAGTGTTGATGCAATAGCTGTTTATCTGCGAGTCTACGATTTTCTTTATACTAACAGGATTAATGGGTCCCTGGGACTTGTTTCGTTGTCCATGGCACGTAATTTTTTGTGCGTGAACATATCTTTGTTATGTTTATCGAATGTACTAGGTTTGATTTGGATGTCCGGATGGCAGGTTCGTGTCCGTTCCTTGTCAGTATACATACTTTTATTTATCTCTTCGTTAGAGAATAGCAGAAGAAACTAGAGATACTCGAATCTTAAGAAATTGACATCGTTAATAAAATTTACACTTTTGAGAAAGACACACAATAGTTGACGATAACGTTAATTTTCTATCACTTGATCCAGCAGGCAGGAGTATGTTTGAAGAACATTAAGGAAAAACATCATAAGACGTTACTGACGAACCGCATGTCTTGTATGTTCTCTTTATTCTTCAAGTTCACTCCTGCTCTCTCCTGCGTTCTGCAGTGTATTTTTACACAGTGGGAGTTAAAATGAACACTTACGGATTTTCATTGCCGCAACGTTTTCAACTAACCTTCCTTTATCCAACTGTTTAGTAGTTTCATTTTTTATTGAAATAATGGCAAAGTTATCAAGTTTTTCTTGAGACATAATAGATCGTAAAAAGGACTTGATTATTTTTAACTTTTAAAATGACCTTTCAGCAGAGGCAACTGTCACAGATAACGTCAGGAACAAAATGTACGCAGCACTAACCTCTGGTAAAGAGCTTGCCATTGTAGATGTTACAAGTAAATCAAATACTTTACTTGCTGTCATTGACGTATTTAGGGGGGGAGCTTCCGGGCTTAAGCCCCCCGAAATCTTATTTACTATAGTAAAGTATATGAAATATCTTGCAGAACTTTCACATTTTCAGGTAAAGCCCCCCCCCCAAAGTTAACAAAGCCACCCGAAACAAAACCCTAAATACGCCACTACTTGCTGTAGTCAAATTTTCCAGACTTTCTTTAAACTCATTTCTGAAAGAGATTACATCATTCATCAAATCGTTACCTATGTCTTATGTAAATTGTACACACATTTTTGGCAGAATCTTTTAACTCTAATTCTGACATTTTTAACATATTTTTAGGAAACTAAAATTTGAAGTACCTTGCCAGAAATTTAAATCCTTTAAATCTGTGTTCCAATTGTCCTATTGCAGTATCCACTATTCTTTTAAAAACAGTCACCGAAAATTTATCTTCTGCATTTCTTATAGGTTCATCTCAAGACAATTCCTCAAAAAAAGACTTGATGTTTAGATTTCTTTTGTCTTAAAATGTGTGAGACACTCTCCAGCTATCAGCAAGAGCTTTTGCTGTAGGTAATACACTATCGTTCCAGCTGTTTCGAAGTCGCACAAGGCTTTTTTTATTTATTTATTTAACAAATACACTCCTACACTTAAATCTAGTGAAATAGACTGTAGTTCTTTGGAAACCTCATTTAATGAGAAAGAATTTCTTCCCAAACCACAAACAGAACTACGAATTCAAAACTTTCTAATTTCAAGCGCAGAGATTTGACATTTCACTCCTTAGATTTCTTAAAAGTAAGCATTGTTTTTGCTCAAAACTTGTAAAACATCTTTATAACGACTTTCCAAAGCCCTAAGAGCCTCAATATATAAAGCCCATCGGGTTGGGCAAAATCTCTTAAATGTAAGTTTTTGAAAACTACAAGGGTTGGATTTTTAGTAATGTCAACACTGCTATACATATACTCGGGAACGAAGCAGTCCATTATAATTCATACCAGCGGTAGGTTAGATGCCGACCCTCCCTCAGAGCACATGAACTCGCCTGCTCTCCCCTCCATGCGTGTACATAACCAGCAGTTCTGAATGAGTGCTCGTGTACTACAGTCATGCTGTGTGAGTGCTCACAGAGTACAGTCATGTTTATGAAACAAGATCAGAGGAGCTAGTTGAAAATTGAATGCGCCAGAGGTAGGAATGCAAAACAGTGCTACGAAGTATTGCAAGATGTTTGCGGTGCAAGTGCATTACCATACCGTACAATAGCAAGGTGGGTCAAAGCCTTCAATGACGGACGACAAAATGTCACAGACAGAAATGTCCGGCCATACTCCTGTAAGTGAGGAAGATGTGCAGAACGTAAACGCGTTAGTGCTAGCGCATTGGAACGCCGCGATTCGTCAATTGGCTAACGATACAGGATTAGTGCATTCGACTGTGCTGAAAATTCTGAAGAAGAACCTGGGATTGCGTCAAATCGATTCAAGCTGGGTTCCACATGATCTGACTGAACAAAACAAGTGACTCCGATATGATGCCGCTCGAACACACTTGGAGCGGTATCAACGTGAAGTTGAGGTCTTCTTACGGCAGATCATTGCTATTGGTGAGACCTGAGCCAGAGCGTATGGACCATAGCTGAAACGGCAATCAAACGAGTGGCGCATCCTGCTTCACCGAGAAAAACAACAGTTCGGAATACCCTAACCAATGTGAAAGCCATGCTGATCATTGCATGCGACTGGAATGGTGTAATCATAAACCATACCGTTCCCCTAGGACACATCGTTAGTTCAGAGTACTGCTGCAATTTTTTGCAAAACATCTGCGAGCAGCTGTAAGACGAAAACGACGCCACTTCCTGACGAACCACCCATCATTCTGCATGATAATGCAAGGGCACATTTAGTAGATGAGATCACTGATTTGTTGCATCGTTGCTGGGAAGTACTGTATCACCCGCCGTATTCTCCAGATTTAAGTTCTGTGACTATGACCTCTTCCCGAAGATGAAGAAACCACTTCGTGGGACACGCTTCCGAACAGTTGATCTCCTGGCAACCGATCGCTCCATCCGCACTTTCCAGAGATTAGGCTCTGCCAACGGCATCCAGCGGCTTCCACATCGTTGGGAACGAGTGATTCATCATGCTGGTGATTACATCATGGGCCTGTGAAACTTTGAACCTTGTAAGTACTCTACTTCTCAAGATATACCGTTGTTGACATTACTAAAAATCCAACCCTTTATTTTCTATTCCTGAACTGAAAGCTATTTCTGCTCAACGGAGCGAACTTCTCCTGAAGAAATTATTTCTTCTCTTTCCTTTACAATATCAGAAAATACACAATGCTAGGAAACTTTCCACCATAACAAAATCCTAAACTAAAACTTCCTTCATGGCCACGAAATGGTAACCCAAGCACAGCAAGAGTGAGAATGATCGCAACGTTACTCTGTAATACTTTCTTCCAGAAGTTGGTCTCTTTACGGAATTGCAGTTCCTGCTGCTTGTCGATGATGTTTCCTTTGTTCCATGAGACAAACATTTCCAATGATTGTCGATTTGTCGATGAAAGACAGACGTCTTATGCCGACGAATAATTAAAGTTAGATGTTTGCTTTCGCCTTTTACTCCGTTAATCCACTCCCAACGCATGTTAGGTGATGACTGATCACCAAAAAGCTAACATACCTCGCTGTGAATTGGTAGTCCACCTGCTGTTACACTGGAATAATGTTTTGTTGAAAAACAGGCCTATTCTATTTCTGTACTTTAAATGGACCAGTGGGTTGGCACGGACCATGTTCAATTATGAGGTGTTTTAGTTCGTTCCTTGTAATCATAGCCGATAGTGCGCTTAGATATTTTCGATGAATATCAAACAAAATCAATTGGAATTCACTAGTGTCTCCAACATCTTCATCACATTTGCTACTGGCTTATGTTGTATACACTCACCCATTCCAACTTCAATTTGATTAGCAAAATCTTGAAGTCCTGGAATATTAGCATGTTGTTCATCATTGCTGACTACGCCCTTTTGGCCTCGATCATGTTTAGCTTCAGAGCTACCTGTAGCTTGTGCAAGTGGAGAGAAAAACGTCATCAATTTCGTTGTTTTTCTCAGTTTTCGTATTTCGGTCAATTTCTTCACCATATCAATAAGAAGACTCAATTCTGGAGAGTCAGTTCCCTAACTCGTGAATGGATTTCCTTGACAAATATATGTGAAGCAAATACCCCGCTATAGTACACTTATTTTAAGGGTCTTCACTACAGCGAAATTAAACTGCCGCTAATTTTAGAGTTTTTCTGTAATATCTTCAAAACAAATAAAAAAATATTGGAAAAGCAGAAACGTAGTGAACTAGACAATACGATTTTGCATATGATATCTGCTTTCGATTTGCAACTGTAGATAGATTTAGCATTTTTTTGCGGATTCTGTAAATAGCGACATACCAAAAGCAGATAAGTGAATTGTGGTAAAGGTATCACATGCAAAATCGTATTGTCTAGTTCACTACGTTTCTAATTTTCGAATATTTTTACTTGTTTTGAAGATATTACAGAAAAACCCTCAAATTAGCTGTAGTTTAATATCGCTGTAGTGAATATCCTTAACAATTTAATACTAATTCCCCTTAATTATGTTTCTTACTTCAGTATGTCATCAGTCTTTAGTATGAAAATCATATTGAAAGAATATAAAAAATTACAACTTTGCCGTCTTCTATGAATACACTCTCGCTAGCCGTAGTCTAATTCACAGTATAGGATAAGCTCAGTTCAAACAGTCGTGAATATGAACACAATATAGAATATCCAAGAATAACATATATAATGCAGGAGATACCAGAAAAGTTCCGCTGTGACTACTTGGCCATTTTTACTTATAAAGAACCATGGTTGAATGACAGCCTACTGAAAATGATCTGCACAAATTTGGCTTCACTGTGAAACTTAATAGGTAGGTGTAGATTGGAAGCTATTCAGTCGTTTATTTTAATAGGAGTTCCTGCCTACCTGGGGGCCCCTCATCTGGACGGGATTCGGGGCCCGTGGCCTTTGTCCACCCTGTCTACACAGAAGTTACGCCATTGAAGTTGAGTGATATCTTATGTAAACTTCAAGTGGATAATATTTGGGGACGGCTTTACTACACTATGACAACTAGCTGCCATATTAAGTGTGTGTTCTATAAGCACCTGCAAAGTTGAAAAATCATTCTCAAGTATGGCACAAATTTGTACTAAATTAAGACAACAACTTACACCACATCACTTAAGTTAACTTGTGTTGATATCCATGGAAGGTCCCCGTGAACTGGAATTTTTCCATATAAGAAATATAAAAATCTCGTATAATGCATCCCCAAGAAAAATTGCACTGCCTTCTTTTAAAACTTTAAATGTAAAGTATGTTGGTTTATTAAAAATATGTATTTAAGTATTTAGTTTATGAAAAGGTAAGAACCTTCTAGACTAGTCTTAATATTTTAATAATTGAATAAATATGAATCTTTATCTGATCAAAATATTATTAGTAATAATTCTTGTATATGGAGAAGTTTTATATTTCAATAGTTAAAAATTAATGTATAGCACTGAAAAACAAAGATACAATTGTCTGAAAGTATATAGAAGGTTTCTTTGCACACAGTATATAAAGGTATGAGATGCATAAGGTACATGATTACATATTTTCAATGGGCTCCCTCCTAGAACTTCAGATTCTCCTCCAAACCAAGCGGACTGGATAAAACGTGGTCCCGAGTTCGTTTCCCAGTGGGAGCACAAAAATTTACTTTTAATCCTTCACTTCCATTAATCATCTGTCTCCTTTAGCCTAAAGGGCATAATCGTGGCACGTTACACTTAAAAAATCATTTAACTTTTTCGAGGGATGTGCACCCTTTTTGGGGAAAATGAGACTAAGAAGTTTTCCCTTCTCTTTTAAAATAATTATGGAATTGGATAACTTCCTTTTAGGAATTGACTTGTAAAATTTGATTACAGTTATCTTTCTTTTGGAATCATTATCGAAATCAAGCCCTTTGGTAGAGTTGGGATGAAGGAATTTGATAAAACACGAGCGTATGGATGGTGTAAGCGTAAGTATCATTGCTTCAGCATATAATAAATTAATGAGTTTTAATTTCTAATTCTAGCACTCAGAAGACAAAGAATTACGTAATTCTACTAACTGTTGTCACACACAGTATAATTTTGAAACTTAGGAGTATAGTGTTATCTTTGTTCAATGAGAGATAACGCTAACACATTATTCTATTAAATATCCTTTTAATGACATTTATCAATTGACTTGAGAGGACTAAGTTTAGCCTGGAACCACAAGATGCCTATAGTTCAGACGTATCAGATGTACAGTCTTGTTTAATAAAACTTCCTCTCACCCCGTTGCCGTTTAGCCTCTCTCTGAAAAGCCCTGTATTTTTCCACATACGGAATTCATAGACAAAGGCAATCCTCTTTAAATAATTGTGATCTTTTTTTCACGTTTAAGCATTAAAATGTGGTACATGTGATAGCAAGAGACTTGGTGTCTCAAAAAAAAAAAAAAAAAAAAATTGAACATATGCGTAAAATGGTTTATTACGTACAGGACAAAAAGAACTCTGATGAATTAATTACCGTACAAGTAAACCGGCTGGTAACACTGCTGTTTATATTTTAGTTACAAAATCGCCTACCAGCACTCGTTCCCTGGTCCGGATATACTGTTAATATACGCCGAAGTTGTTAAAAGAGGCAGTTTTTCTTTACATGAGTAAAAATAAAAAAGAGTCAAAACAAGTAACTTTTCTGTAATTTTCATTCTTAAGATTTATTTAGATATAAGTACCAGCAACTACAAAAGAAGTCTCGTGGATCTTGAATCCACTTGATTCTCGCAGACCTACAATTTCCTGATTGTGTTTTGACTACATTTTCTAATTTAAACAGTCAGATACAGGATGAAAATTCCCAGAGTTTAATGTTACACACAAATATTACTGCTACTTTGAGAACTATTCTTGAGTGCTACATAAAGTATGTGCACTTACAGAGTGCAGGGTCCAAAGGGTGGACTCTCTTCTTGCCCTTAGAATAAATTTGTGTTGGTGCAAGTGTAGAAGCTTCTCTAATGTCAATACCTCACGACACAAGATGTAAAGATTTTCAAAACAAAATATTTGAACTTTTACATTGAGTAGTATGTCAGGAAAATTCTTAAAAGATTTACTTTTGAAGATAGTATCTCGAGAGAAGTTGAAATATTAAATCCCACAAAAATACAGACACTTAAATCCATTATTACCCTCGTAACATCATTTGAAAATATAATGATATGTGAAGAATCTTAACAGATTAATTAATCTGACTGGTGATTGCTATGAAACAATAACATTCCATTTCGTAGCAGTACACAAGACTTTCGAAATAGCATTAGAAACATAAATTACGTGGATTCTGAACTAGTACTTTCTCCCTTATATAAAGTCGGTTGGTGCATTTTAAGTATCCTTGATTCAAGTGCAACAGTGGAGCTTATATTTTCTTCAGTTAGCTTGCTGGAAACGAAAACATGGAAAAATAAAGATTACAAATCAAAAGACTGTTTCCAAATTTCAAGTGTTATTCGTTTCTAGTTACAAATTCAATGAAAAAAAGGATATAATTTGACAGGAATAGGAGGGGGGAAGAAGAAAGATTAAACAAATAGCAATGATTAAAAAAAGAAATGAAATGATAGAATAACACAGGTAAATAAGAAAAGTTCCTTATCCTTCTTAAAGTTAATCCTAAAATCTTAATTATTCACTAACAAAAAGGGTGTGTGGTTTTAAATTTAGAATAAAATACACAAGTTAGTGAAGTGACTTTAAACATTATCGTGAAAATTTATTTAATAAAATAGCTCAGAATTTACATGAGCATGCCTATAGATTGGATCTTTAACAAATGTTTTACTAATTGTTTGTAAGTTAGGGTTCAGTTCCTGTTCGGTGCGCTATTTCTGTAACTGGATTAGGTTCTGTCTCTAGCTCGGGCAATATTTTTATAACAATAATAAATCTTTTAAATATGCTTAGAACTGCTGGTTCGGAATCAATAATCCGATTCCCGTTCCTAGTGAACGTAAATCCTATTAAAAAGTATCCAATTCCAATTTCGCCTCATAAACTGTTCGGAATTTTATTCTATATTAGCACACTGGGATTCGAACCAAGATCATGAATCACTTAGTGACCAGATCCTTCAATAGCGCGAACATGCTAAGAATTACCATGTGAATAACTATACGAAACACCGGTAATATTTTCGTTCAGGTATTTACATTAAAGCACAAACATCACAAAATCAACATACATGCAACTTATAACTAATCATGCAATAAGAGAATAACACTTTGATTAAATTTCATTTAACATGTATATTTCTCGGGCCGTCATAATGACATTTCTTTCCACTGCCCTTCCATGTTACACAGATACACATATCTTACATTTTGTGATTTCTTCCTATTTTTCCACTCTGGCATTACATTGCCTCTCTTCATTTTCCCACCATCAGTCAGAGTGAACGCATAACTTGTCAAAAGATATTCTTCCGCCACTTCTAAACCTCTACATCATGCATCACGTACACGCGATATAACTAAGAGTTTGAGGAACATATATACTTTAATCAATTGTATACTAATATACTAGTACAAAACATGAAAGTCTTGTCGGTGGTGCTCCTGCCCTCCCCCCCAAGTGAAGTCTGAAATGACGCCCCTGCGCGCAAAGTCGAGAGATTCGCATTCCTTCCTTCCTATCAAATTTCCGGGTTCGATTCTCGGTGAAAGGTCATGTGGTTCAGATCCCACGTTAAGCTGTAGCCTAACAACTTATCATATAGTCTCATTGCTGAAAGGCAAGCTAAACTCAAAATCAAATTAAATTCTTGAGAATATGCATGTTGCTCTGTAACAGAATGGAGGAAAAGTAGATGTCTCTTGTAAGCAGATCCGATGGACGAAAGGACCAGATGTATCAGGTTTTGGATTCAAGATGGCGATACTCTGAGGATATTCGGCGCTGCAAACAGCGATTTATTTTACAACCATGAAATGATTTGAATGATACAGTTTTTCTTTTTTTAGGTAAGAAAAGAGAGACACAGTGGAGGTTGGGGAAAGAATGTAAAACATGGACCAAAAATAAACGACCAAAAATGCCATAAAAACTAATGAATATTTTGATCGTTTATTTTTGTCCTTTACTTTAGCTTAGAATTTGCTCGTTGTTATCTTGGCCTTATTTTTCTAATGCAAATCGGCAGATACTCCTATGCATATAACCTTACAATACCATGCACATACTAATAGGATATAGTAAGCGGTGAGTCTACACAATTTCCGCCACTCCAAATTTGGTATCACAGACAGACATGGATGACGAACAATAGAAGGCATTCATTTTTTAATTCGCTCCTTAAAAATCAACATGTAAACCCTTAAGCCTCGTAAAAAGATTACCCATTCTACCACAACAACGAATTTAATTTTGAATATAAAATTTGATATAAAAGTTGCAAAATATATTATCTTTGAAAAAATCATTTCAAAATTTTCCAGTATATAGGTATGAAAGCAAGTACTTGTGATAGCACTCGTAAATAAAATATAACGAAAAAAGAATTTCTTATTGTTGGATCATTAACACTATTGTGAGTGCTTATCAAACTTGTCAATACAGCTGATATATTTTTATGTAGAAGCCGAAGCCTTAGTTTTGTTGCTATCTTGTCATGTTGTTTACATCGATCAAACTATATTGGAGAAAAAATAAGCTAAGATAAAAAAAAGAACATAAAGAAATGATACAAAATTATGAAATATGGTGCGATACATGTGAAGGAAACATGCTTCAATTGAGAAGCCCATATGGTCAATAAAACGTTTTTCTTTCTTTCTTTTGTCATGAAAACGTGTTTTCATCATTTTAAAAAGAGATAAATTGTTATAGCAATAAGTTTCAACATACCACAGACATAACCAATAATTGAATTAAATTAGGTTTAAATTCCTATTTTACTGTATTAACGTACACACGGGACACAGGGAGGTTCTAGGATACAATGATAAAACTTCCTTGCTAAATTTTTTATTATCCTCCTCAAAATAAATTTATTCCTTACATAATGGTAAATAACAAAAAAGTCGACTTCTCTATTTCAACTAAATTTCTTGGTGTCACCATTAGTTCGAAACTAACTTAGAATGAGCATATTTCTCAACTCAACAAAAAATTAAGTAGTATTTGTTTCGGCCTCCGTAGACTTAAGAGGTAATGTCACAACACAGGCTTTAGTTTCAGTGTATTATGCAAAATTTCATTCTTTAATAACTTACGGTATTATTTTTTTGGGTTATTCTACTGAATGTATATAGAAAAGAAAGCACTAGGGGTTGTGTTTGGATTTCACCAAAGTCTTCTTGCAAGACCATCTTTTGAGGACAAAAAATATTACCATTACCTTGTATCTATATAAAATTATCTTGTTTACTGTAAGTAACAAGCGCTTATTTATTGAAAACACTAACGTCTATAAATACAATACTCGATTCGTTAATAATTTGCATGTTATCCCCCAAAATTTTTCGTTTTTTAAAAAAAGCGTATATATGAAATGTATAAAAATTTTCAATAAGTTACGGTACCTGATTTTCTAAAGCAAAACAAATCATATTCTATGTTTAAATCTGATCTTCACAAGTTCTTAGTAGATAAATGTTACTACTCGGTAAATGAGTTTTTTGAAGACAATGTATGAATGTTTTTTTGTTAATTATGTTATGAATGTGTAAGCTTGTAAAAGCCATAGTTATGTATGTATTACTCTATTTGTAATATATGTAATTATTTTGCAATTTTTGACAACTGTACGCATACTTGAGAATACTCCCATTTGTATGCAAAACAGACAAATAAATAAATAAATACACTATATAGGTCACTTGGATGTCAAACCAGGTTTAATTTCTTCGGGGAGCCAGACGGATGAGGAGACATTTTTGAGGGGCTGCTATTTTTTTAAAATATCGAAAATAATATTCTTATATTACTTGATCTACATTACCAACTTCTTCCTTAGCCCAATATTAATCCTGCTAGTTAAGAGTGATCTTTTCTTGTCGAAAGCTTCTTTGGCTATGACAATTCTTGCTCAGATCTCTCTGGTGCAGTAACCGTCTCAAGTCGAAATACTTCCCAGATATTTAAAATTATCTACCTCTTCAAGTTCTATTTGTTCTACAATGACCTGTAAGGGCGCATTTCCACGGGGTATTCTCATGACTCGATTTTTCGACGTTGATTTCCATTCCTTATAGTTTTCCCAGTCTCAACTATTATGTCAATCATCTCCTGTAATCCTTCTTTGGTTCTAGCTATAATAACCGTATCATCTGCATACCTGATCTTGTTAATGATATGCCCTCCAATCTTGAAACCTCTAATTTCCATTAAGGTTTCCTTTGTTAAACATTCAATATAAATTATTAATAACTTGGACGACATAATAATCCTTATCACATTTATCTTCCAATCTTCACACTATAGGTCCACGAAAACAAACAGTGGAAGTTCTCGAATTTATTTAGTGGATCGGGAACATTTTAGTAACGAGTAATGTTTAACATTACGAACGTTGAAGTCAGGAAACAAATGCTAAATATTTTGAGCGAGGCTTCGCTTTCATGATTTGCTTACGACTGTAGAGTCAGAAGTAGTATTATCAGTGGTCGAAGTGAGACGGTATGCGATGGTATGCCATACAGTCTCTGGTTTCCCATTGATGAAGACATATCGCCTCTGGTTTTTCAGTGATCAAGACATACCGTCACTGAAAAGTGGATACTAATATACCTTTAATAAATCCATTTTTGTACACAGTAATTGACGAATTGCTTTGCGCGTCAAAGATTTTATTTTTTATGTAGAAATAATTTCGAATTTGGAGACATCAACATTTTTGTTATGTTTTTCCAGCAGCACAAATATGTCTCAACATTGTGGAAGGGGGGAAGCAAGAAAAAGTTTTTTTTTTTTTTTTTTTTTTTTTTTTTTTGTTAAACGATTCTCAAATAATTGTGAAGTTGAAAAACAATCCTGTGGAGGATCAGGGAGCAGAGTTGTCTTCAACACTGGAAGACGGGCAGATTTGAGGCTTATTCTGAGGGAACATCAATTTCATCTCACTTTCCTTTGTGGCAATCGGACACAAATCATCACGTTTTTTCCTCAAGTAAACACATTTCAAATTGGATTATTAGGGGGGACAGTCTCCCCATTTCCAAGATTGGAGGGGACATGTCCTCATTATCCGCCCGGGATTTGCGCCAGTTTTCCTATCTTTTGTTTTTAAAATGAGGTGTCCACAAACCATTCACCCTTGCTCCTACACAAGAACTCTTGTTGGTTGTAGACAATGATCACATGACAGAAAGAAATCAGTCATGGGCCTAATCCAAACAAAAGGCAGTGTATTGAGGCTACTCACTTAAATTGAAATCGGAAAGTATTGTTGTGAATTCGTGGGGACTTCTTTTGTGCCTACAATGAAATACATGAGCGGTATTTACGAGAAAAAATAATATAGTTTATGCAATCAAGAAAATCTGTTTTGCTTAAGTGTTTGGTTATAGTGTGGTGTGTCAAGACTATGAAATTGATGGAGCTTATATACTTCAATTAAAACGTATTTTTGTGTCTTTCTAATAATTTAATAACATCCTTGCTGGGATCTGGAATACCTCAGTCAAGTGAGGAGTCAGGGAGTTTACCCGGAGGAAATTGTTTAAAATTGTTCAATATAAAAAATTATTTTAAAGCATTTTTGTGTATAATTCTATACAATACAACATACGGGGATTTTAAAAATTATTCTCAGAAAGTTGGGGGCGCGGGCAAACCTCTCCATGCTCCACCCGTAACTATGAAAGTTCTCTCATGGTTTTGAGTCATTATGTAAATAGAAATGCAATCTTCTAGACAACATACCCTCACTGTATTTCAACATTTAGATAGCCGGTATGTTAACTCAAAATCGTAATAAAATATACCGCCTCTGCTTTCTTTCTACTTCGAACACTGAGTATTATATTGTGATATTGATAGTATCATGTATGTTTAGCGACACAATAGAGAATCCAGGCTTACGACGATTCCTATCTGGGAGAGCTAATAGACGAAGTACCGAAAGAATGGAAATTGATGCGTTTATAGGTTTGGGGACAAACAATTATATGTAAAGACTAAAGATAAATTGGGACGGATAATATGGGTAAAATAGAACATGTTTACAAAATTAGAGTATAACTTAGGATAGTAAAACGTGCGAAGATATTACTGTATAGCATTTTGTGATTTAGTTCGGGATAAAATTCAAAGTTTTCTCCGAGGTGTTCAAGAATGAGACAAAAAGACATTGGCAAGTTAATAATAAACGATAAAGACGACCCTACTAACGAGAAAGATTTCTGCATCATTCCTAATGGTTTTCGAAGGCAAAGTCTATCCTATGACATAACAAATATACATTATTGTGCAGGGAGACTGCACACACCATAACAGCTTGTAAGGGAAGACCTGTAATACTACATTCAAACTTGTTACCCATATACAGCAAGTAGTATTTCTATGGATGGTGTTTTCCTGTAGTGGTGGTTGATCGAACGTTAATTTCGTAAGGTTTCCTCGAAAGAAGAATGTGCTTTTCCCCCGAAAACATCCGGTTCGAAAGAAACGAAAAGAATCAATCACAGGAGAACGAAATTAATAAACTTTCTCATGCACAATATTAATTATCACTGCATTTACTATTAGCAGGAGTCAGGATTGAAGCTAAACTACAGCAGTAACATATAAATAAATAAATTGTGAATATAGACCACTCTCTAACTATATAACTACTAATGTAAATCCACAAACTATTCAGTAAATTACTGCAAATAATGTAATATTAAAATGATAATACTAAACTCAAGTGTCCCTCATATTTTACCTAGGCTTGGGAGTGATTTCGCTTTTATACAGATAGGCATGTTTAAAAAGCCGAGAATGAAGCTTGTTGTCTGATGTATTAGTTCATAATCAGTCTAATTCGATTTCCAACTCCTTTGCCACTCTATACACAAATATTTTTGTCAACTGATTGATTACCGGAAACACTGTTCGTCATCGTTCAAGCTTCTGTATGTATGCCAGTGTACAATACAAGTCTTATTCAAGTCTTGTTTCTTCGCATTTTTTTGCAGAATCTTCTTTATGTTGCCATCTACACGCAATGACATCTTCCTTTGCTTTGAAAATATTCCGATTTCACTTGATTGAATTTCAAAATTGCTGTTAACGACTTCATTTTTTAGATGGTGAAGTAACAGGAAGACATTGGGGGGCTTACATCCAATTAAAGCTTTTAATTTTTGGTTCCAACCCTTCACAATATTGTTAGTTCTGTGACGTAGGCCACAAGTCGACTGGCATGTTCGGATTTTTAAACCAATGTTCTACAAAATAGTCCAAAAAATCAGTTAATTTTTCACGTGCAGAAGATATAGATACGAGTTTCAACCAACCATCCCAAACCTTTTCTAACGGCGAGAGGAATAAGCTTGAACACATCCTGCATGCGAGCTAATAGTTGCAGATTTGTTTATAATCTTTGCTTTAACCAATTTCTTACATCTTCATCCATAGGGCCTGGCAGAAATGAAAGTTACCACCGGACAACCGCGACTCAGGAAATACTGCCTTCAATGCATTTATAATTATCTTCTCGAAGTAGATCTTGAAGAACTTTGGATTTCATATTGGGCAGATGCTTTTAGCAAAGAAAATAGTCTTTTATAGATCCTCTCACTCTTGTTAGGCAGCAAAACGAACATCACAGGATACACATTTGTATCAGCTCCAGAACTACCAATATTAACATGAACAATTACTATTTGCTGGAACTGTCTCGAACATGGGTAAAATGTCTCGTCCACAAAGAATTCATTGTAGTTCTTAAGAACAAACTTCAAGTTATCAACTTCGAAAACAATTATCCGTTCATTAGATACAGAAGTATCGTATGCCTTCAAAAACTTATCGCCTCTCGATAACGTAATAAGCTCTCCCGAGAGGACAATATTATCACACTTGATGTTGAAGTATTTCGCAGTGTATTTCAAAACATAAAGATTGTTCTATATAGCACGAAGTAAAGAGCAGCAAGACGAAACCAATGTGGCGCCAATTGGTGTTTGCAAAAGAAATTCAAAGTATTCAATGTGGATTAGGTTAGATATACATGGAAGATGCACCACCCGAGCGTGACATAATGTCACATGGTATTATCATGGAGGCAAAAGTGGAGTAAAACGAGCCCTGCGGAGCTTTTAACACCCTTCGCTCGCTAACGCTCTCTCAGCTATGTTTCGTAACGTACGTAAATCACTTTCTTTTATCAATAAATTGTGTGTGCAAAGTGGATTAGTTACCATGTGACATTACGTCACGATCGGATGGCGCAACTTCAATGTAAATTTAACTACACCCTCTCAATGCAAGTAAACGCGTAGCTTTCGAATGTCTTGCAGTTGAGCACTTGCTGCCAACTTGCAGAGCACTTCCAAAACATAGGAAGTGCCGCTGCAAGTCTACAGCAAGGAATTGTGCACTTGCCACAAACTTACATGCTATTTGGGTTTCTTGTGAAGGAAGTAAGAAGAAAACATGGCTTTCTATATGTAGTGTTGCCACGAGACGAGACGAGACGAGACTTCAGGCTGTCTCGTCTCGTCTCGTGCAAAGCATGTCCCGTCTCGTGTCTCGTCTCGAAAAAATGTGCTCGTCCCGTCTCGTGTCTCGTCTCGAAAGGCTCTGTCCCGTCCCGTCTCGTCTCGTCTCGTTTGTCTCGTTTTGTCTCGTCTTGTCTCGTAAAAAATATAGCAGCATACCATGGGAACGAAAGTAAAATGTAGCAGACTGCACTATGCTAATCAAGATACAACTAAGTTACAAGTATTACCCAGACCACACAAGACAGGAAATGTCACGGTAGCTACACCGTGAAGCCTTTACCTCTAGTGTATGTGGTAGTCGGTTCGATCTCGGTTAGTGCCATGTCAGCTTTGTGATGGACAAACATTGAATGTGTGTGGGGACCGCGGTGGCTCAGTGGTAGAGCGTTCACCTCTGGTGCTTGGGGTCTCGGGTTCGATCCCAGCCCCGCCAAGTGAACTTTGTGGTGGACAAACACCGTGTGCGTGGGTTTTCTCGGGGTTCTCCCGTTTCCTCCCACTGTCTTCATTCCACCATTTCATTCATTACTCATCATCATTGTCTCCTTTAGCCTAATCGGCATAACCGTGGGACGTAAAACTCAAAGATTTCATTTCATTTCATTTCATTTTTCGAATGTGTGTGTTTTCTCGAAGTTGCCTAGTATCCTACCACTTTCTTCATTCCACTAATTTCCCCATCATCATCCATTCGGCCAAAGTTGCCTAAAGGTCTTAAAAATAAATTCAAATAAGCTCACAAGGCAAGGACATATAGTTTACGAGATAATATATCTCTACTGTTAGTTGTCTGAGGCTTCCCGACCCTGGCTTTTTTTTTTTTTTTTGTACCATTCTGAAACATTGAAATTTGTTTCACCAGTTTCAATACACGAATATACAGTAAATTGCTCATAGGTACGTCGAAGATGAAGACACTAATGTCAAATAATGTTTACACGACAAGGAAAGTTCGATGTAAAGCTGACACTATCCCCAACACTATCGTATACTATCAGCCCACTTGCTTTATAGTGTCTATATATATATATATATATATATATATATATATATATATATATATATATAGAGAGAGAGAGAGAGAGAGAGAGAGAGAGAGAGAGATGGAAAGATATATAGATTAATAGAGAGATAGATATGTGTGTACACTTTGATTTCATATATTCCAGCCTTTAGGTTTCACAGTGTTAACCCATAACAATCCAAAAACTACTTTCCATTTTAGCATGTTTAGATTTGCTGCATTTAAAAAAAATAGCTCGGAACCAAATAATTTTATTGAGTAATGGAAAGTATTTGATTGAAATTTTATATGTTACTGCACAGTAAGCTCTACTTAAAGTGCCATAGTAATGGGAGCTGAACGACACATCGGACGAAAGAATGCTTGGGGCTAGTCTTCACCTTAATGGTTCAAATCTGTTCCATAACCGCGGGGTGTGTGCTACTATGTGGTGGTTGCCCCGTTTCTGTAACAAACTCATGACAGTACACCCAGATTAGCTAGTGGCTAAAAAAGAGTTGATTTTTGGTTCGCCATTTTGGATTAAAGTTTCTTATATTGTCGTGATCTATTCGCAATCATAAACGTACCTCTTCATACCAAGCCGAGCGGTCTGCGGCGATAGACCATGGCTTGAAGGCCCCGGGTTGAGTCCTGGAAGGGTCATGTGTACGGATTTTAACAGCATTTGTTTTTTCGTATTGTGTCAGGGGGCGAAATCGTACGGGATAAAAGGATTTCAGTCTGAAAAAATTGGAGAGAATATCCTCCCCAGGATACTTTCATGGGAGTAAGGAATTAGTAAAAATATAGGATATACATTTTATAGCAGGTTTAAAAATATGGTTTGGGTATCCTATTTCTTTTCTGTTAATTATGTTCTCCAATGTTCGAATTTTGATCATTCTCATGATATTTTCTGCTTTCAACGGAGTTCCATGAATATTATACCAAATGTTCTTTAAACTTATCAAGTTCGGAAGATTTTATATGCCTGTAAGAAACAATTTCTGAAGATAATTCAGGTCCTAATGATTATTATTCACTAGGAAAGGGAAGTATTCCCCTCCTCTCAACATGGAAGCAGAGGACAATTTTGCACTCTGGTCAGATCAAACATTTCCGCGTAACAAAACGAAGGTCCCCCTGTAAAACATCTTCACCTAAAGTGTTATTGTTAGTATCATAAATTTGCTGAAAGCAAACAATTTGAAGGGTTTGTCGATAATATCTTTGCTTTCTTTGTCCTTCGCCTCCAAACGAAGAGGTGAATTTTACAACATGACTGCTGTATAATAAGCGAGCGATTGGTAAAATGGTAAAAGTATGTTTTATGTGTATGAGTGTGTGTGTGTGTGTGTGAGAGAGAGAGAGAGAGAGAGAAGACAAAATTTTAGTTGCAAGATGGCATACTTCAATTGCCGTTTTCGGTTCATATAGCAAAAAGAATACCGCCACCAGAGAATAAAGACAAGTGTGGTCTGTTATCTTACACCATCTCAGCCAGAACTTTCAACTACAGCCTATAATGAGTGTAGACCTTACCCAGTTTTCAAATTGAATAGATGGTGGTGGTAGTTCGGTTTCTTGACCTTGTAAAAATCTTGCCTGTCTTTGATTTTGTTTGTCATCATTCCAGCCAGAAATAAAAAAAGAGAATTCCTCAGTTTACAGCAAGGGGAATTGGGGACAAGTTATTAAGGATGATACTCCTGGAAGCTCATGTATCACGATTGTTTCATTCAATAGACAGGACACTTTTCTATGAAGGCTTTTCAACATGTTTTCTCACAAAGGGAATTTTCCTTTTGCAATCTATATGACCACTGGCAATTTCAATCTTGGCCATTCCCGCCAGCGTTTTGATTTTCGAAACACGAGACGAGACGAGACATTTCACGAGACGTCCCGTCTCGTCTCGTGTCTCGTCTCGTTTTCGAGACGGGACAAGTAGTCTGTCTCGTCGCGTGTCTCGTCTAAAAGGGTTCTGTCCCGTCTCGTGTCTCGTCTCGTTTACGAGACGAGACGAGACGAGACACGAGAAATGTCTCGTCTCGTGGCAACACTATCTATATGGTTACTTTCGACCAGTCTCTGTATTGGAAGATAGTGGAATAATTACATAAATTGAACTACTTAGTATTTTTACTGAACTAGCAGTCAACTGGGAGGATTTCATTTTATTTGGGTGTTATTAGACACATGTAAGATAGTGAACAGTTCGGAGTTCACCAAATACTGTGTCGCATATGTTCAATGAAACTCTATATTCAAAAGCATTTAGAGTGCAAATTCTGACTTAGGAATCAATCAATGGAATTGGAACTATTGCAATTTAACTGAGAAGGATCAGAAGATTAATATGTTTTTCAGTGTTGATCACAGGAATTTTAAGATAATCTTGGTATTATAAAATTTCATAGATTGAATAAGAAGTAGTGGCAACAATGTCCTCACATTAGAGTGCTGTGTTTCAGCACTGTAAGTTTTCCGTAAGTGATGAGGATCGTACGCCTTCCAAAATTTACCGCCTCTCGGTAATGTGATAAGCTCTCCCAAGAGAACAATATTATCACATACTGCTTTATTTTGTTGGGCACCTAGCGATATTCGTCGCTGTTTTAATTCTATTCCGGAAAATTAGTTACAAAATCGTATCCGCTTTACTTTAGATCTTGTATTTAGGTAGACACACCTGAAAGATGTAAATAAATGCTTGTGTTTTTATTCGCCAAAACTGGAAAATGTAAACAAATCTTTATCTCTACTTGGTCGAACGCCTGTCCATGTAATTTAAAGAGAACTTCAATACCTTATTCCCTTCTATGAGACATTTTTCTTTGTTTTCTTAACAGTTTTCCAATAATTAATTGCCAATAGTTACACAGATTTAAAATATAATACTCTTTTTCTTTGTTACTAGCACATTGAGATATTTGTAATTAAGGATTATGGAATTAATCAAAGAACAACTTGACAGAGGACCGATTTGACAAAAAAGTAACTATTTTCAGTAACTCATTATGTTTTCTATTCAGATAGATCCATGGAGTTCAATATTAGACTCGGGCTCGTGACTTCCGGGGAATAACCACGAGGAGAAAATCATTTTGGGCAAAACCTACGCAACCATTTCAATTTATGGTAACATACTGGTGCTAAGAACAGAATCTACTGTGAACTATAATAATAAAAGTGGAACTCCAAGTAATTGAGAATTTCGGTATGTACTGTAAGGTATTTTTGAATGTACCGTAAGACCGTACTTTGCACAAGATTTAAACAATCTTAAAGAAAATCGCATGTAACTTACAAACACTGTATATTAAACTGTATATACAGCACTGTATATACGATTTAAAACACTGTATATTAAACGTATAATAGCTACATATATAAGGAAAACATTAGTGCAAGTTCATTAGTAAACGTATGGCCATAGTTATTGAAATATAAACTTTGGTGCAACACAACACACAAAAAAGTATGTTCAACATACGAGTTTCTGTGCAATGTTTTCCCTTCTTTATTTATACATCTTACTTTCTTCACAAAACTGTATGCAGTCTACAAATATTGATATTAGAATGATGGTACTGGTATCAGTACTTAGCTTGAATTATCGATATTTGTAAAGAAAATTATAAATTTTCTGGTACCGGCACAGGAACCACATTCTAATAGCGTATGCCCCATAAAAATGCCAACTCAGGGACAGAAAAAAATCCCCGTGAACTAATTTGCCTAGGTTATTCCTCATGTCCAAGAATATCATCCCAACCGTAATCAGTGGACGATTTACGGAGTTTGGGACTTTCAGGCTGAAGCCCACCCAAATTGCATTATTTCTTTTCTTTTTTAAAAAAAATCTAATGTTAGTCATTCCTATGCGTATAAGCTGCAAGTTTCCCCAAAAGTCTAGTGATTTCTAAAAGAAATGAAGCCTTTGTGAGTGAAGCCCCTTTCAAATCACTTTTCTGGATCCGTCACTGGTCTTAATTTATTTTCCAACAAGAAATTCATTCCAGCATCTACCTAATATGAAATTTACCTAAATTTAGAATGCAGGAGGTTACTTAACTTCTGGTAAAGTATGATGTAAGTCAGTGAATATCATTCCATTCTACAATATTCTAAGAAAAGAAAAAAAACTTGAGATGAGGATTATAATAAGTCTTTACCTAATATATAAAGAATTTTTATTAATTCTACAAGTCCTCTCTCGTACCCTTAAACGAGCTATAATATCACACATATTCTTAAATCACCCTTTCTAGTGTCCATGCAAAGATCCACACATGAGGTTATATTTATTAATTATAACCGACACATATTCTGTCCGTAGACGTATTTATTGATACATTTCTCCCATTTCTAGATTAAGTGAACAAAGTATCGTCACTAGTATCACAGTGACTATGTTACTTATTCGGTCATTCCACTTACTATCCCTTTCACTGACTATCTTTCAGTCAATATCACCTTGTATTACCAGGTGCACACATTTATAGTTAGATTCACACAATGTAAAAAGAAACGAGAATTTTCCAAGTTCAGAAGGATTTTTGTTTGTACCGAGAAAACAACTACTGAGGTGGAAACAATGGTCAAGTTTGAGGATTCGTATGGGAGGGATGGACTGAAATGTAATTTTACAGGAGGATTTCAGTTTACTAACTTTAAGGTAGATTTAATAATACAGTAGGATTACGATGGTCTGCCTTAATCCCATGCTGCATGCAATTAGTGTAATACAGACGATATTAGCTGTTACATATGTTACTTAATAATATTACAAAGATTGAAGAGAATATCTAACATGCGGCAGTAATTCCTAACATTCACATTTTACATTTATCGGGTATTTCGGAACTATGGCAACCAAGAACCTTTCCGGGGAGATACCAAGACCCTTTATGGTGTCCTATTATTTATTCATACTCCCTACCATATACATATATACATCATTAATATTATCATTATTCACTTATATATATATTCACTCTCTATAACGTCGATTTATTTTCAGACACCCTATACTCTACTATTACGCCCAAGACTGTTCAAAGCAGTCTTATTATATATTAAAGTCAACAAATTATTATAGTACATTAATTAATACGCATGATTTCGTATAAACTGATATTAAATTCTGCAAAAGCAAATTACAGTATATTTCACTCCAGGGCTTCGAATTATTTTATATGCAATGAAAGTTCAATGTCATTAACTAACTATCCTCTTAACTACATGCAATCATATTTTCTGAGAGTGTCAACAATGTTATCGTTCACCGAACGTAAAGAAGAGAGAATTTTGAAACTGCAGCCTGGCAACAGAAAATGCCACATAGACAAACTTCAGGTTAAGGAAAAAAAAGCAAAGTTTATTATTAATAATAATTTGATTACTGGACTATATAAATAATTGTGCTTTTTTAGAGATACTGAATTATAAGTAATTTGTCTAAATACTATTCATATGGAATAGAATTAATATTTACTCATCAATAATCACAAAAGAAGGGTAATTTTCGGATCCACTGAATCATTAATTTTGGAGTAACAAAAAACTAGCGGCGAATAGTTCTCAACCCGACACAAGATGGCGTTGATAGTACGAAAACAAACCTTGCACTATTAAATAAACTTTGTATTCTATCATCGTTAAATATAAGCAATATAATATGTAGTTACGGTACGGTATAAACTATAAATTTTTATTATGAATCCATGTACTTATTACGACGAACCAAAAGATATGAATAATCAGTAAGTAATAATACACTGCCCTTAAATAGATTAAGTTTACATGCACACACTCATCACGATTACTAAACACATACTAAATTACACATATCGAATATCAACTAAGAAAGTTACTCATGCTAACACATATCACTAAACATATTAATCCATATTATCACACGAATTCACTATATGCACACTGAACAAATCACTGATTTCACCATTCTAAACCGGCTGGGGAACTAAGAAAGGGGGGGAGGGTCAGTCAGGTAGCCCTTCTATCAACTAAATAATGGTTTGTTAATTACAGCTATATTAATGCCCCGGGAGGAACATATTGAAACTATTAATGAAGAAGGTCCCTTTCCTGAAGGGAAAAGAACCCCTATGAATTATTGACTTAGCCCATTATCGTTGGAAGCTGTGATCAACTCAGGGATAAGTGCGAGTCCCTGTGCTAACTTACACTGACATCATGAAAATTAATTTAACTACAAAGAAACTTACACCTACCGCCATGTAAAAAAATCACATATGCTACATACACAAACAGAAGCTATGTTAGGACAGGCCTATCGTAACCTAACAGGACATTTTAAGGATAACGGGAGTTATCAAGGGAAACACTAATCTTCAAAATTGTTTTGAAAAAAATCACACACTAAGATGAATCCTGTCCATCACTATTAACGTTTACCAACATGGTGTCGATTGAGTTGAAGTCCTTATTTTAGATTTTCTGGTTGCTTTTACTGCAGAGTTTTAACTGTTCAAGATGCCTTTCTGCTTCCAACGAGTCTATTTAACTAATTTATAAATTGTTACCTGATTTTTGGTGCTTACTGCTGAAGAAAACCAAAATATTTTTAGAGCAAACTAACGTGGTGGTACTTGATGCTTTCCCATTTAGAGAATGACAAGAGACGCGCCTTGATACTAGACCGTCGGAAAAAGTTCCATTCAGAGCAAAGAATTTTGGCGGCGGAAAATATAAAGCGAATAAAAAATAGCAAAAACTCAATGAAACCGGATTTTGGGAGGATATGGACATCTCAGAGGGACGAAGGGTGTCTAAATTATTCTGACAAACATCAGACTGGTGGCTAATTTCAGAAATTTCTGTCCAATTGCTGCCCTATATTTTTTGTATCGCATTAAGATGTATAATTTCAATAATCACCCATTTGAAATGCCCATATACCGAATTTATATTGAATTAACATATAAATAAAGAAATTGTTTCCCGAAATATAATTATTCCGAGGCTCTCACATTAATTTTGGTTTGAGTAGAGAAAAAATAAAGTTACTACATAGACCGGAAATGATATATTGAAAAATCTACACTACACAGTACGGTCGAAAAATATTGGGTCCCTCCAAACAATAATTTCATTATCTTGATTATAATGGCACATTACAATTGGTATTTTGGACCGGTGCAAAGTAACCCTGACTAGAGGCTAAAACCGCGCTCTCCCAGTTTTACTTTTTATGACTTTAAAATGTTTCACATTTCAATTTCAACTATTACATCGAAATCCCATTATATACAGTAGTATTCTACGATACCGACTTAACTTTGAAGGAAATTCTTGTACATGATATCTTTCAAATTTTGGTGGCCTTTACAGTGTCTGCTTTCCATACCTCTACAACAACGAACCGTCCCGGTAATTAGAACTGATGTTAACCGCCAACATTATAGCCAAAATACAGTTAGATGTTCTATCTTACGGTGGCAATTCAAACTTTCTCTTTACTGTTCATGATTTTTCCGATAGAGGACTGTGAAACTCTTTTCATATTTTGTCCAAAATATGCCCTGATGTGCAAAGTAACCCCGTATTACGGTACATGGAAGAGGATGTGGGACTGTTAACAGATGCACATTTTTCATTAAAATACAAATAATGATTATTTATGTAATATAGCTACTTGGTTGAATTGGAGTTTAGCGTTCTTTTCAGCATCGACGCCATCTGAGACAAGGATCTACACAATGCAATGGAATCCGAACAATATGAGCTCCCACCGGGAATGATTTGCAATTATTTTTAATGAAACTATCCCAGTTTCAAACTAAAATTATCTTAGGTTCCAATTTCAAACTATACAAGGGTTGTATATAAATACTGACTATCAATATTTTCCTTTTTCCCCTAAAAAACGCAAAATCTTTTTCCCTTTCAAAACCCTAATGGTCGATGAGTATGACGTAGGTTTTAATAGTGGACCATGCTGTGGAACAAATGGCATCATGTCACCAAAACTGGCTTAAGAAACTGAAGTAGTTTCTACGAGATCGTAAAATTATGAGTTGAAAGTGTGGTGGAAGTTCAGTTCCTACAGACAGCAAATGTTAAAAATCTTCGCTAAGCCTACCTCTCCTTTCTTGAGATTTAGTGTTTAACGTAAAGACAATGAAGAACATAAAAAATGTAGAAAGTAAGCAAATAGTAATTATTTATAAAACATTATTATATGAACTAACAATATTTTTCAAGACCATCGTATAATGTATGAATTTGGGTACTTAGCACTCATAAATTGCGCACTCAAATTTGTGATCTACAAGAAAAGGTTTGAAAATGGTTATTAGTTTATTTAACAGCATTTTGCAAATACTACCTGGCTTATTTTCCACATTTTTAGTATCCTTCATTTCGCTAAAATTCAAACAAAAGTAGGTGTGAGATTAGCAAAGAGCATTAACAGGGTTAATTGGACGAAAAGACGCAGGTAGATTCAAGGTCGAGTCGGCTAGGACCAACAGTATGCATAAAAAATGCGGACTTAAGAGTGCAAAGACACAGCCCCCAGCAAAATATTCCAATGACGCCGCAATCGAACTCACAGATCAGTATGAACAGTCTAAAGGTACGTATTTATATAGTGAGGGAATGTACCGACAAATATCACGGAAACAAAACTGGGTCACCACAATGTGCAACAAGCTACAACCACGAAGCAAATCAAGGTTTGAGTTCATTTTGAGTTTAAGGTCCTAGTCTAGGAGCCATACTACTGACGACTGTTGCACGGAGGTGTATAGAAAATTTCTCTTCAAAACTTGTTTCCTATATGCCTAAGGACAGTTTTTAGCTTGGTTACGTGTTTCTGGTATGAGGAGGTTTTCCCCTAAATAGCCGCTAATATGGCGGTTAGCTAATGTTTAACGTTGGTGAAAAATAGCCTATATCTCCAAAACTATTGCTTTTAGCTCAAAATCCCAAAGGATCAAAATTAATCAGTACATATTTTTGGATAATGTGCAAACAGTTTTAAAAGAAAAAAAATAGTTTTAAAAATTATAAAAAGCTTTATTAATGAAAACACTGCATTCTTTGCAACATGACTAAGATAAAATATACATTTTGATAACTTACACAATCTTAAATGTAGGAATGATTATAATCAGACCTATTAAAAGCAAGAAGCAGTAAATGGTTATTAATGAGGTTTAATCTCTATATATAATACAACAGAGGCCAATTCCACTCATTGTGGCAATTTGAAAGTTCACAAGTACAGAATCTGGAACACGCTATTACATTCTTCTGATAAGTAGAAATGTGAGGGAAATCAAGAGGAAGGTGTTGTGCGGTAATTTGAGAAACACATCCTGTTTCAAATTCCACATATCCATATTCAATAAGATTACGTATGCCGCGTAGATCTGTTAACAGACTTTGCCATCAGTTAGCTTGTAAATATGCCCTTTCGATATGTAATGCCGTACTAGATGATGTTGGTGGAAACTTTGTGAAGTCTAACGTTTACAATCGATGGTATTTTATGACTCTTAAGTCATCCATTTTCCTAAAGCCTTTAGATAACATCCTTGTTAAAAACTCTTCAGCATTTTCAGTTATTGAGCTTGATAGTTAATCTTTTCCGAAGTCTTTAATCAAGTACGAGTAGTCTTCTCCCAGCTTTAAAGCTGATTGTTTTGTATCAAATTTGCTGGTAGTATCACATCCACTCAGAGAACGAATGTGGCCTGTATCCACGTGGGTCTAGAGGGGCCGACCTCCTAAATTTTTGCTTGCCCCCCTAAACTTTTCACGATAGGTTTACAAATGAACTTCAATATAGTGATGAACTATAATATGGTTGGGTCGGGCTCCCCTTACTTCTACCAAGACCCCTCCTACATTTTTGGGCTGGCTACCGGTCTGGAATGAATCGCAAGAAGTACTTCAGGAACTTGTATTGAAACAGTTTGACATAAATCGTATACTGGGGTATACCTTGTAGATTGTCCTTTCCCAGAAAAGGTCCGAAATGAGTTTACGCATTCGGTTGAAACTCTTTATGAAAATAATAAAACAGCACAAAAGAACACATCTGTGTCTAATAATGCTATTAACACAATCTTAACGGTACTTGCAATATGATTTATGTGAAGAAATATTCTTTCATCGACTTCTGAAATGGTCTTCTATTGCATTGTTTTCTTCTAATTTGTGACCTTGTTCTCCATCCATACCACTGAAATAAGCTATTTTACTTGAAGGTCTGTCCTTTTATTGAATAAAATATTCTACAGAACTGTTGAAATTGTGTTTTGGTTTAAATTGAAGCACAAAATGCATCCATGTCTTTAGGTGAAAGTGTAACACTGCTTGAAATTGTTATGTTAATTGGGTCCTTTTAAATTCGTCTCAATCTTTTTTGCGGCTTTTATAGTATCATCTTTGTAAATATAAAAGACAATATCATCCCTTTTGGATGATTTGAGGGGTAAATTATCCTCTTTAGCGCACTCTCAGAGAAATTGCCAAAGATTTTCATTGAATTTACAGCAGTAGTAGCTATGCAGCGAGCATGAACCATAAAATCAAATACTATGCAGGATGTATTTGGATGACATTGGAGTGTGGTTTTTATTTTTATTTCAAGCTCTTTTGCTAATTCTGATTTGTTTGATTTTATCAGATTACCATTTTTAGCCATAAAGAATGACGCTGGTGTTAGCTCAAATGTTAAAACTTTATTAATTGAGTAGCCACGATATCTTGAAATATCAATTTTGCTCTCAGCATTAGATGTTTCCACTTTCACATCAATAATTTTTGGCTTTTCTTTACTCTGGTGACCTCTTCTCAGATTTCATGAAAAACTGTTGAAACAGGATTCACTGTACAGCTTCTACTATTATGTTCATGCCACGAACTCCTCTATAGTAATGATTACCTTGTATTGCACTTCGACCACTTAGAACCAAACACTTCAGTCTCCACTAATGCTTCAAATATTTCACTATATTTGAGATATAGCCCAAGATAGATTATTATGATTTTAGTTGTATGAAATTAACCCAGACCAACAAAGATATTTTGAAACTTATTAGGGAACTACAATTGTAGTTCCTTGGCTAAATGGTATACTCCTTCGTCACTCCACAGAGTTCCACACTCTTGATTTACATGTATCAAAAAGTCCTGAAAATTTACCATGGTTGTGTATATAGATGCTTGATTAGTGGCTGGATAAGGTAGAATGGGAACAGATGCTGAATAGTTTTTAGAAACTTCTTTTTAGTAATAAGTGAGCTAAAAAGCTCCACGAGGGTAGAGCAATTATCTCAGAAACTACTAGTAGATAAGTCATAATTAGATTTTAAAAGATCGTGCCATTGACCATGTAAAACAGGGATGCAAATAAGCAACAAAATTTTACTAGCCCAAGAAGAAAGCTACTAGCCTACATCCTACAATAGAAATCATTTACTTATCTTCAGTATGACGTTAAATACTCGCCCGCACCGATGAACCACTCGCCCCGGGCGAGTGGGCCATGGTTATTTGCATCCCTGATGTAAAATCTAGTTTTGATGTTGAAACTGATGTTTTCGTCCCTCGAGCAGTTACTGCACATAAATTATAATCAATGTTCTCTCTTACTTTAGGGTTGTTAAATAGCACGAGCTTTTAACAGCTTAAAATATCATGAAGTTTTTGTTGTGTTTACCAAATGTAAAATTATTCAAATCTAAGCTCTGAATTACTGTATGATGTTGTACATTCTGAAATAGTACTAGAACTGTGTCATGAGAACTACCAATGCCTGATTTTGTATTCTCTTGATGGTCAAAGTTATTCATGGCTGCTCGAAACGGAATACCTCTGGCTAAGTGTGTTGACAATGGAACACAGAGATCCATCGTTAGTTCCACATTCTTGCTACAAAAGAATGATATATTCTTTAACAGTGTCATAGCTACTGCATAAATCAACGTGGCTCAAATATGTTATTAGTTTAGATTTGCATGTTCCATGAATTGCCTGTGCACTACAGACATGAAATAGAGTCTTACATGTAACACATATTTCAAAACTACTAATTTTCAACTGTCGCTTTGGTGGTGGAGTATGTTGTACTTTTTTATATTCTTTATTTGTCTTTTTACAGATGCAGCTTTCTGAAATCCTAAAACATAAAACAAATCCCACATACTTAATTTTCTTACTAAGTTTAATTAATGGTTTCAAAAAAATAAATTACATTCCTTTCAATATGAAACTTTATGTAATTCATGTAAAAAAAAATGGCGTATCTAATTTAAAATAATTTGCTGATCAATTTTGGTCCTTTGAAAGATTGTGCTAAAGCAATAGTTTCGGAGATATAGGCTATTTTCCACCAATTTTGCACTTTGGCTGCTCTGCCATATTGGAAGAAACCTCCCCATACCAGAAATGCGTACCCAAGCTAAAAACCATTCTTAGACAGAGAGGAAACAAGTTTTGAAGAGAAATTCTCTATACACTTCCGTGCAACAGTCGTCAGTAGTATGGCTCCTGCACTATCCCTTTCAGCAGCGAGGCTATGAGACGGGTCCTACTGATTAACGTGGAATCCGAACCACATGAGCTCTCGCCGGTAATAGAACACGGGTTTCCTACGCCAAAGGCGCGTACGCTAACCGCTTAGTCACGAAGGAGCTCCAAATCAGGGTTTATCTATATGCCAAATTTGGTCAAGATACGATGTGTTCTGTGGTTCGCGTACCATATAAACTGTCCTTCTAATCCTTCTAGCCTAGAAATCTAATTTTTAATTCTAATTCTTCAATACTGTCTATTTCACTCAGCTATAAAATCAATATAAAAGATTAATTTCTATAGTATAAATAAAATTATTAGAAATGTCTTTGAGTAAGTCGAATTGTCATTTTTGCTGAGCAGTATACGAGTGTTATCCTTGTTCTTAAGGAAAGTGAAAATGAAATGAAATTTTTGAGTTTTACGTCCCGCGGTTATGCCAGTGAGGCTAAAGGAGACGGTGAAGATGAGAAATGAATGAAATGGTGGAATGAAGAAAGTGGGAGGAAACGGGAGAACGCCGAAAAAAGCCACGAGCACGGTATTTGTCCACCATAAAGTCCACACGGCGTTTGCTGGGATCAAACCAGGGGCCCTAAGCACCAGAGGTGAGCGCTCTGCCACTGAGCCACCGCGCCCCCTTCTTAAGGAAAGTGTTGAAAATCGGAAATCCTTTCTGTAGAATCTCATGAAAGTCTTAAAAATTTCATTTCTACCACGTACCCAAACGGAAAAATAGTTGACTGACGAACAGACATACAAATATATATATATATATATATATATATATATATATATATATATATATATATATATATATATATATATATATATATATATATATATATATATATATATATAAAATCAGCATACAAGGGCCATGAAATGTAAATTGGTTGAAATATTGAATTCGATTTTGTCTTCTATCATCTCTCCTATTTTCGTTCAGAAGGAACACATGGGAAATGTGCGGTACTTCAGATCTAACAAGTTTTTGCGTTATAACATAGATGATGGACAAACCGCTGAAGACAGTGTTTTTCTGCTTTTTGGAACTGACCAACTCTCGCGTTTTTTTGAGTACTTTGGGAAAGTTTTATTTTATTTTATTTTATTTTATTTTATTTTATTTTATTTTATTTTTACCACTATTGATGTTTTACTACTTGAAGCAAGCGGTTTATTTTTTCTTATTACTATTATTGGACAGTTTTATTGCCTTATCCTAAAGCATGACGTATGGCTACCTTAGAAGGGGATGCAAGATGAGAATTACCATCTCGCTCAAAATAAGAAATTCTTCTCTTGGAGAGATCAGGGGCTGACAAGCCGTTAGACGAGATAGGGTTAGCTGAGATGTAAAGACGCCATGGAACTGAGATCGACTTGAAGGTTTCTTCGTTTCACGAATTCAATATCAATTTAGTTTTATCAATGAAGACTTCTTTTATCAATTTTATGAACAGTTTTACTCATCTAATTCAGTTCGAATCTTATCATATCAAATGAATTTATAATTCATAGTGTTTCTTCCAAATAACAATCGCTTTCTCTTGTCTAATACACGAGGAAACTAGTTCGCACTTGATTCTACATTGTATTTTTTCGTCCAATATTACACAGATCGATTGGTTCAACAAAAGTTCGTTGTTTTGAAATAGCTGCTAATAAAATGTTTCATGTGGATGTTGAATTACTGCCAAGCACGTGTTCTTACATGGAGAGAAAACTTATCTTCTGTCACACGTGATATGTTTGCTGAGTTCATGTGTTATTTCTAAAAGAACTTATTAAAACAGACAGCGAGAAAATCTTATCTTTTGGAAAACACGAGACAGTTTAACTTTTTATCTTTGTGAGCAGACTTCAAAATTGGTTTCGTTCAGCAAACATTTTTTTCTCATCTCATGCAGAAAAATTCTAAAGATGAACGATTTTACAAACCCGAACCAATATTGCATATAATATAAATAATATTCATAATCAAATTGCTATAGGGTCAGTTAGATCCGTGTCATGCGGCTTCACTGTAAATGCTAACGAAAGATGAGCAATTCGGAATAATGTTTATGAAATAATCGCAGAACGATGAAATGTTGGGAAGTTCATGCATGTGACATAAAGATAGTTTTCAAAGTAATGAAAACTCTGAATAAAATGCAACATACACAATTCACATAGTTCAGAAAACTTCTAGCCTACCAAATAGTTCTGATTCGTTGAATTGAGGAATATACGTAAGCCACGAACTGTTTCCAGAAGAATATTGCTATTCCTCATGCAGTGCAGAAATATGTTCCGAGGTTAGAGGAGAATATTAACACCAGAATCAGAGCTCCACAACTAATCACATGAGTCTAATAACGTTCAGGTCTAAAGAATGGGGAAGGGCCAGGGAGGGTGTTGTAGTCCATCGTGATGTTCATGAAGCATCTACGCCTCAGTACTTCAGCGATGTTAAATGACGTGCTGTCATTTTTGAAAATTTCGTCACTGGCCAAAAATAACATCCGGACCATAGGATCATGTGGTCACTTAAAATGTGTGGCAGCATAAGAACACATGGAATATCAAGAAACAGCGGCCCTCAACATCAGAGACGCACCGCCATGGGAAGGAAGGTGGGTTTCAGGGTAGGGAGGAGACATTTCGGACTTTGAAAGTCTGCTACATGGCTTAAGTGAAAGAAAACTCATTGAATCATATTGCTCGTTTCCAATCATTGGCGATCCACTTCGCATGTTCTCGGAATCATTTTCCTCGCGCTAAGCTCATTGGCGTGATTAGAGATTTGGAAATCGCAACTCGATAGTAAATATTAGGTTGTCGGACTATGATTATCGAAAAAGGCTGTTCTAGGTGCTGAATGAATTCCGCAGTTACTATCGCCGCACTTGCTGCTGCATGATACTTGTTGACAAATCTCTTCAATATTCAGTGATCCTGTACTGTGGCTTCTCTTCCGTCTACGATTACTCTTCGCCGATGTAGTCTTCCCATGAGTTCTGTAGGTCAACATTCTTTGGAGACAATCCAACATATTGATCATCTTAGAAGTAGTTGTGTCACAATTTGGTCTCTTTGAAACTTAGTAAGGCCCCTTTTTGCATAAGTACAGTCTTCCTGCTTCAGTTCATGGCTTCGTTTACCTTGCCTAACGCACTACAACGTCATACCTCACTAACCGCCAGGCCCTGCACATACCAGGATGAGTCAAAATTAATGTTGAAAATGCCATGTTGATAGAATGGAAACGAATAAAGGCTATCAATTTAGAATGTCTTTCGTCACCTGCTGGTCAACTGTTTGAAACCGTACTGGTACCATTCCACAGTACTGATCGAAGGAACTCACGAAATTCCGCTCGCAGCTCTTCAAAGTTGTGAAAGTATCGATCTTGCAGAAAGTAAATCATCGAAATATTCTTCTGGTAGTCGGAGAGAGAAAGATTGCGGTTATACAGCGAATATGGAAGAAGTTCCAATTCCTCCAGTTCATAGAGTCTCTGTTGCACCTTCCTATATCAATGACAAGAATCGTTGTAGATTTGCAACAGGGTGCACTTTCGCCTCACCAAAAACGGATACTTCCGGCACACAATTAACTATAAGTGGTCTAGTTGTACAACATATAATACATTTGCAGAGGTAAGAGAAATTGGCGGCCATAGACTACTAACAAAACATTTGCATTATCGTTTAGAATTTCACAGCCTGAGCACATGCCATACCGCATGAGAATGTCGACAGGCAATGTTGCGCCGGAACACAAAAGAAGCTAGGAACAGTAAAGAAGTAATTCACATCAAAGTCATCCAACCATTGAGATAATATATAGACCTAGAGGTGCCCTTCCCTATGTCGCAGTGTTGATTCGAGCGAACTCTCGATTGTAGCGTTCGATTCGAGATATCCCTTCCCAAGATGGCGTATTCCGCAATTTACAGTCAGCTGATATATGTAAACAAAGAAAACGTACATATCGAACTCTATTTGTATACAATGTACAAGGATTAGATAGGTCAAGGTATCGACCAACCTTATGCCTTCCTTGAGTTCTTTAACAGTATAGTCATTCATTTTTTGGTATGGATTTTGTTGAATGTGGAAGAACAAATATAAAAAATATTACTTTGCGATGACTAATGATGCATCAAGACATACGAGGCACATGGAAAATCCACTGGAACTGTATAACGATAATCAATTCTTTGAGAGCTACAGGTAAGTCAACTATGCGTCTTGATTTTAACTTTTATGCTAATTTAATAACAGTAACATAGTGACAAAAATAACAAATATTCATTCTACAAACTAAGTATGAGTAGTTTCACTCATTTTCCTTTACTTTTCTGGCAATTTTTACAGTTGTATTCGCTACGGATCGTAGAACCTATTCTCGTTGGGTACTTCTCCCTTTGGACCTTTCGTTTTAACTTTTTCGTCACATTTTTTGAACCAAGAAACGTCTATTTCATGGCGTTGTATACTATGTTTAAATTGCTCTAATCATAAGTTTCATTTAGCCTATGTGTAAAAAAAATCCCAAGTATAATTTATAGTTTCAAGTTTACAGCAAACTTCTTAACACAATAACTACATATTATTTTACTACTATGCAATAACAAAATAGGTTAGGGTGGTTTAGGTTAGGATAACTTAATTTTCACAGGAGATCCTTGTAATACATCTAGTGCAAGATACAATAACATAATAACCATACGCATGGGTGCTGCATAAGGTTAAGACAGAAAATCGTGCAACTCAGGAACCAAGGAACATGAAGAGAAAGGAAAGTAGGACCTCATATATAGTCTATTACCAAAATTCATTACTTGTGTAAACAAATCTTATACTTGATACTGGTTTGTGTTTGTGCAAAATTAAATTGGCAGAAGGAAATTATTTACGTGCTCAACTTGTATCTCAATATATCGGCACGTTCGTATCATTAGATTAAGAAGGTAGTGTTTTGTTGTCTTTAGCCAAAAAGTATAATGCAATTCGGAAGCAGACACAACTTACATAAAATGTAAAATGTTTACGATTTGCTACCCAAGTAGACACAAGATTAGGTTAGGCAGGCTTTAATTGTACACAATGTAAAATTTTCACAATTTGGTTTATTCTAGATTAAGTATACATGTTTGAATTCATTAATTATGACTTCTTTTGGTCCGGAAATGGATCTTGTAAATTGTTTCGGCCTATGTTTAGCAGAAGGGGTCCAGCTCTTTTCTCTAAAAAATGCTACAGTTTTGGTAATTTCTGTTCACATTCGGTTAGTTTAGGATAGGTTAGGTTAGATTAGTTTAGGTTAGGTTAGTTTAGTTTGTGTTATACTAGTGTAGAGGTCCTGTATAATCTTACAAAAATAGAATTTCGCTTATTTCTATTAATATTAGGTTAGTTTAGGTTAGTTCAGGTTAGCTTAGGTTAGTTTATGTTAGGTTAGGTTAGATTTGGTTACGTTATGTTACGTCTAAGTAATTGCATCATTCATTTCTCCTGTAAATTTTGTGTTTTTACGTGCTTCTGGACCCCTTTACTAAACATACTCCATTGTTTCTTATGGAGGGAATTGCATTCATATGTATAGATTAACTTTAGGGGGACTTAAACATTATATGACATACCTTGTGCAGACATGTCGTAAAAACGACAGTTCAAAAATCAAAAGTTAATTTGTGTTAGATAGCCTTTAAAGAGCACGAATGCTATTTAAACGAGGCAGGGTAGGGCGAAACTAATTGCCCCGCTCTGTACCACGGGGCTACGTCCGAAGGGAGCAGGTGCGTCAGTGACGGTTGGTAGTGTTGAAGCTTTGTTTTGCTCCACTCTCTTGTACGTCACATATACACTGCTCGTCTTGAGTGTCATTTACCATTGTGATATTCCTCGTTTTTCATGAAATTTTCAGTAGAGATACAGGGACCTTTACAGAATACACCTGTGTAAGAGTAATGTTACGGAAATTATGAGGGGCGGACATAAAGGCCTATTCGGTTGTCCATATCTCCGCGCCTGGTTATTTCCGTAGCATGTCTCCTGCACATGTGTATTGTACAAAAGTTCATGTACTCAAAAACCGGTCTCACTTCCATTGTTCATATATTCGCCCTGGTCATTTCTGTAGCATGACTTCTACGCAGAAATAGAAATTCATTTTGAAGTATGAAATAAAACGACAGCAACCTAACCTAACTACTAACACCGCACTTATTTTCCTTCTCCAAACAGGTCATGGCCTGTCTTCCACCTTTAAATTCAGCTAACACGCTAATTTGATTTTCAAGTACTAACTGGAAATGTTTAGGTTAGGTTTTATTTCTGTTGATAATAGGTTTATTACACAAAGTGTGTCGATTTTGGTTTTAGTTTCAAACTGTATTCTTTTCTCGTTTCAGGTTTTCGAAAGTAGTATTTCTGAGACAACTTTTTCCATTACTGGGAGACGATTTAGAAAATATTATTTTGCGGGAACGTTCACTACCAGCAATTCTTAAAGTACTCACGATTTTAAGATTCTATGTGAGTGGGAACTATCAGGTAGGCGCTATTTTCTTTGAAGCACATAACATATGAATTTGAAACTGTAGTTTGCCATTTTCAGTTTTCTTCAAAAACTAGTTTAATATGTTATTGCTCAATATTACCAGTAGTAAAATCATGTTTCTCTTTCATTATTTTCAGACCATACTATTATACAGGGTGTATCAAAAAGATTCATCCACTTTGGCAAGTCTGTATTTCTGAAACTAATAAACATATATAAATAGTTTTTGTTTTGAATGACAGGAAACTCAAAAAGTTTTTATTGCACCTGTTCATAGGTGTAAAATGTGCTCCCCGTGAGATGCACGGCATATGTCCATGCGGTATTCAAATTCGTCCCAAACTGCAGCTAGCATGTCTTCAGTTACAGCTTCCACAGCTGCCGTTATGCGATATCGCAATTCATTCAATGTACTTGGTAACGGAGGCACATAAACGGAATCTTTTATAAACCTCCACAAGAAATAATCACATACAGTAAGGTCAGGTGACCTCGGAGGCCAGTAATGTAACGCTGCATCATTTGGTCCAGTGCGACCGATCCATCGTTGTGGAATCGTTCGATTTAAAAATCCTGCAGTTTCCCATGCCAGTGTGGTGGTGCCCTATCCTGTTGGTAGATGAAATCATTCGAATTAGTCTCCAACTGTGGCAAAAGATAGTACTCAAGCATATCAAGGTAGGTTATCACCGTCACAGTGTTCTCGGCAAAGAAAAATGGACCGTACATCTTTTTTCGGGAAACTGCACAAAACACATTAACTTTTGGCGAGTCCCTCTCATGTTTTACAACTTCATGTGGGTGTTCCGTTCTCCATATTCGCACATTATGGCGGTTCACATTTCCATTCAAATGGCATGTTGCCTCGTCACTAAACACTAAGCGTTGAACAAGACTGTCGTCCTCTGCAATCTTGCCAAGAATGAAATTACAAAACTCCATACGTCGTTCTTTGTCACCTTCACAAAGAGCTTGTAGTAGCTGAATTCTGTATGGTTTCATGTGTAAACAACACGCAACACACGCCAGAGGGACATTGAGGGCATGTTGAGCTGTCGAGCTGCACAACGAACGGATTTCTGCGGACTGCGTGTAAAACATTGACGGACGCGCTTCACGTCTGCGTCGGGCACTCTAGGACGTCCCGATGATTTTCCCTTACAAAAACAGCCTATTGTTCGGAATTGTTCATGCCATCGTCTAATGCTCTGTGCAGTAGGAGGATCCACACCATATTTAGTACGAAAGTCACACTAAACAGTTATCACTGACTTGCACTCCGCAAAACGTAGTACACAAAACGCTTTCTGTTGTCCAGACGCCATTTTAACCAGAATCGTAGTGGTCGTTCACTCAAGCACACTGCTGCTACCTAGCGGAAACCATGTACAACTAGAGATTTTCCTCTTTCCAACAGTGCGTTGCTCACTCAAAGACAGAATAGATACTATTATTGTTTAAAACCGGATGATTCTTTTTGATACACGCTGTATACTGGGTTACACATCGTATAATAGAAAATATACACCTTTGTAGTCCCCAATAAAATGTTACATCACCAAACACACAATGCAATTTCGATTATTTAATGGTGTGGAACATTTCACAGCAAAATTTTGTCACATAAACAGTAGGTACCAGCGATTATGTGATTATATTTTAATGGCGAATTATACAAAAAGGGTTTATGCTGTTATCTTTGTCTTATCTTTCCTAATAATCAATATTTTAATCTTTTACATAATTGCTCTTTTCCTTTCTTGAAAGTTTTGCAGCTAGAAACCATGATTCAGTGCTAGATATCAAAGTTTATATCTGATGAATCAACTGCATAATTCGCAATACTGTTTGTTAATATGAAAGTCACTTTCGTAATTAATTTATATCATACTTTTAGAAAATAGCTCAGAACAAAAATAACAGATTAAATCGATTTATTCATGGTTCAATAATTTTCAACAAGATAAAGAACTATACAAGTTGTTAAAGAGAAGAATATACACGTAGACATTTCACATTTCTTCCTACTCGCCCATTGCATCTTCATAATTGATAATTGATAAAATTATATAGGTGTCTTAGCTACAGTATTTGATGCAAAATAACATAATCTAAGAAACTTAGTTATAATTTTCATTTTCTGATTAATATAATTTATTTTACAGATATAAACAAATAAACTGTAAATTAGAGTTGTTAAACTTAACGGCAATGAGGCTGCTCCAAAAGGTATTTTATTAAAAATTAGCTAATCTTTTGCCATTTTTCATCTACTCATTCCTATAATCAAAAGTAAACACAAGTGTGACTTGCCATAATTATAGGTAGCGTTGTTTCTCACGGGATAGGTGCATCTGAATAATTTTCAGTCTTATCACCTGAATAAATTTTGAAGTTGCTAAATTAGCAAAAAAGATTCCAAAAAGAATATTCCTGAATTATTTTATGTAACGTATTTCTGTGCTTGTTTTACAGATACACATTCAAGGTAACCAATTTCGTGAGCCACCCAACAATTTGCCAGCTTGTGAGGAAAGTATCATCAGTCTTTGCTCGTCGCCTGATGTATGTAATTGATTCCCCATTCCTGATTGTTTGAGGACAGTTCAAGTTCAATTTCATCAAATGGCTAGTATTCCTAGAGTTGTAGGATATATTGACTGTAGCTATATTCCAAAAAGAAATCCTCGCAGGAAAAGCAGTGAAACATTTAGAATCAGGAAATGCATCCTTAATGTACAAGTGGTGAGTGGCTCAAATAAAATGGACAACAGAAAATATTACTTAAGAAATATTGGAAATGGTTAGCTGTTCTCGCACAGACCAAAACGTTTAGAACAGAGGAGTGTCCACGTGTATGCGTCACACAAAGGCTTCAACATATTGATGCTTGTGCGTGCGCATTATGTGAAAACAAGGAACGCTCTGTCACCGGATCCACCTCGTAACAATGATTCTTCTAATGACTGATCAGTTTGTATTGCTAATTTGACTGTAGTCCATATTCCATCTTTATCTCTGTTCATTCATACTATGATAACTATTTTGAAAGTAAGCAAAGCGCAAATATCTGTGATATTGCATCGCCAAATATTCTAACAAACAATATGAAGTTTTAATATCGGTTATTGATTTGTATATTCTTAAGACATTTACCACAGTAAATAAACTTCTTTCAGCACATTTGTAACTATTTGTTGTTCGAAATTTTATGTTTTATAACTTCATGCAGAGCAAACATTGTCGTACAAATCATTGCTACTCACAATGTCCATGCTTGGCTACTCGGCGTCCATATCGTTTTTTTTTTAAATGATTGTCAGACGTTTTCATAGGACGGTAATATATATGTTCAATACCTTTTCAATATTGTTTTCACTGCAATCAATTGTAAAATCTATTCTTAAAAAAAAAATGCAAAGTAGGCTTCATCGTAACCAAACGTCACAAACTTTAACATCTTGTTCTACTGTATGCGGCAAAACAAACAGTACTGAAATCGCATCGCTTAAATTTATTTATTTATTGTACAACATAATGAAACATAAGAAGGTTGGCAAATGCATGTCAACTAAATGTTACTCAACACATATTGTAAATTTATGGTTCATTCCATTTAATTTCGTTCCTGTATATCTTGTGTTCAAAATGTTGAACATTATGTCGCACATATTCTTCATAGCGATCCTGTAGATCGATGAACATGCTAGTGAACACGGTTTGCTAGAATGACAAAGCAAATGACCGAATCTTTTCTCTTAACTCCGGTATAGTGGTAGGAAGTTATCTGTTAGGAAAATTGCCTCCTTCAGAATGCCCGTATGTAGGCATCTCGAGTCATGAGGTGAGGGGAGTGGGAAGGATATGAAAAATCCGTTCCACAGGAAATCAAGCGATGTCCAAACTCTTGTGAGCAGAAGGGTAGGTGACTCACTTGCAGTGTGGACCTTCCTTTAAACTAAGAAACTAAATAAGGTAGGAGCGTCTCGGTGCAGTAATACCTCTCCTAAGTAGTTCATACAAAAAGAAAAAAACCTGAACATCTCGCAGAGGGGGTATATTATTGCATGTTTTTGCATTTGATGTTCAAAATTTTCCTTTTTTTTTCAAAGCAAACTTACAGCGTTTAATATTGTGTACAACAGTTCCTTAATGTGTTTTTAATTCAGTCCTCTGATTTTGTGTTCGAATCCTTAATTTATGAAACAAAAACTCCAGAGACAAAGCTTTTTCAGGAGAGAAAAATAATTTTAAAAAGAATCAATTTTTTACCAGGATAATGATCTGAAACTCATAACTAACTTTCTGACAAAAATGTAGTTACGTTCTTTCATAAATAAAAGATAGGTTTCTATATGAACGTGCCTGAATATTCTCTTGAAGACGGTTCATTCCATTTAATTGAAAAAACACCTAAATGTGGTCTCTGGAGTTAACGTTGTTCCATAAATAAACGATTCAAATGCTGAATTAATAAAACATTTCACGTAGAGGGCTATTGTACACAACATTAAACGCTATAAAATCTGCCCTAATACGTAGTAAGTTTTGAACATTAAATGCATAAACATGCAGTAATATGCGCCCCCGTGCTAAATATTGAAAGTTTTGAGGACTGAATCCATGAACTACTTACTGGAAGAATTACTGTACCGAGAAAGCGCGTAATATGGTAAGGCCATCTCACTTCAAACAGAGAAAATCATAGACACTCGGATTCAGTGTGAAAAAAAAAAAAAAGAAATAGAGTATCCTGAGTTTGTATGCAAAGCGAGCAAAGGTGCATATTTTCCGATCCGGGATATATATAAAAACTAAGAAATGAGAAATAATCGCACTTTTACATCCGTCGCAGGTAGCCTTTATCTGAATTCGTTGCTATTTTAAGAATTTCGTAGGCAAAAATCATACTCTCGCTATGAGGTAATACCCTCCTTCCTTTATTGAAATTTCCTACCTTGTATTAGATTGTCTTAGAAAAGGAATTCACGGAGATAACTTCAGCCTATTTAACTTTACAAACACAACGAAGCCCAATCCCAACATAATGACGTAGTAATTGCGAGTGAAGACAGGAATTAGGTCCCTAGTAACCATGAGGATTACTCTTAGAAAACTGAATGTTACTTTCACATATTTGAATAACGAACCCAAGATTTACCCGCTAGCAATCAATGCTTATTTTCACACACAATGCAGTAATCTGAATTGAGTACCATACATGATTCTGCAATATCTGTACACTATTACAGTACGTTATGCATTCCGTAGCATTTTCGTGAGCAGAACTATATTAGTGGCAAAGCGGCGCAAATTTTTCGTTCATTTCAGTTACTACACTCACTACTGACTAAATACTGTCATAGCAATTCATTCACTTTAATTACATTTTTTCTATTAAAACGACTAGAATGAAGCCAAATTGGCAAATGTATTTCCATGAACTTGGCTCATAGAAGTAATTTATATACGTCAATAAAAGAATACATAATTTACTTTTCATAATAGTTATATTCATTATTAAGTTGTTCATTTAGGTTTGAGTACATTTGTATATACAATGCTTCAGAAATACAAGAAATACAGAAATGTCGTCGCTCTTAGAACAGAATATAATGTCTTATACTTGTCACATATTCTCAACCAATTTAAAGAGGGATGCGTAAAGATCGGCCTTTTTCGCCTATTAAAGTCATTATTAATAAACGTTCATGAAAGCAAGCAAATGTCATAAATGTGAAGTTAAAGCTTTAAATATTGCATCTGTGTATGATGTAGAAAGTCACAGAAAGAACCCCACAAATAAAGCATTTTTTCTCTTTTGTCAATATAGACGTTTTCTAACGCTGTACATCAATTTTTGTATCAAACGTTCAATAAACCATATACATCTAAACATATAAAAGCGGAATACAGATGCAGACACATTCACTCAATGATCAACCCCCAGCAAAAAGCACTTAAGCTAGAAGCATGAAATGTGAACAGTATATTGATTTTGTAATGTAGAGGTGTACTGAAAACGTATTTTGGAAAAATCGAACTCTAAGGAGGTAAATAAGGAGGGGTGGACAGAATTTACACACTGATCAACAAGCAGAGAAAACCACCGTAGCTAGAATAATTACGTTTGGTCAGTAGGTTCATTTTGTGATGCAGATGCGTACTATGAACAGATTTTACAAAATTCAAGCCCTAAGAAGTTACATAGGTTTACCCTGTAATACTTGAACTTTGAATGTATACAACATATTTGCTTCCATGAACACTTTCGGTTTTCATGACAGTCAATAGGCTTTAAAAAATCTTTACCCACTTTCTTTCTATCAGATTTGATTTTTTTTTACATAAGATTGACCTACATTTCATAAGATCTATCAATTTAAAGAAAAAAATTAACTGGAAATAGGTTAATAATAAGTATACAAATAGTTAGTCCTTGTAATATTAACAATCCAGAATAAATTCTTGATTAACCTTTCTTGAATTCTACATGTCAAGGTCACCAGTTAATGAAAAATTTACACAAGCAATATCATTTCAAAAAGCATAAGAAATTGAATCAGATCATTCAATAAACAATGCATTTATATATCAGCAAAAAATAAGGAATATACATTGTATAACTTTCCACTCACTGAAGAGTACCATTTTTTTAAAGTCCGTGGGTGCGGTAACACACAGTTAAATGTTTTACGAACATACGCATATGCAGCTGGGGAATAGAAGTCAAGTGTAAACGCAAAACTTCGGAGAGCCGGATCAAATTTTTTGTTACCCGACGGACTCAAGAGCGACTTCACCACTGCATTACCTTCCACACTGAGGGGTACTGATTTTAACAACACTTCTAAAGTACCTTCTGTTATCATACACTTCTCTCTAAGATTTTGCACAATATCCTGAATACTTGCACATTTTTCTCTAAGACGTTCATTCTTCAAGTACAATGCTTTCATCTTCTTTCTGGATTCCATACATTTGGTTTCTGTTTCAAACAACTTCCTTTTTAAAAGTCTTGTTCGTGGTGTTAATTCCGTTCCACTGCAAGAAGGGTCAAGTGACTGCGTATCAACATTAGGAACACCATGAGAAGGCTGCTTTAAGGTAGGTAAAGTTGTGTTACACGACTCCAACACCATATTACGATTGTCGACTTGTCTGGGAATTGACTTGCTTGATTGAATAATCTCACGCTGAATGCTCTGATCTTCAAAATCTACACATCGGACGTTTGGAGATTTCCACTTTTTTGTTGCCTGAAACAATGTAACAAAAATCAATGAGTGTTGATATTTTTTAAAAAGTAAATCAATACATAAAAATTATAATTACGTCTATAGAGGCGCCATAAGATTTTGAAAAATTTCCAAATTAAATTTATGTTTTGTAAAATAAATGGTTTTATTGTTGGAAGTTCACTTCCGATACTTTGTGCGTTAAATTACGGATATTTTACGAGCACTTTTTTTTTTTCGAAAATGCAGCTGTATTTACTCATGTATTTTTCCAAAATCTAGTAAAAATCACTTTCCATGAGATCACCTTAGTCGTATCAATAATATACTAACCAAAATATCAAAAATCCAGGGGGGTTTTAAAGGGTCCAACCCGGAAAAACCGGGTGTTTTTTCTGAGGATGTGAATGAGAATGACGAAAGAATTGGTGAAATGAGAATGTGGGAGGAAACTGGAGAACCCGAGGAAACCTGAGAGCACGTTGTTGTTCACTAAAAGCTGAAGTTTGAATTGGACATGGTTTGAACTAGGGACCCTACCTTTAAGAGTACTCTACCACTGAGCTACGATGCCCTACTGTTTCGCTTTATAGCCAGTAGTGGCGTTAAGATCGACTAGTGTTGCCAATTTTCTTCAAGAAAAAATATTCCAACACAGTAAAAACTGCTATATTATTATGATTTACACTGTCAACTCTGTCGAAGTGTGAAGGACCTCAAATGTCTTATAAGCGTGTAGTGGGTGAGAATAGTCGGAGTAAGACGTGTTTAACCCCCACTACTGTTTATGCGTATAAATAATGGCGCGGACCCTCCAGTTGGGAGCTCTCTAATTTGTAATACGAAACCATAGGCAATGCTGTATGTGAGAAGTGCGTCAACTTCACAACAACCCTGCGAAACTTGCCAATAAGTAACATTTTAGTCCTTTACGTTTTAGAAAATACTACACTTACTAATGGTACACATATGATGGGCTAGTTATCTACGCCTCTGCCATATATTGTATTACTTGTCATATTTTCAGCGCTCTGCTCTTCAGGTATTTAACTCAGTTTAATTCCTCAAATGGTGCAGATGAAAGAAAAGTGGAAGTCAAGAAAATCTGTGGAAGGCAAACTTGGAACAAGTGAATAAAAATTACCGTAGATTTTGAACAATACCAAATGCAACAACCCTTTACGTTATCCGTTCTACGCTTTACAACACTAAATCAGAAATTATTATTTTTGAAGGTAAATCGAAACGCCTGTGATTTTTAACTAACAAATACCAGCAATGCAAACATATATATAATACTGTACATGAAATATAAAGGGTTTATTCAAGCAGACGGATCTACCAAGTAGAAAATTGATAGGTGAAACATTTTTCGTGAGGGAATGGAAGTGTGAATATAAGTAATTACTGGCAGTGTACAGCATATTGAAATGAATTTTTAGTGAAGTATTGTATGTGTAAGTGTCCTCTTCCACTGTTCTCGCTTATGCGTATACCCTCTGTCGCTGACGCGCCTGCTCCCTCCGGAAGCACCCTCTCGCTGCCTCTCGGGCCCCCTTGCTGCGCTTCTCCTCAGACTCGGTTGCATAGCGGCAAGGATCTAAAACATAGGTCCCCCTCCGATTTAACTGTAATAGAAAACAACGTGCCCGGTGGGGCTCTAACCCGCCTTCACTCGCTAGCGCTCGCTCGGCAATACTCTGTGAATTAAAATTTAAACTTTGGTACAGAAAGGAACCAACCTAGGTACTAATCTTTATGGGGGGGATGTGTTCTAGAACATTCCCTAAAAACTGCAATACATAAAACACGAACTTGGGTAAATGTTTAGTATTGGGGGGCCAAGAGTGGTAAAATACAACAGACCTATATAATTTACAGGAGACATGAGTTGATAGTGGTGTTCAAGTAGTCAAGACAGTATCGTACAGAATTTTATGTAGGCAGTATGGGACCTGTTCCAACTATAAAGGTAAGTGGTAGTGATTGCCCATTTCATGTCGAGAACAGAACCTAGCGAACCCCTGCGAGCCTTCTCACCTGTTACTACTACTACTTCTACTACTACTACATATGCTATGGATCCTAATTTAAGGTATGAAACCATACAACGACCGGAATGAAACAGAATCGGAATAAAATATCGCAAAACGTACGTGAAAAAGCTGCTCCCCCCAAGTTTAAACAATAGCCCTAACTTGTGCTAGGTGGCCACTAAATGGCACGAATGCTATGCAAGGGAGGGTTCTAGAACACAGGTCCTCCATATAGGTTAGTAGCAAGGTTGGTTCCTTTCTGTACCAAAGTCTAAATTTTAATTCACAGAGTATTGCCGAGCGAGTGGAGGCGGGTTAGAGCCCCGCAGGGCACGTCGATTTCTGTCTTTATTACAGCTAAATGGGAGGGGGACCCGTATTCTAGAACCTTGCCCAGTTTTTATGCCATACGTCCACACTGTACTTATACAAAGCCCTCCTGAAGTCAATTTACAATTAGTAATGGAGCTCCTAATTCAGTGCATGCTCCGCTAAAAGAAATACAAAGCTCCAATCTATCCTGAAAATGTAAGATATGTGTAAAAATTTGGTAGAACCGTCTGCTAAAGTGAACGTGAACCCATTTACAAATAACTTTTTTTTGTACAGAATATCGATAAATAACGTGCGACTTGTATGAGAGATATGTCTATTGCTGCTTTTAACACTGAGTGAGGATTATTTTATCCAGTAATTGACATCATTAGCAATTTTTAACATAGGCAAAGTAGACCTACTCCCTCTACAACCATCTAGTTTCCTTGCCAAGGTGTCACAGAACACTTGTAAGTTCTATAATTTTGGCAAAATTACCAACTCATAAACATACAATTTAATAAATAAGCAAACTTAATAACAGTTTGACAATTCTCTAGGTAGTAGTCTTTACGAGCTTTTTGTCAAGTGTAAATGCAATGCATATGCCTATTCACCCAATATTATTATAAGTACACAATCACGTTTTATTATTTATTTAAACCTTAAAGGAAAGAAAATAACTTACCTTTGAAATATTATAAAATTCCAAAGAAAGTTTATTCATTCGGCATAAATTTCTCTGCAAAACACAGATAATCAACACATAACACAAATATACATTATCATTATCTTTTATTCCCTGCACAATATGGCGGATCGATTCGATTTTTGCGAGTTCGATACCATCAAAGATCTCGCATTAGGGCACCTCTAGGTCTATATATTATCTCAATGCATCCAACCAACCACAAAGCATCACTCATCAGTCAAATATACCTGTACCAGATGATGTGCCAATTCTGTGGGGAACTGTTCATATTTTGTCATTATAACATGTATGATATATTACTGTAACTTTTGTTGGCAGTTCCATTTGACACTAATGTGTTTTGCATTTTATAACTTCCTGTATAACTACAACTTTGATTCAGGGACGAAGGGCAATCTCAATTACGTACAAAACAATACATGTACCTTTTCCCTTTGTAAGGTTCAGATAGCGGATCTCGATTGCTATCACAACAACATACTCATCACGTATTTCCAGTTAGATGGGGCTGAGTCCTGCAGCTACACTTGGCTGCAGCTACTTCCAATGTTCAACCTTTGTACTACTAATGATCAACTCAATAAACCTTATTTTGCAGATAAGCAAGGATAAGCTTAGACTGCAAAGCTGCTGATATCAGCGTATTTGCAACTTCTCGGTAACACTAACAAAGCTATTATATAAATGATATGACAATGGATAACAAAATAAAACTCTTCACTAAACACAATATTTGAGTCCAATGTATTATCCTATCTCTTTCATCGACCACACAAATGATATAAGTGGTTAAAACATATCATATTGTTTGTTTCATTTCTTACTGATTTTTCGGCACTTTTATTTGTTCATCTTTACATGCATTTTATGAACAGTGAAAATATTCTTATGTTCTGAAACTCCGGGTTTGGAAGCAGGAGAGATACTTATAATCAAATATCAATACCGATTTCATAGGCGACAAAGGTTACAAAATCGATTTTTGACCGCTTTTCCCAGTTTCCGACCACTGTGCGTTGAGCTACTACCTTAATCTAACAGAACAATAACATTTCGATACTTCACTTTACTCCTTTGCCTCACCGCGTATGATTACACTAGTTAACAAATTTAAACTTTTTGTTTGTTACATGAGAAAAATCACCTGATCTTAAAGGAACTTTTTGCGCTGAATTCGAATATGCACTCGGTTTCTCTCCATCACGTACAGTTTTCCCGTAACAGAGGGATTTTCGGGAAATTCCCTCAAAAATTTCCCTTTTTCAGATATTTTATTCCCCTAGCTCCTGTCCCCTTACATATAGTAACATAGAAATTATACCTAAGTATACCTTGATTTATATTTAATCAACCCTAAAAGTTTCGTAAAAATCGCTTTGTTCTTTCTAGAGAAATAAATATATTTGTATGTATACTGTGTGCACTGTTTATTGCACCTGATAGTAATGCTTTCAGATCTCCTGAGTTGGGGTAAAAACGATTTGCTTTATTACTACAAACACAGACATAAAAATGAATATTTACAATAGTCAACAACACACTTGTATTGCTCTCTGTAAATTAGAAACGTGTATAAAAATAGAATGTACTTCCAACGTATATTTTTTTTAAACGTACAGTATATGTATATCTTAATACACATATATACACAATTCTCCAAGTTTTTTCATTTTGTTCATGAAATGGTTATCAATATTTGTTATCAAATGTAACAGAATGCAAAAGAAAGAAAGAATGGAATACAGACTCATTGTTGACAACAATGAACTAATGCAGTCTGAATTTTCCACTACGGTATCGTTTCCCCCCTCCCCCCGCGCATTTCTTTCTTTCTTGTGTTCTTGACACCTGGTGAGGGAGTTTTGTACATTTTTATATTGACGTGTGGTTTAACACTACTTCACTTTCAAAGTTGTCTTTGCTGCTAAGAGTGCTTTCATGTTTGATCTTAACGGCGTTATACCCAACTAAGACCAGAAGTTTAGTTTGTGATCAGTACAATGGCGTCAAGAGGACGGCGTTCGTGTGTTAACTCACCAAATAGTTTTTGTTATGTGTGTGGCCAGTTTGTAGTTAAAGGACAGTGTAGATCCATTACGCCATCGGTGAAACTAGCATATTATATTTAATATATATTTCGGATGTCGTGTGGGAGATCAGGACAAAACTTGGGCACCCAACATAATTTGTGCGTCGTGCTACGTCACTTTACTTGCATGGGCCAAAGGGAAACGGAGGTTCATGAAATTTGCTGTACCAATGGTGTGGAGAGAACCCACCAACCATCTGGATGATTGTTATTTTTGTCTCACAGTAGTTAAGGGACATTCTAAAAAAACAAATACACAATAAGTTATCTCAATGTTAAATCCGCAATTAGACCTATTCCGCACGGGGATGAACTTCCACTTCCCGAGCCCCCTACCAACTGGGAAGAGATATGGCCAAAAGACTCTGATGATGATCATGACCTTGATGAACCATCGACATCAACATGTACATCCAAGCATCCAACGTTCATCCCTGACTGTGTTCGCGAGCCACATTTCATCCGGCAATGTGAACTTAATGACCTAGTCCGTGATTTGCACCTGACAAAACAAGAGGCGGAACTTCTGGGATCAAGGCTCCAGCAGTGGAACTTATTGGATGCAGAAACGAACATATCAGTGTACAGGAAAAGGCATGTTCAATTTTCAAGCTATTTCTCAATGCAAGATAATGTGTGCGTATGTACGGATATAAATGGGTTGATGGCAGAGCTAGGAATTCCTTACGTTCCAGAAGAATGGAGGTTATTTATCGACGCGTCAAAGGTCAGCCTTAAAGCTGTCCTTTTACATAATGAAAATAAAAAACCTTCTATACCACTTGCGCACTCAGTGAAGATTAAGGAATCCTATGACACCATGTCAACTTCGCTAAATCTTTTAAATTACAAGGACCATTGTTGGCAAATATGTTGTGATCTCAAGGTAGTTGTTATTTTATTAGGACTGCAGTGCGGTTACACGAAGTACCAATGTTTTTTATGTTTATGGGATAGCCGAGCTGATGACAAACATTATGAAGTGAAGGAATGGGAACCTAGAGTGAATTACGTACCTGGAGAATGCAACGTCAAATACGCTCCTTTGGTAGATCCTAATAAGATATTACTACCGCCACTTCATATCAAGTTAGGACTTATGAAAAACTTTGTCAAAGCCATGGACACATCTGGTCAAGGTTTCAAGTATTTGCGAGATAAGTTCCCTAACCTGAGTGATGCTAAGATTTCAGCGGGAGTGTTTATTGGTCCCCAAATTAGGAAATTAATGCTTGATGATAGCTTTGACAGCAAGTTAAACAGTGCTGAGCTAGCTGCCTGGACAGCATTTAACCCTTTCAGACCTGATTTTTTGTTTACTCTCCGGTGTTATTGTTATTTTGAATTATTATTCTTTATGACTTAACAAATGAAATACAACCGTCAATTCGTTTGCGGATGTCATATTTAGAGAATTATGGACGAACCATTTTGCGTGCATTAGGGTTGAAATACGTATGTAAAATAAAAATGGGATTAATCGAACACATCATTGTGATCTATATAGTTTAGAAACTCAAAATACATCACTAAAACAAAAGGAGAATTTATTGCAAATAGCTTGTTTCGCCAAGAATAAAACACCCTACGTGGGTGAGCTTTGTCCATTGTGATAGCTCCTGCAAGTAGTCTACAAGAAATGTGCATTGCTTCCTGACAACAGATTAAAACACCACAGAAATAGTGGAAAGTGATTTAGAAAAGTTCAAAGAATTCTGACATAAAAACCCAGCCATTTAGAATCCTCCAGAGTAATTATATTAAGCTTAAAGCTTAATGTACACAAATGTGACCACCAGGTCTGAAAGGGTTAAGTGTGTTGTGCGCAACTTTCTGGGCAATAACAAAGCTGAGAGTTACACAGAAATCGTACAGGACATGATACAGAAATACAAAGAGTTGGGTTGTAGGATGTCTTTAAAAATCCACTTTTTGCACTCCCACCTCAGCTTCTTTCCTGCTAACCTAGGTGCTCTCAGCGACGAACAGGGGGAAAGATTCCACCAAGATATAATGGCAATGGAGAAAAGGTACCAGGGACGATGGGATCCTTCAATGATGGGGGACTATTGTTGGGGTCTTGTTAGAGAATGCAACATTTCTTAGAAGGAAGGAAGGAAGGAAGGAAGGAAGGAAGTAGTGTACGTTTTTGTAACCCAATGGAAGTTTCATATATTGTGATAATTTTGATTGTCTTTTCATGACCTTTTGGTACATTTGTATTATTGTTTAGTGTAAATTGTCACACTTGTAAATTATATTGTATTATATTTTATATATCCCTAATAGCACGTTGGTTTGCAGCAAGTCTTTCACTATATTTAATTTTAACTTGCTAGACTTTCCGTGCACTGTACACCTGCTGCAGGCTTTTTGAAAGAGTTACCCGCAAATGTCGTAATTTGATTTTCCCTTACTAGATTTTACTTGACTCGGAGGCTTGCTGCAACTTTGTAGCAAGTGTGTCAGTTGTAGTTTCTACCAACAGGTGGCACAAAAGTCTAATCTTAGAAATCTCTCTGCCAGGCCGCCATTTTTAGTAGGTGCGAAGTGTATGAAGCATTAAAACAAGTGGGTAATTAGGATAATTACGTAAGTATCCAGTATGTAGAGATAATTTATATTTTAAACGTGTATTGTTTGACAAAGTTGTTGAGAAAAATATACTGAGTGTATGTTCGTATACAGTAAAGTGCTTGCTGCAGGGTTGCTATGCTAACTTCAACACACTTGCAGTAGACTTGCAATGCAAGTATATACTTGCAGAATACTTACTACAAATTTGCTGGGGACTTGCGGTGCACGTGGTATCCTTGCAGCGACTTGTTTTCAACCTACAAAAATTTGCTACCAACTAGTTGTGCACTTGCCGTACAAGTGGAAACTTGCAGTAGGCTTGCTGTGCAAACTTACCATACACTTGCACTGCAGACGTGCTGCAAGTTCGAAGAGCGTCAACTAGGAAGTTTGCATTAAACTTGCATCAAACTTGCAGACTTGCATCACAAGTCTGCTGCAAGTTTGCCAGACTTGAATTGAAAATCTGCTGCAAATTTGTTTCAAGTCAGTTTTGTTATCTGGGATGTGTTTGTGGTAATAAAGCAAAACGTTTTACCTCAACTTAAGAGATCTGAAAGCATTACTATAAGGTGCAATAAACAGTACACACAGTATACATACAAACATATTTATTTCTCTAGAAAGAATAAAGCGATTATTACGAAACTTGGAGGGTTTGTTAAATATGAATCAAAGTATACTTAGGTATAATTTCTATGTTAGTATATGCAAGGGGACAAGATCTTGGGGTGTAAAATAAACGAAAAGGGAAATTTTTGAGGGATTTTCCCGAAAATCCCTCTGTTACGGGAAAATCGTACGTGATGGAGAAAAACCGAGTGTATATTCGAATTCAGCGCAAAAAGTTCCTTTAAGAACAGGTATTTCCTTTTATGTAACAAAACCTTTGTTAACTAGTGAGGGGTTGACAAAAAGTGGCATTTATTTCGACTAAATCTACATCTTCAGTATTACCTCTTCTTGCATCTTACGTGTTGTGTTTCCATTACTTCGATAACCAATCACTATATATGACAGAGTGATAGCAAAAGCAATTTCATAATGAAAGTCGAAAGTTAACGCTCTCCAACAAGAAACGGTCCTCAACTACTGCTGATGAGAATCAATGACTGTTAGTGAGGACCATAATTATCAGCCATTTGCTCAGCTCGATTAATTCATGGTTGATGTAAAGTGAAAGCCCGGCCGGCGGTCAAGCCACTCCCACCATACTTCACAAGTTTTCCATAGGACCAAGTTTCTGAACCTAATAGATGGGCAGTGTAGAACACATTGGATTGCTCTAACAGTATGAGGATGCGTGTTATCTTACTGGAAAATGAATCCTATGAAGCATCCAAATAAATTCAGTAGTCAGAATTGACAACGTCACGAACATACGAGACACTGGTCCTACTACTTTGAGTTAATACAGCAGGATGCGTATCTCATCGCTAATCACAAACATCAGGGTCCGATAAGCGTGGGGTTCTTCTCAGCAATTTCGAACATGCGTCGGATAATTTTCCCACTCAACTGTACATTTACGGATCTTCCTTTTATCCCAGATAGATTATGGCCGTTCTATTAGAAGTTTGCACAAGAGAAACTTGGAACAGTGATGCAATTTTTTGGTCAAAGCTTCTATCAGGGGTCGCAAACCATCAAAAACTTTCGGCAGAATATGGGAACAGTGTCTTGCCGCAACGGAGTGTCAAGGAATGGATTTTAAAATTCAAAAATGGTCGCACAAGTGTTACGCAAGAGAAAGGAGCCAGATGACCATCTATGGCCACAAATGATGGCAACGTTAAGCGTGCACATGACATAGTTCTGTTAGACAGACCAGTGACTATTGTCTATTGCTTACCTCTGGTGCTTGGGTCCCTGGTTCGAACGCCGGCCAAGTAAGTTTTTGGTGGACAACATCGTGTCTGTGGGTTTTCTCGGGGTACTTCCGTTTGCGTCTACTTTCTCATTCCAACAGTTCTTCCATGATCATTCACTTGCTTTATCATCTCTAACCTAAAGGGCATAATAGTTGGACGTTAAACTCAAAGATTTCATTTCATTTATTTCACTCAAACGGTTTTCCTTTATACTTGTACGAAGTTAGCAATTTTGAATTATTTCCTGGATTTCATAGATTCTATTTTGTCACTAGATGATGCGCAAATGCTCCTAGCTGTCAGGGGAACCAATTCCAGGGCTGCTCCAGTGCTCGAGCATCCTCTGAAATTTTTGTGGATGTGCTCATCACCCACGAAAAAAAGGAGAAAAATAAAAAATGAAACAGAGGAAAATTTAAATATTTTACCATTTTTAAATTGATAGTAGGGGCTGATGTTTCCATAGAGCGGAGGATAGAGGAGGAAGTAAAGTTTGGACAGACTTGTGATGGATGCGGAATTGTGACGCTGAGGATTTTTAGATGGCAACTTGAACGAGAGTTTCTCCGTGTGTACACAAATAGTCACACATGGTCACAAATGGTCGGCATTCAGAACGGAGACAAGAACTTAGATCAAAGGTTAAAATCTTGGAATCTCGATGGTTACGCCTCCATACTTTCACTCAAGAATACATGTTTTCCACTTGAGAAAAGGAAAACAAACACGAAAACAAAAATCTATTTTAATTTTAAATTATATTAAACTGCATTTTGAGAATAGTCAATTTTCAAAATTTTCCGGGTAGAATCTCCACTAAACCTGAGTATTATTCCATACCCTGAGATCCCCAGTCGTGAACTGTAAGAGCACCCCGAATAATTTTCAAAACCCAGAGTACTTGCTTACTGTTCTCCTGCTGTCTTTTTCTTATAGCGATATCCATGTTGTTTTACGGCAAAAATGGCGAGAAAACGTCTGTATGACGATTTCACACGCCTCAATTAGGAAGAGAAATTTATTAAAATGCCGGCCATTTTTTAATGCAGAGGTATTTCACTAGTTTCTAATGTATATTTTTCAACAAAACTACCAGAAATGCCTTTCGAATTCTTGAAAAATATTTCTGAGCCACTGGTTGTATACAAAGGAGAAGATTCATGTGAAAAACTTCCAAACTCTGCAGTTACTGAGCTGACCTCAGGAAAACACTTTTTACACAAAATTCCACCACGAAAGCCGCACTTTGTAAAGAACCTTGCTTCGATTTTTTTAAATTCAAGAAAACATTTCACATCATAAATTGATACACTGTACTGACGTGAAAATGCAATCCAATGTTTAAAAGATATTACAAATAAATATAGTACGTAAAATATAGTGCAGATGCTTCGTTTACGTGTACTATATGCCACATCAATCTTTTATTTTATTTGAATTGTATGCAATACGTAATGCACTTTCCAATATTGCCTTATTCTTGAAATGTAAAATATGATGCACCAAAATAAAGAGAAAATGTCAAAGTTTACAGTGATGCATGATACATAATTTTTCGTTTCTAGGTTTCGAGATCTGATTCTTTTTAATGTAAGAAATAGATCAGGATTCTTGGTAAGGCCTGTGACTTAGAGCCCAGCATTCAAACTGTTAAGACGGCAAAATAATGAGGACTATAAACAACACGAGCAATAGTAGAATAAGTTCAAGTACAATTACTTGGGTAAAAGTATAATTTTGGGGTATCAAAATTCTATGAACGTCATAATTAATGGAGCCTAGCTAGTGTGATTTTCTTTCTCTTTTAGCATTGGCTACGTTGTTTTCCTCTTTCTGAATCAAATAATGATTTTTAGCGAGTTCATGTTATACGCAGAAATGCAGGTATGTACTAGTAAAACATCAAAATTTACCAATTATAATAAAAACAGCAAGAAATGTCACTAATATGATATGATTATTTTTTTTAGTTTAATGTCTTATGTTTATCCCCTTCAGCCTGAAGGGGACGGATGATTAACAAATGTAAAATTATCTTTTGTGCTCTCGGGAATCGAATGTGGGAGTACACACACCACAGCCACTAAATCATATTACCTTATATATATGCCGACCACTTGCGCCTAGAACTGACCTCTTTGGTGCGTTGTGTTTTATGACATTAGCACTATCTACTCTACCATAAACAATTGTATGATGTTTATAAAATAATATGCAAATACACGGATCAGATTAGTAAGATTTAGTTGCCTGGTGAAGTGACGTTCCGACAGGACATGTTTAAGTAATTTAATTTTCATATCTAGGTACCGGTATATTTCAATTTTGTGTATTTTATGCCAGTGTTTTGCCACCCCGTCTCAATGTGCGTGTTGTACACACGACAGAGCCGGCTCTAGTTATAGACATTCAGGAAAGGAGCAGTCACACACACACACTTATATATATATATATATATATATATATATATATATATATATATATATATATATATATATATATATATATATACAGGGTGTTAATGAACTAAACCGACACACTGTAAGAGGTGATTCCTTACATCAAAATAAGAGAAAAAGTTCATATGGACTTGTGAGGAAATGTGCATAGTTTCAGAGCTAGGGCTGTCTAAAATCGCGAAACAGCCAAATTTCAAGAGGCCCTATTTCGAATTCGAGAGACTGTGGATGGTGGTCATTATCAGCGTAAAGGAAGTCACGCATACGCAATCCAAAAGTGCATATTGCATTAATGTTCAATGGGTGTACGGATTATTCCCTGCAGGGTGAAATTCCCAGACATGCCATCAACCGAATTTTGAAATATGTTCTGCCTTTATGATTGGGCCAAAGTAGGCAAACGATAAGACTTGATAGCTGTGAACACGGAATCCTTTGGCGAGATGTCGCAAGTATTCAGGATCGTCAGCAGGACAGTCTCTCGTACTTGGGAAAACGCATGCTGCGATGTTTTCTTTCACGCTTATAAGTGAAGAAAACGTGAAATATACCATGACTAATATCGCATCACACGTTATTCTGAACACTAAAAAATATGAAGCTGCTGGTTCCTAACACTTCCGACTTCCCTCCAAAGCATTGGATATTCATTGTTGTCAAGGCTTAACTCATGCCTACTTTGGATCCTCCTTGAAATCAGGGTATATCTGAAAACTCTATCTGCATATCTGCAAGCATATCTGAGAACTACACCCTGCAACGAACACCCTGTACACCTATTGAAAATTGATGAAATATGCACTTTTGGATTGTGTATGCGTGGCTTCCTTTACGCTGATAAGGACCACCATCCACTGTTTCTGGACTTCGAAATAAGGCCTGTTGAAATTTAGCTTTTTCGCGATTTTGGACAGCCCTAGCTCTAAAACTATACACTTTTCGACATAGGTCCAGATGAACTTTTTTTCTTATTTTGATGTGAGGAATCACCTCTTACTGTTTGTTGGTATAGTTTATTAACACCCTGTATATATATTTCGTGATTATTACCTCTTAGCGTTTGCTAGGTATCCTAAACTTCGTTCAGTATTTTAGTTTCGCACTGTATATTCGGTATTTCGGTTTTCAGTTTCGTTCTGTATCGTTCGATATTTCTGTTTTTCGATATATCGATATTTATCAATATTCAAAAAATACCAAAAGTCGGCATTTAAATACCAAACATCCCTAGTTTTACGGTATGTGAAAATGGATGACACAGAAGTGGAAGTTGTGATATCTTTCATTGATTTTGTTGAAATGGAGGGGGAAAACATGCAGAAGATCTTACGACATTGATTCTGGACAAGATCAAGAATGGTTGAACAATCAGGACACAGAACATAAGGGACAAGCATACTGTGCTGCTGGCGTGTGTACATTTTAGAGTCGTTGGTGGAGTTTCAATTTAGTATCTCACTCAGTAGCGAGGCTATGTGACACGTGGATCTACACCTTAACTTGAGATCCGAACCACATTAGCTCCGGCCGAAAATCAAACCTGGGTCTCTCGTGCCGAGGACGTGCACGCTAACTACATAGCGACGAGGGAGGTCTGTGACATATTGAACTGACTTCATTGATTTTCAATTTAGTGTTTCTTTCAGCAGCGAGGCTATATGAGACGTGGACTTACAGCTTAACGTGGAATCCGAACCACACGGGCTTCTGCCAGAAATCAAACCTGGGTCTCCCACGCCAAAGGCGTGTACGCTAACCGTTTAGCCACGAGGAAGTTATGTGTACATACTGGAATCCAACAACGCATCAAAGAGGTGAATCCTAAAGCACACTTCGTAGCACACACGAATCATTTCCTGAATCAGGTCGATTTACTCTTTGCCTCCGTCGCTGTTGGTTCTGTCAATTTTCTGGAACATTGGGGCGTCCTTTTGTTTTTCATGCATTCACCGGGTGTGATTCTACTTTTGCTAATTTCAGAAAAGGGATAAAGATAGCTTACAATCTACTTTCAACAGATAAGGAGCTTCGTGATCACATGGATGTCTTCAATTCTTTTTCATCTTCCCCAGATGCGATTAGTGTTGTGGGTGAAAAATTCTTCCTAGCTATGTATGAGGCAAAGAAAGAAACGAACCTTGGTACAGCAAGATATTTATTAGAAGACTGTTGCCAAGAAGAAAATCGATGCGGACTTCAACCTTGCAGTGCTTCCTCCGATCTCAGGTGCAGCACATCAGCATTCCTTGCGTGTTTATTTACAAGTGCAACAGTGGAAACATGTTGAACTACATCCTACAGAATGGGATTGGAAAGTACGAGACAACAAACTTGTACAGTAGTACTTGGTGCTGAATCTATCCAAAACTGGGGAGGTTAACACAATAGAAACCTATTGTATTCATAATAGTGAAGCATCAGGGGATGCACCGCAGACAATGGGTAGAGAGTATAGTTGTATAGAAATACACTATTGTTTAAATGACATATGATGACAGGTAATGGTTGTTGTACTATTGTATGTATAGTAGTGACACAAAAGAGAATAATAAAAGATGTCAAAGTTGTAAAGATAAATGATTTTTTAAAAAAAACCTTGGAAAACTTGTTGAACAAGGGTATAAAGAAATAATAGAACTATAGAATACTTTGCAGGTGTATGTAAAGAATAATAAAAGAGAAACATTAGGAAAATTAATTGAACAATGCTAGCTTGTTATAAAGAATAATAAAAGAGAAACCTTGTAGTTGCATGTAAAGAATAATAAAAGAGAAACCTTGGAAAACTTGTTGAACAAGGGTACAAAGAAATAATAGAACTATAGAATACTTTGCAGGTGTATGTAAAGAATAATAAAAGAGAAACATTAGGAAAATTAATTGAACAATGCTAGCTTGTTATAAAGAATAATAAAAGAGAAACCTTGTAGTTGCATGTAAAGAATAATAAAAGAGAAACCTTGGAAAACTTGTTGAACAATGCTAGCTTGTTATAAAGAAAGAATAAAGCTATAGAATACTTTGCAGGTGTATGTAAAGAGAAACCTTGCACCGGCGGCGGAAACGCGGACGCGGCGCGAAAAGGCGCGGGCGTGAACGGTTGGGCGCGGATGGTAATAAACTTGAAAATGAAATAAAAGAGAGGATGATTTACCTTGAATGTATATATGAAAAGAATTTTGGGATTTTTTTTGTTAATGTAAAGAACAGTTTTTATGTTTTTGTATTGTGTTATTGACATGTTTAAATATTGTTTTGAAAAGGAATAGGTGACTTGTATGAACTTGATGGTACTGGAGGACGCCATCTTGTTTGTTTGAACTGTTTAAATACGAGAGTTTTGGAAAATGTTGTATGTATTTTAGCTATGGCTGCTATACAGAAAGAAGATTTTGTGTACGCGGATGAAGAGACGATGTTTTTTCCGCCGTGTGTGGAGAATAACCCGAAGACCGAGAATAGCAATTTATCGGTAAACAGCAGAGCAGACTCTCCAGACAGTGTAAAAACTATTTATTTATCATCATCTTCGGATGATGATGATATTGATATTGAAGAAGATGAAGAATTTGTGGGAGGATCACCATCGTTATTATCGAGGACATCACGCTTTTGGAGTTTGAATTGTCGCTGTAATAATTATAAAGTGGACACGAAGTGCATTGTGAAATCGATTAAAGAGTGGGAAACAGATAAAATGTTAATTTGTAGCGGATGTTATGAAAGTGTTAACAATCAAATGGGCGATGAGTGTTTATTCATGACTGAAGAAGAATTGGTGGAACGTGCCATATCAACTTTAATAGAAGTTGAAGAACTGTTTTATACATATGCCAAATCGCATATAATAGGCATATGTACACAAGAATTGTTTTATGAATTATACTATGATTTGGTTGAAGAAAGGGATAAGACATTTTTAAGTGATGTAATTGAAATTTTTAGAATGAAAGACAGAAAACATGTGTGAACTGATCTACATATGAAAAGTGAACCTTGTGTTTGTGTTTGTGTAAAGACACAAAAAAGTGAAAGAAAGAATTAAATTTTAAACTTTTAACTATATATGTATACATATTACGTATTTTGAAAATAATTTTTTGTGTATCGTATAGTGAACAACATATAAGTGCATACTTACGTTTTAATAATATTTCTTGTGAACAATGTTTATTTCATTATGATATTGGAACTTTTGCTGTGGAATATTTATCCAATGATATAACTTTGAATGATTTATTTGAAGAACATGATAGTGAAATTTTAAGTATAAACTTTACACGCGAAACGCGTGAACATCTAATTTGCTGTTACGTTTTTTGTTAGAAAACAAGATGCAACCTTTTATTGTAAAGGTGTAGAAAAATCACATGGATTAAAAATATTTTTGTAATATCTAAACATTTTTATAACATTAATTGTATTGTATACAAAGAAGAAATAATAATTATTATTATTTTATGTATTGAATGAAAATAACATCAAGTTTTTTTTGTTAATGTAATTTTATTGTATTGTATTGTGATGAAAATATAAAGAAATAAACTTATGCATTATAATATTTTTTGTTGTTTTTCTTTTTAAAATGGTTAATGAAATAAATAATTAGAAAAATTTGAAAATGATTGCAAGTAACATTTGTTTGATATTTATTTTCTTTTGCATTTACTTATATTATTTTACAATTAGTATTGTTTCACATGTTTGCATTTTTTTAATTTTTCGTAATATTATTTTATATTTTAAGAAAATATTTAAAGATAAATACAAATAATAATAAAATATATACGTATATAAAAGTTTAATACTTAAATAATTTATATTAAAAGAAATGATTTTTGAAAATACTAAATTACTTTAACACTTTGTATTGCCGTGTTAAAAATTGCAAAGAAAACTTTACATTTGTATTTTATCGTTTGTTTTGGATAAACTTTTTTTTGTATTATGTAGAAAATATTTGGAGAATTTCTTTTATTAACTGAACTGTTTATTTTTAAAGTTACGTATTATCAACAGAATTGTTTTACGAAAAGTATTTATTTATTTAACTTTGCGCATTAAATTGCACAATCATGTTGTGTGAACTAATAAAATTGATTTGAAAATAATAAAATGTGCAAAACATATATTAATATTTATTGTGTTTTGGATATACAATACAATTTTATTTTGTTTGATGTTAGTATACTTTAAAAATACATGTAAACATACATACATACCTGAATAATGAAAAGTAAAAAACATATGTTGCAGTTGGAAGTTCTGTTAGCCAATGGAAACTATGTTCACCAATGGAGAGTAAAATACCAACTTATAACACGCATGCGCATTAGTTAAAAGTTTATACGCATGCGCAAATTTATTTATAAAAGGAAAACACATAATGCAGTTGAAAGCTGTGCTAACCAATGGAAAGTAAATACTAAGTTTGTAATACGCATGCGCATTTGTTAAAAGTTTATACGCATGCGCAAATTTATTTATGTATACACAGTAACAATACTTAAATAGAATAGTATTTGTGAAGATGTGTAGTAGAAAAGTATTCCATTCCCAGTATATTTCGCCACGAGAGAAAGAACTTAAACTTGTTAATAGGAAGAAAGTTATTTGTGAAGTGAAATTATTATATCCTAATGAAGAACATTGTAATTCGTTTAGAAGATTTTATCGAAATGACGATGAAATACAATTTGAAAAAGTGTATCCAAATACAGATATTGAAATTCGTGAATTAGATATTGTAAACTGTAAGTGCAATCGGTTTAAAGTAAGTAAGTTGTGCATAAAAGAACTTTTTGAAAATTATAAACTGAATGAACCACTACTTTGTTCTGCATGTTCATTAAGAATACCAGATGAGCGCCTTCATTTATGTTTATTAGCATATAATAATCGATTGAATCGTGCTGTGTGGGAATTTGTAATTAAGAAGACAACTCGTGACATAGTGTTTAAACTGTATTTGAAGAAACATTGTTTAGACGATAATTACAAACAAAACAAAACGCTTTTAAATAGATTTAATTTATCATATGAATCACTTACATTTTGTGATACTTATATTTTTGAGTTAGTGGAAGTGTTTTTAAAAAGTGACAAAAATGTCTACAGGAATCAGACCGTGTCTGTATAATTGCACTTCTTTTTTTGTGAATGAACAGTGTGTGTTGGATTGTATTTCAAGATGGAAACCAGAATATGAACTTGTATGTGAAGGGTGTTTCGAAAACTCTCATATTATAGAACACCATGATTGTATTATTGGGGAGTATGAAATGATGTGCTTTAATGCATGGCGTGTTATGGTACGAGGGCGTACTTTTGATGAACTGTATGAAATTTTTTCATCATATCATGATATTGAAATAGATGATTGGACCTTTATTTATATGTTATATAATATTTTATTAAACAAAAATTATGTTGATTTAATTACAGAGCTTTTGTTAAAAAAAGATTTTGCTTACAATTTTTATAATTTTTAATTTGTTTGATGTGTTAGTGAAATAAGTAAACGAAGTAAAAGTTATACATTGTAAATATAGTAAATTTGAAAACAATACTTATTATAATTTTAGTATGATGAAATTGTTTACATGTACATGAATTTAAAATTAAAATAGAATATAACATTACATATTTATTTATATTATATACCTTGCAACAATTTTTATTTATATGTAATCAGTTTTAAATTATGTGAAAAATAAAAATATTATTTCTATAAAAGTATTTTTGTTATTTTTATTTGTTTTTTAAATACCTAATTTGTAATTTTTGTACGCACAAATAGTTTGCATTGTTATGTGCAAACGGATTTAATTGTAATTTTGCATGCATTGGAATTTATTTTACATACATGTTTTTATTTTATATTTGTGCATAAAATTGAATTACATAATTATTTTAATATCATTTTAATACATTAAGTAAATTATATAAAAAATGAAATAACATTTGTAAAGAAAAAAGAATAAAATAATCATGTTTGAAATACATAGAAAAAAACTTTTGAAAGGAAAGTAAAAAAGAACTATTGTTTATATTAATACTTTAATATGATAACAAGAAATTTTTAATATCGAGTTTGTTCTTTAGTATACGCAAATATTATTAGCACAAGTTTTTACAATGACTTTTTATTACGTAACAGAAAAATTATTAATGAAAAAAAGTTTATGGAAACCTGTATTATGAACGTTATTGGTTTATGCTATTGATATTTTCGTTAACAGTTTATTTTAATATTTCCCTAAAAGTATAACATTAGTGAAAACAAAAAAGATTTTTTAGTAAACATGTACTACAAATGCCAAAAGTTATAAAGTTGAAATTGCATACTACACAGTAATAAAAATAGTGAAAAAAGTATTTGCATTTGGTACCTAAAGATAGTTTTCATGGTGGAATGTTTTAATGCGTTGTACAAATGTACCAGCGAAGAGTTTGTGTCATATTATGATGTTACCAGTCTTTACCCCTGGGTAATGACACGTAAACCTATAATTTACAAGGAGCCTGACTTTCCACAAGTGCAAAGTATTCATGGATTAGTGAAATGTACCTCCCAAAGACTTATATTTTCCAATTTTACCATATACATGTAATGATTGCCTTTTTGTTTGGGTTATGGAACAAAGTGACAACAATTGCATGTATAATGATACTGAGCGTGTCCTTACTGGTACATACTGTACTCCTGAACTTCATGTGGCTTTAGATCTCGGATACAAAATTCTACAAATTATTGAAATTTGGGAACTCAAATTATCCGGATGAGAAAATAATCTGTTTAAAGATTATGTCAATTCCTTCTTAAAAATGAAGCAGGAAGCTTCAGGATTTCTTAGCTGGTGCAAAACTAAACAAGATCAAGAAAAATATATTACAGACTATTATGAACATGAATGCATTCAGTTAACGGAAAATAACATTGAATCAAATCCTGGTCTAAGATATATTTCCAAAATATTTCTCAATTCATTGTATGGAAAATGGGGACAGCGAACAGATGTATCTCAATCTGTAATTGTAGATACTCCAGAAAAATTTTTAAGTTATTTATGGGCACCGCAATATGAGGTACAAACTGTACTGCCTATTGGAGAGCAACATTTTATTGTATCATATAAAAACATTGAGAACAAAAACAAGGCATGGAAATTTTCCAATGTTGTCCTTGCAGCCTTCATCACATCATGGGCTCGTCTAAAACTTTACGAATTACTAACAGCTATAGATCCTGATTGTGTATTGTACTGCGACACTGATAGTATTATGTTTGTACAACCACGTAATAAAAAGCCTCCACTTTCTTTGGGTTCCTATTTAGGTCAGTTAACTAATGAAGTTCCTGATGGCTGGGAGTTTGTAACGTTTATAGGCTTAGGGCCAAAAAATTATGCCTATAGAATGAAAGAAGTTCAAACAGGAAAAGTAGATTATGTATTTAAAATTAGAGGAATAACTTTAAATCATCGTACACGACAAGAAATTAACTTTGATCATTTTTATCAACTAGTTCGAGATAAAGCTGAGAAAAAACAGTTACACAATCCAGGAAGAATTGTTCGTATGCCTGGGTTGTCATCGTATCCAAGTCTGAAACTAAAACACATCAGAAAGTTCAAAATAAAAGACGACGATTAAATCATAACAGTATTACTGACTATAGAACATTGCCATATGGTTATCAAAGTATTAAGTGTGTTAAATGATTTGGTATTCTGTGTATATGTAAATAGTAGACTGTCTAAAGGTATCATGATGTCATAACATGGTCATAATATCATCAAATATGTTCATAAGTTTTCCTATCTGTTGGTACTTGTACGTATATATAATGTAAATATGTCAATAAGTTATTAAAAATATTCTAAGTATAGTAAATATCTTATTTAAATATATCTATATATGTATATCATTATGCCAATATTGGAAAATACAATAAAGCGTTACAATTTATAATAATATGTTTTATTTCTCCAACAAATATTGATATAATACGAAGTATCTGTATTCTATATAAGATAAAGGAAGAATACGTATGCTTCATATAAGGTTATTTATACGTATTTTATGTTTTTACAATAAATGACTAAGTTGGAAACCAAAATGATGGCATAATGGCTTCTACAAAGTAAAGAGCATCTTAGAAGTAAGTAAAGGATTAGAATACTGTAGTGAAAAGATATCTATATGTACATGGGTTATAGCACACTGATATCCTTTATGCTTTCAAATATCAGCAAACATCTTTGGCATGCTCACACATTTTAGTATTTTTCGGAACATATTTGGTATGCTCACATTTTTTAACAACGAGTTTCCAAAGGAAACGATAGAATAAAATATATGAGAGGTTTAAATAAATAAGGAGCTTGCTTAGCAAGCGATCCAATGAATATTACGAGAGGATAAATAAATAAGGAGCTTGCTTAGCAATTGATCCAATGAATATTACGAGAGGTTAAATAAATAAGGAGTTTAAGTAACAAACGATCCAACTAAAATTCCAAAGGAAACGATAGAATAAAATATATGAGAGGTTAAATAAATAATGAGTTTGCTTAGCAATTTAAATACGATCACACTCTATGAGTGTTCTGTTAAGAAAAAACAATAAAACCAGTTTAAACCAGTTTAAACACCTGCAGCAAAGCAAACAAAAGAAATTCCTAGCATTACTAACAAAGGAATTTTTAAACCCAGTAACATAAGGTACAAATTACATCATATTGTGTAATATCACTGTTACTAATTTAAAATATGTTAAAGCACCTGCGTACGAGATTACAAACTATTTGCTTTTGGGTACGAGACTACAAAACGTAATGCTTTTGGGTACGAGACTACAAAAAAACGAAATGCGTTTGGGTACGAGACTACAAATTGTGTTGTAGCTTATACAAGTAATAGTGTTATACTCCATGTTAACATTATAATTATTATTTTTAACGGTAATTAAATTATATTTAATGCAAAGTATACGTATACTACACATGTACGGCAAATTATAATACATTTTTTTATGTTTATGTTCGGAACCGTTTGTGTAATACATGTATAAACATGTACACAAATTGTAAATAAACTTTTATGTTTATGTTTGGCAATGTTCGGGAAACTTCGGTAAAGTTCGGAACCATTTGTGTGGTACATTAACCAATATGTACAAAATTGTGGATACATTTTTGTTTGTTCGGCAATGTTCGTAAAACTTCGGTTAAGTTCGTGTTAACTTGTTTAAATTTTTAATTATTAGTGTTTTAAAAATAATGTATACTAGATTAATGCATAGAAAACACATTAAAATCCATCCACCATGTTTGTTTCTTCAAACAACGCCACCTGTACCATAACATTCACATTAGTGTGTATAAGACTGTGCGTGTGTGTACATGTATTATAGCAAGTTACCGAGTGTTGTTTGTTTTTTATAACCGGCAATACCCCGCGCAGTTTCCGGGCGGCAATATTTTACGCGTCCCGCGTCGCGAAAACCTTTTTCCGGGCGCAAATACCGCGCGGCGCGCACCGGTCGCGGTAAAGACGCGCGGCGCGCACCGGTCGCGATAAAAACGCGCGAAAATGGTATTTATTTTAGTAATATTATTTATTTTACCTATTCATATAAAAATATATTCTTTAATAAGCATATTTCCAAAGTTTCAAAAAAATCGACGCCATATTGTTTATGCAAATTCATTAAATTTTTATTTTCAATTTACATTGTTCTAAGCTATATAGTAGTGTTCCTTAGGTCCTAACGATTAAGAAAATACCTTTCTTTTGTTTCTACGACCAATAGTTGGCCGTAAAAAGCGAAAAAATAAAAAAACTGTACTTTTTGAACACCCTGTATAAAGTCGAAAAAATAAAAATTGTTTAAGTTTATCATGTAGGGTGTCTTTCTATATAGATTTTGACCTGAAAAATCGATTTCTATTGTCCATTTTCACCTACGATAAATAGTTTACGAGATATAACCATTTAAAATTATTTTAAAGTTACATTGTTCTAATCTGTATAGTAATGTTCCTTAGGTCCTAACGATTAAGAAAATATTTTTCTTTTGTTTCTACGACCAATAGTTGGCCGTAAAAAGCAAAAAAAAATAAAAAAACTATACTTTTTGAACACCCGGTATAAAATCGAAAAAATAAAAATTGTTCAAATTTATCATGTAGGGTGTCTTTCTATATAGATTTTGACCTGATAAATCGATTTCTGTAGTCCATTTTATCGTATGATCAACCGTTTACGATTTATGACCATTTAAAGTTAATATACGGAAAAAATCTTAGTCTTTTTGCATCAACGCCACCTATATAGCAACACATGTCAGTACCATGCATGCTTTTGTGCAGTTAACATCACACCGTATCGGTCTCGTCTTATTTGTACAACCGGCATTCCCTCATACGTTTACCGACAAAAAATATTTTGTCATTTCCCGTCTTTTTTTCCTGCCATATATTAGTTGTTGGTATGTGCTTCAAACATCAAAGAAAACAATTTGTGTTAGGTAAGTATCAACATTTTGACATTTCTATACTTTACATGTGCTTTCCCATACACTATAATGTAGCTTTACATAGACATATCTAATAAATCCATTTCTATTATTTCAAATGGCACACATATTTTTAAAGAAAAAAATAGTCACTCAAAACCATTTACATATTCACTTAGAATCTTAATAAACGCGCGCATACGCCACTGATATCAACAAGCAAATTATTCCTTTTCGTTCATTTAATTCAATTAGTTGGTATTCGTTTTCTCTTGGCTTACACAAACTTCCAGTTTTCGTGTTCCTTCTTTCCTTGTAAATTCCATTCCATTCAGCTAGGAATAAAAAAGGGCCTGAGGCAGCATTCAGGTTAACCTCACCCCTCTCACGGACACCAATACATGTATGTGTGGTTCCTGCATTTTTTCTCTCTCTCTCACGCACACTAACGCATATATATATGTGTGTGTGTGTGTGTGTGTGCTTCCCGCATTTTATGTCTCTGTGTCTTTCACGCACACTAACGCATTTATGCATCATTGCACACATTCTTTCTCTCTCTCTCTTTCTCTCTCCCTCTCTTGCTCTTTCCTTGAAACTACAAACACACCTCCCGCCCCGCCACACCTCCCACCCCGGTCCCTAGCCTGCACTCAGCGTTTATGCATGCTTCCAGCATTTCCTCCCTCTCTCGCTCTTTTATGCTAGGTAAGCAATCTGTCCACGTTGGGCTTCTTGGTGTTTTAAATCGCCTCATAAAAACCATTCAGGAAATGCATAGCATTTCTGGTTTGCGTATTTCAATTTTCACAAACAAATCGCAATGTCTTTTTCGGTTATAGTTAAGGAGCCGTACTTACCATTTAGGGAAGGACGAGAAACGCCATACTTTTAGGAATTATTCATTGACTATCTAGGATGTTAAAAAGTAGGTAATAAACTGAGTTCTTACCCTTGTACTTAGAGTGTTCAGGTAGTGCAACAGTAAGATGTATCCTCATGCACGGGAAATGACAAGTAGCTGTTCTTAACTATTACCTCTTTTTCGTTGATAATAACGCTTACAAAAACTTTTAATTCAGCTTTATTCTTAACCAATTGGATTCATGTTGTACTTTGTGCAATATTCATTTTAATATTCCCATTGATTTTCGTTTATGTTATAAGTTTCACTAGTGAAAAATGTACATAGGATTTCCTTTTTTAAGTATCATACATATTCAGTGGAGTCTTGTACACATAATGATTTTTTATGAGATATTTTTCAAATTAATCTATTAAAATGCAGCAATCGATGAAATATGGAAATAATCGCTAACTGTGAAACATAAAAATCCCATGGAAATCATAAGTTATATATCAAAATTTTAAGTAAATTTTGCACTTAGAAAGAAGTTGGTCTTGATTTTCAGTGTTCCTGCAATCAAAATCAAAATACTTTAGCAATACACATGTTATAAAACTTCAAGAATGTTTTTAAGGGGGACAAACAAAATTATTTTTAAAAACGGGTAGCAGAAAAGAGGTGAATTTTATTTATCTTTCTTGTTCTTAATATTATTATTTTCATTGCATATAAAACTAACTAACTAAGTCTATGACCTATGGAACCCAGAGGTTCACACAAGCTCTTCACTGACTTTTATCCATACCCAATTGTATACAATTTCTACTTTGCCTATCCTATTTCTACAAAATTCATCTTAATATTTTCCTCCCATTTGTGCATAGGTCTTCCTAACGCTCATTTTACTATAAGTCTACCAGTCAAGACTTTAAAAGCGTTCCATTAAACCTATGTGACCTGTCCACCTAAACCTCCTAGATTTGATAACCCAAACAATGTTGGGTAATTGTATAAACTATGTAGTTCCTCATTACGAATAAATACGGCATTCCCCATTCTCATTTCTCTTGGGTCCAAATATTTTTCCTAGGATTCTGTTCTCAAATACTTCCCTCAGAGTAAGAGATCATGTGTGACAACAATTTGAATGCATATAGTTTACGAAAAATTGTCTTTTTTTTCTTCATATGAGTATAAAAGGAAAAAGTAGAAGGAAAGCAATGGATAGGAAGAATAAGATAAGCATAATTTTTTTAAAAAAACAGACGAGTCAAAATTATTTTCCAGGTCTGTCAAATGTATAATAATAATAATAATAATAATAATAATAATAATAATAATAATAATAATAATAATAATAATAATAATAATAATAATAATAATAATAATAATAAATATTTAGATAGCTGAGCTGGATTCCAGCTTGCACTACCTAAAATTTGTCTTTTATTCATACATTTTGTAATTTAATCAAGTTCAAAAAGCATCTTTAGTCAGCAATTGGAAATTATATTTTCAGCAGTCTTCTTCTTATAAGGTTTCTATAGACTTTTTCCCTGTAATTTTAGCACCAAAACATTCTTAAATCCCTGTGAAACTAATATCCTTCGCTGGGTCTTTCATAAAAAAAATATACAATACCTTACTCCACTCCATTTGTTAGCTGCAGTCTTTATACAGTCCACCGGAAAACTGAAAGAAAAACCATAAAAAATGTGGTCGCTATAAAGCCTTCCAATCACCCAAACAACCAAGTAACCTTAAAACCTGATTTTTCTCAGTTCAAATTACCTAAAGTAATGATATTGGAATTAATAAAACACACAAGTTATATTGACTAATCTAATTTTCTTTTTTTTCCTCTTTATTTAATATATTTACATTTTTTTCTTTGTGTTTTTTACATTTTATTCCCTTGAATATATAAATTTTGACATTTATTCAGAAATTTATTAAATGTATGTAAGACTTTAACATCCATGGCTACATTTAAAAATTTTTGTAAGTTAACCATTGTTTTCAAAAACTCTTCATTTATTTCAATTTCCATATTGCCTTCCTCCCCCTCTTGTACATTTTGTACCCCCACCTCATCTTCCATCACCTCCTCCTCTTCCTGTTCTTGCACATTTTCTACCACATGCGATTCCTCTTCCACATGTGCCATCACCTCCTCCTCTTCCTCTTCTTCATCTTGTATAATAATATCATTATCCCCCTCTTCTTCCATAATTATTATTTCGTTTTCCACTTCATTCTCTTCTTCGTCATATAATGTTATCACCTCAATATCATCCCTAGTTAAATCAATAATTTCGAATGATGTGCTTGGTCCCTCCATTCTGCAAAAAACAAAAATAACAATTATAAATATCAAATAATACTATAAAATTTCACAGGTTATATTTAAGCATACGTGCTGTTAAAAATATATTAAAATAAGTATCACCTTATTTTTTATGTCTCTCAATAATTCATTGAATCAATTATATAACAATCAGTAACAATTTACGCTTCTATTCTCAAAATAAATACCTACTGTACATTGAATACTCAATTATTAGTCTTATAGTTATTCGTTTAGCGCCTATAATTTGATCTGTCAAAGTTATTTCATTATTTACATATCAGTTCTTAAAACTTGGATCTTCAATACAAATAATGACTCTAATTATTTTTTATTTGTTCTGTTTTAAGCAAGCTGCTATTATTTATTTATTTATTTTCCATCAGTAAAAACTCTGGGGATCTAAGTTCCCTAAATCATGTTTATAACGCAATTCACCTATATTTCCAACAAAAGTAATATTTCATTCCTTCAATCATAAACAATTTAATTTTTTTCTACAATTTTTATCTTACTTTTAAAAAGTAACCTACATATAAGTGTCTACAAGACCTTAAAAATCACCAGTTTGAAACATATTCTAACAAAATTACTTTGTAACCCTCCCAACAACAAAAAAATTGTATGTTTGTCTTTGCCTACATATTCAAAATATCAAATAACGTATGTCCTTATTACCATTGTATGAACATATTCGTATCATTTATATGAAATTCCACAAAAATTAAGCAAGAGTTTTTCCTAGGAAACATTCCTATTTACAATACTACCAAGATAATATTCAGTTATCATTACGTTTTTATTTTACTTTTCCTACACAAATCCTAAAGTAATTTCCTCTAGTACATTTGCTTCATAGTTCTATTTTTTGCTTAAGTCATCATTATAGATATTTTACCTTTAATACCAAGTCACTTGCCACAGCTAACAAGCTTGTATGCTCCACGATCCTCCGCTAACCTTTTCGTCTTCGCGTATAATCTTTTTGTTTTAATATCACTCATTAATTGTAGTGTTCTTCGCCCCCCTCCCTTTCTTTCCTGTCAACATACCCTCTAGGACATTCCTTAACAAGAGATTTGGTTAAGTAATCTTATAGTAAACAATATTATGTTCATAATTTTTTCGCAATGCTTCCGTTTCCTTCCACATCCTTAATTATCATCTTCTTTTACCCTAATTCGCATTACCGTGCAATATAAAGTGCTAAGTGTCATAAAAAAACAATTCAATAGTCGTTCATAAGCTCCTTCATGACTAAGCGGTTAGCGTACGCGTATTTGGCATGGGTAACCAGCGTTCGGTTCCCGGGGCAAACTCATGTGGTTCCCATTGCACGTAAAGTTGTAGGTCCACGTCTCATATTGCCTCGCTGCTCAAGGGTACGCTAAACTCATAATCAACTTAACCCGAGTAAAATTTTCTTTATACCCACATTTTAAATACGGTCATTTGATTTTTTCTATACTTATATTTCAATAATATAATTCATGAATTTACTTTCAATCTGACTAAATATTTTAGCCCCCCCAATGCTTTTATGTTTCCTGTATTTTTATTTTTTATTCTTTCGGACATAAGGGCAGTTACATAAAGCTATACAAGAGGTATAACGCAATATATATTCCAAAAATAATAATAATATTTAAGTCGCAAGCACACTCCCTCAAATAGTAATATTCCCAATAAAAAGTCCATATAGGTATTAATTTCAATTAAATTTAGGCATTAAAACATTTCTCTGCACGTTATTAGTTGAATCCATACTAATATTACACATGCAGGGTTTTCCCAATTCTTTAGCTAACAAATATAATTAGTTTTAAGACACAATAAATTACTAATAATTCAATTATCTCTTTTGCAAAATAATTATGGTACACTTGCACCTACATTACCAATTTTCATGTCATAAATGTTGGTGAGTGTTTCCAATATTAAAAAACTGTCATCGCCAAACTACTACATAATAACAGTGTGTTTAAATCCATGGCACTATTACGTAACCTTCTATCTACACGCAAAAATATATGGCAAACTACACTTTTCCAATTAAGATAGCGGTGCCTTAAACGTAAAACAATTCAGTTCAATTCATCACATTCACTCAACTAATTTCAATTCCACATTATCTTACATAACATTGCTTTTGTTTTTCCAATTCATGAATTAACTAAAAGTTTATATTTCATATCCTCTTTCTAATAATAAATTCCAATATTTATTAACGCCAGTTTGCGGTACATTAATACTATAATGCGCGCCTCCGGTGCTTCAAATCTCTCATACAATCCCCAATCCGCAACAAGTCAAATTTATGCTGCGCAAACACCATATGTGTAGGTTTTGTCGGGGTTCTCCCGCTTCCTCCCACTTTCTATATACTTTTTCAAGAGCTTTCTGCATAAAACAAAACAATATAAAAAATTCATTACTCATTATCATCATCATCAGCTCCTTTAGCCTAACAGAAATACACAGCAAAGGTGTGCGCCATAGCTACTACGTCACTGTAAAAAGGCATGTAAGTACTGCCATATCACATCTTCTTGTTTCGTATACACTATACAAAACCACCGTAAGCGTGGGTTTTCTCGCAATTCTTCCCTTTCCTCCCACTATTTCATTCCACCATTTCATCCATCTCGCATTATTACCCTTTAGCCTAACCCGCATAAGCGTAAAACGTCAAACTTAAAAATTTTATTTTCCATAGCATTTATAACTATTCCATAAACTTTTATCTTTGCACCATCTTTTGCTTTCCTTTCGTTATGTTCGAACGGTACCTCAATGTTATAACGCTCACCTCTGGTGCATGCAATCCCTCCTTCAATTTCCCGCAAATTAACTTTCTGTTAAACAACATTCTGTTAGTGGATTTTCCCGTTTCCTCCCACTATCTCATTCCAACAATTGTTGAGTTATTATTTATTTGCCTTAATTATGCGTTACTCTTAGCGTAAAGGGCATAATCGTCACACGATAAACTGAAATATTCCATTTTCTATGGCATTCATAAGCTTTTATCTTTCCATCGTTTCCTCATTTCCTATGCATATGTTTCAACAGTACCTCTGATGCGTAAGGTCTTTCATTTAATCCCTAGACATGTAACTTTTTAGTGGACAACATAAGGTACATGGCTTGCTTCACGTATTTCTATTTCCTACCACACTCTCATTTCACCAATTGTTCAATCATCATTCATTTGCCTTAATCGTCCGTCAGTCTTAGCCTAAAGGGCATAACCGTGCAACGCTAAACTCAAATATTTTATTTTATATGGCATTCATAAGCTTTTATTTTTCCATCGTTTCCTGCTTTCCTCTTAATAAACTAGGCTACACATACTATACTCATTATATTCCCAACTAAAAGTAATCTTTTCCAAAAAGTCAATTAAACATATTAAGGTCCGCAGTTTTCCTCTCTTAAGTTTAAAAATAAATAAAATAATTTATTTCTTACCTCAAATCTAGAAATTCCTTCGAAAATCTCGTCAAAATCGATCCAGGAAAAAATCTAAAACAAAAATAAAAAAAATAATTTTAATATAAATTCTGCACCTCCTTCACAAACACATAATATCATTCTCTATATAGCATATATATATATATATATATATATATATATATATATATATATATATATTAAAAGTTTAATAAAAATTACTTGGGTGGTTTACAAATAAGTTCTATGCTATTATATAAATTTAAAAATTAATTCCACCTCAGCTTTTCAATATTTCTCATTTATTTTTCTTAAAAGTCAACAAATAAAAATAAGCTCATGTTACAATTTACATTAAAAATGATATTATATTCTCACTTCAATTATCTATAAAAGTTAAGTTCTTTCGTTATTTCTTTATAGAATAAATATAAAAAAACAAAATTCAACTTACCTTCCAAATATAGATATTTCCGGTCAGCTAAAAACTCCTTTCCTCAAATATTAAGCACAAACACACTGTCACCGAGTAAGCTCTAAAATGCAAATAAGCGTGTTCTCCAAAACAACATATTTATATTTTTTCACAAATAAAAGATTCAAACTAACGCCAAACATTTTATGCTTTCTTTTTTTTCAAATCTTAGCGTCCCCTGCAAACACTTTCGTCCAATTACTGTATGTCTTAAAGCAAAATTCTTTTAAAAGACTGCCCCCTACAACTTCCCTTCAATACAACACAAAATTTACGCAACTATCTCTCTACAAACAATAAATTCTCACATAAAAGAAACTCTACCCCTTAAATACAGCTTGTAGCGTCTAGATACTTCACAATAGCCAAAAAAAAATATACAATACACTTTTGTAGGTTCTGCAAAACGAAAACGAAACCAAAGGTTTGCCTTTTTCAGTTTTATTATCTTATTCACCACTGCAAGAGCTCTTTTCCGTCTCTCTCTCTCTCTCTCTCTCTTTGTAAGTATCACACCATACGTTAACATTTTTTTCAACTAAAAATCTAACTTACAATCCATTACAACATAGTCCTTCAATACTAAGGCGTTCAGCTTTCGTGCTTCAAGTCTCAGCTTCAGTCACACTTTACACCACATACATATTTTAATATATCTATAATTCACGTTATACAATAATCCATCTAAGGTACCAAAGGTTCAATCCCCGACCCAAACAATTCAACTTTATGATAAACAACCAGTGTACTCCTAAATTTTCACGCTGTTCTCCCGTTTTCCAGCATTTCATTCATCACTTATTATCGTTGTCTCCTTCACCCTAGCCGCACACGCATCAAAGGTGTGCGCCCTACTTACTAGGTCAATGTAAAAAACATCTAAATACTCTCATCATGCATTTTCTCGCAATTCTCCCATTTCCTCCCACTATCTCATTTCACCATTTTTACTCATCGTCTCCCTTAGCCTAACCGGAATAACCATGCAACGTAATCTTAAAAATTTCAATTTCAATATTCCAACTACAAAAAATATAAGTTTGTAATCATCCGTATTATACCCTTATTATTCACTAAGTTCATGTCTCATATAGCCTCGGTGTTGAAACCAAGGCAAAACTAACATCAAGTCAACTCAAAATCCATTCAATTCATATTCTGTTCATTCCAATTTTCATGTATCTTCCTAACAATTTTAATCCAATTATCACAACACTAATAAAATATTTATCTTTAATGTTTCAAACATCCATGGTTCAATCCTCAGCTCACAGCATATATATTTTCCCATATTTTATTCTATTTTTTTCTCAACTATAATATAATATCAAATCAATCTTGTCTCTTCTCATCTGCATCTTTTCAACTATATGACATAAAAATTCAACTAAATTAAAACTTCAAACAAATCCATAACCCCAAAATATCTATATTTTTACTGCAAATATTCTCTTATTTTCCACGTAAGTTTCTCACACTCCTTTTCAAAACTACAAAAATCCATTCATGATAGTATCCCTAACTTCAACAATACTTTTTTTCTTTTTTTTCGTTCTTTTTTCCCTCTGTTAAACCATAGTCATAATAGCAATCTTACTCACAACCTGTCTGTTTTCGCCCTTTCGTTTTTTCACAAAAACAAGTACAAAGCTATTCTTTAAAGTTAACAAGAATCTTTTACAGAAAAAGGGCTTTTTCTTTCTTTCTTTTTTCATTCTATTAGGGTACAAAACATTTTTCTGCCTAACAAGTCAGAAAAATCTTTTTTTTTTTTAAAAAAAAGACTTACGTTCAACTCAAAATTACAGGGGGTCTCAACCATCAACAATAAATGTCACATACGTTTTCTCAAATAACTTTCTACATCCTAACAACTTAAAAGATCTTTTTTTTTCAACTATTTCAATTCTTTCTTTCTTTTCTAAAAAGAGTTTAAAATCAACCCTTTTCTCAAAAGGACACTACACTTCCCCCTATGCAATTGTATGCCCCGTCTCTCAGTATGAGGCAATGTAATACCTCTCACAAAGTGACACGTAACTATCTCTTTCTTACATTCTCTGTCCTTCAGTATACTGATTGCTATTTCTCCATAGGGTGCAAGTTACATTCCCCAATTAAGCAATGTCTTTTACTCCCCCAGGAAAGTACACTTCGCTCCCCCAACTCCATCACCTTGGAACACACACATACAAGCAGGTGTGTATGTTCCTTTCGTTACTCTTCACCCATCAAAGGGTTCTATCCCTCCTACGCCATTCTTAGCTTACATGACTTTCTCACGTCCTGCTGTTACACTATTTTCTGGCTTCCAACAGTTAAAGTATTCTCCGACATCTATATGTCACGTTTCAGTGACAATATATTCTTTCTTTTAATGACAGAAGGTTCAAATTGTAACAGTGTTACAAAAAGCTTGTCAATTTCAAATTCTAACCTTTTCTTTCATGTTTCCAATCTTTCTAAAAGTCATTTCAGATCTCTCTCTCACCTCCCATGGTTAGACTATTCTCAAACATCTATATGTCACGTTTAAGTGACAATATATTCTTTCTTTTAATGACACAAGGTTCAAATTACGAGACAGTTACAAGAAGCTTCTCAATTTCAAATTATATCCTTTTCTTTTATGTTTCTCATGTTTCTAAAAGTTATTTGACGTGTCTCTCTGCCTTCCAACAGTTAAAGTATTGTCCAACATCCATATCTCACATTAAATTGACAGCTCCTTCTTTCTTTAATTGACACAATGATAAAATTACGAGACAGCTCCATAAAAAGCATCTCATACGTTTACAAAACATTCCTATTGTAATTACCGCCCCTTGTTTTGGATAGATTCAGCACCAAGTACTACTTTGTACCAATTACAATACTTGAACCAACTGTTCCTGAAAGCCTTCTGAAGCTAGTTATGTGCAACTGTAAAATTTCATGTGAAAGAAATTGTGAGTGTAAAAGCAATAGACTGGACTGTTCATCTATGTGCGGTCAGTGTGCGGGTTATGATTGTAGTAACAGGCAAATGGCGATTGAAGAATGTAAGGATGACGAGACAAACATAATAAATTCAACACGTGCTAATGAAAATGGCATTGAGGTTATCAACGAGTTAAGTTTACCAACACAACGTAAGCGTCCGAAATAAATGTGAAACAACAGGTGTTGTATGTAATGTAATCTATATATTTAGAGTATTACCTTGTCTACGCTATTATCAACATTTTTGAAGTGCTTTTTATTATTAAACACTGTTTTCATTCACTTTAGCTCTACATATTACTATATAAGTATTGATATAAGGATTTTAATCTTCAATAACATTTTGTACGTTATTCATAATGGTGATTTAAATATTTAAGTAGTGCAAAACCTTCTTTCAACAATTTATTGAAATCCCAAATGATAGAATTCAAAATAGCTGTCATAGCAGGTTCATAACTTCCCTATCCACTCTAACCAGGTAGCTGGTAAAAGAAATCTACAATACCTCTGACCATTTGCTATGAATCTGTAAATAGAATTAGACTTTATGCTCATTCAGTACACGTTTCAGATCTCATGCTCCACAACATAAATTCACATAGCTCCCTTACTTTTTTGGTAGAGAAATAAAACTGGTGTCGGTTTAAAGCTAATGAAATGGCCTACAACTTATGCAAAAACATGCATTAGTAGTCTATAGTCAGGGAGATATTTACGTGCAAACTTCAAAACAAGTATTCAAAAAAAGTGAATTTTTGCAGTTTATGTGGAAATATTTTAAAGGAAACCTTCGATTTAACTACTATAATTTAATCTGCAATTTGTCCAATCAGTTCTCTTCAGTCACAAAAATGAATGTCTTGGCTTTATTACCTGAAAAATTATACACATTCAAAGATTTCACTATGAATTTTGACGGCAGCTATATTGATGACGTCATAGCTCTAAAAACCGTCACGGGATTCTAGTTTTTTTTTTTTTTTTTTTGCCAGAAGTACATCATAACTAGTACTATATATTCCAGCAAGTTTCGTTTTGTCATTTTGAAATGTCTGGGTTAAAACCTAATTTGACTGGACTACAAAGTTGATGGTCTAAATAAAACATTTCAAATGCGCATTTAAAGTTAAGTTTATGCTGTACAATTCAGAGTAAACTTTGTAAGACAAAAAAATAATAATACATTAGATCATCTTAAGCAGTTATTTGGAGGGCTCTACTCCCATATCGTTAAGATTGGGGTGGCTCAGTCCTCATCATTAACATTGGGGAAGTTCGGACACCCGGAAGCCCCATGGAGTCGGCGCCTATGCTTTGGTCCCACCATATTTGGCATAGAAACAATCTTCCCGATATCTTAATTAATGTTCACACAGGAGAGGATTAAATGCGAGAGGTCGGTCTCGTAAGGGTTAAGGCTATAGAAGTCTACTTACCTCATATCAAAAAGCAGCACCTTTGTACGGTAAATTGAAAGTCAAATGAAATAAGTTGTTACAATTCAAACACAGGAACAACAAAATATTCGACAGCAATGGGATTTTTATCTTTGTAATAACTTATGTTTTGAGACTTATTGTGTAGCAGAGCAGAGAACTAACTACACGACCAATACTAGCCAATATATACAACTTTCTGAAGTGCGAACTTACGAGTTGCATAAACATACTGCAGAACGACGCGATGCAGACGATTGTTGTTGGTTTCCTTTTTGATAACACACCCTCTCTACACTCTTAAAGAGCCTTTTATATTGAGTCATGTCGCTAAGACATTTTGTTTAATGAAATTTCAGGTTTTCCGCACTTGTACAGCATGCTTTTGTCTTTTTATATCCCTGCCTTTATACTCAAGTGCAAAGGCCCAAAACAATGCTTGACTGCAAGATTTCGTATATTAAGATTTGATTTCTTTCGTTAGCGAAGAGTCTACATTCCAAACGAAGCATAGGACGCACATTGATTTTTTTCCTCTACGTTTTCTCTTCTTTAGCAGCAACAGAAGAAGAATCATTTTCTTACTAGCACCCATTTCTCAACAATGGGGGAACTTGAGACGGACAGTAGCCGTGTGAATACTGAAATCACAAATACAAAGCGTGTCACGCTCACACAAACATGGTCATATGTGTTTCTGAGTGTTCTATGTATTTCTATGGGTCCTGGCAATTCCCTCACGTAATCTGGGCAATAAAGAGAAATAAACAGAAAAGAACAAGAAGCCTGTCGGTGTCTCCAGTCAGTTCCCTGGTTTATATTTCTATTCACAAACAGTGGAGCAACTCAGTGTCTGCGTATGAAAGGGCGCAAGCCACATCCGTTTCACTTGTGTTGTTGGACGTTTTTGATTGTATGTAGATTTGAAATTTGTAATAACCTGACGTAGCGCCTTTTGAATAAATAAAACTTTATGTTGGGTTGACAACACTGTTAGTTTGGTGTTATCCAGGGATGCAAATAAGCAACAAAATTTTACTCGCCCAAGAAAAAAGTTACTAGCCTACATCCCACAATATAAATCATTTACTTACCTTTGGTATGATATTAAATACTCGCCCGCACCGATGAACCACTCGCCCCGGGAGGGTAGGCGAGTGGTTATTTCAGGGCCGGCGCGAGGGGGGGTCGAGCCGTGCCACCGCCCAGGGCGGCAAGTTTAATGGGCGGCAAAATTTGGAAAAGAAAAGAATACTATCAAAATATAATGCTTCGTAAAAGACCCACATGGAAAAATAAAATTGCGTTTACCTGAGAATGTAATTGAACTTACTTCACTCACCTTCAGTAAAATACTCACTCAGGAAATTCAGAGCATTCCCCCTTATTTTCAATTATCAAACTATTAGCCACAGGTATCTCGTTCAATATTTCCCTTGCAGCGGCGTAGATAAGATTTTCTGCTAGAGAGGATAAGATTACCAAGCTGTCTTTTATATTTTTTCTATTCAGCAATGTTCTGACGCTCCACTCCAAGTATGCAAAAGTACACTCTCACTTGAGACAGGTCTTTCTAGCCTACAGCATCTAGACTTTTAGGTTCTAACAGCGAGTTTTTAACCAATTTACAAATTGATCATCCCGAATATTAGAAACCCCTAGTCAAAAGAGGTCCTCCAGAGCAATTAACCAAGTTTGACTACTGTCGCAGAGATAATTTCAACCGTCTGTTTACAGGTAACTGTTACAAGTACATATTATGTAATGGCGAATCTGTGTTCAGAAAGTGGTTAGTTTATTCAGAAAGTAAGAATGCTGTTTTCTATTTTTGTTGCAAATTATTTTCCACAAGTAAAATATCTTTCACAGTTGATGGTTATAACAATTGGTGCCACATTTCTGAAGCTTTGGCTAGTCATGATAGGTCTCCTCTTCACCTTGTGTAGGAAACAAGGTGGACGAAGCTTTCAATAAGACTGAAGAGTGGTCTTACAATTGACACAAAACACCAGAAAATGTTAAATGCCGAAGTACAACATTGGAAGAATGTAATAGAACGACTAGTTGCAATAGTAAAGTTTTTAGGTGAAGAATGTCTATCGTTACGCGGAACATCAGATAAATTTTACACAAGTAATAACGATAATTTTATGATAAAAAGGCCTTGTGTCCATCTTAATCAAACTAAATACAACTTTCGTACAAGGCTGTCTATAATCTTTATTATAAATTAACTAGAAATGTTACAGTTTCGGAAGTATATTACTTTCTTCTTCAGACTGCTACTTACACTGGATACATTTCATGGACTGATATTGTGCGCATACAAGTTGATATTGTACACACATAAAGGCACATATGACTCACATAAAAACTAATGGTGCTTTATCTTATTCACAGTTTCTATCTTATTGATTTAAGTGCGAGCCTTGAACTACACTGAAGTGCATTTGCAATTACCATACATATTGCGTTATTTTGTGCGCACAGAAAATTTTGTGTGCACTTAAGCCCGCATATGCAATTCTACGTAACAACTAATATCATACTTAGGCGTTTCCCTGATGCAGTGCACTTTTATATTCGTTTTCATGTGTTAGTATGTGCGCACAGAAAATGATATTGAACGCACATAAGGGCAAATATGACGCACATAAGAACAAACGTTGTTCCAAGTTTCTATCTTATTTCATTGTTTTAAGTGTGCCCTTTGAACTTTACTGCTCTAGATTTTTCAATACGAGACATCTTGTGTTTGTTTATGCGCACACTAAAAATATTATGTGCATTTAGGCGCACATATGGAGTATTACTTGCTGCAGAAATCTCAAGTTATTATTCTTTGATTTAGAGCAAGTCATGAATTTCCTGTACATTTTTGTCTGCGGATTTTCTTCGTTCCTGTGCGCGGACAGGCACAGAAATATGAAGTCTGGATAAACGTTATCCTGGAGTGCACTTTTCTATCATCCTTTTCATGTGTAAATATGTGGGCACATAAGCTGAAATTCCACGCATATAAAACACAAATAACAGCCGACTATAAAATATTCTACTATTTGAATGTGGGGAGGGAGTAACGGACCTTTATTTATAGTTTACTCGTGCAGGATAACTTCGTGTCTGTGTCTTACAATATTGTACCCCTCCGAACTTTCAACACCCTACACAAAAATTTCTGGGTGTACAGTTTTACAGTTTTACCTTAAGAATGTAACCACAAACTTCAGTTTCTAATAATAATAATAATAATAATAATAATAATAATAATAATAATAATAATAATAATAATAATAATAATAATAATAATAATAATAATAATAATAATAATGAAAAGCAACAAGCTATATTGAGTATTGACTTTTGAATGGGTATTATATGCATGTATGTAAAAGGCAACAATCGTTTGAGTTTAGCAGTTCAAGAATTCGGCTTCTTCTTTCTTTCCTTTCTGTTGCTTTTCAGTATATCTTAATAATTTGCTAACTATTCAAATATTACTATGCTATGAATAAAATAATAACAATAAGAGTGATCTATCATATATAAATACAATAATACAAAAATAATTTACATTAACGAAGCTATCAAATAAAAATCGCATATTGCACAAGTTGAGAGGTCGCTATACTGCCTACTATCACATTGGTCCAGAGATTTTATTACATTTAGGCACTAGAAGATATATATATATTTTTTTAAAAAAAAAAAGGTCGGTGTGTGGACGAGTATAGACATTATTAAATATGTCGAATGCAAGCATCACTAAACTTGTTGTGAAAATTGAGATAAATTAATAATATTTTCGTCCAGGAGAAAAAAATGTGGGGAAGGCCAGCTTTGCTTCTAGGAGTCTGGCCCCCTGGTCCCCCTCTAGTTCCGTCTATGACTACAGCCCTGTCGACGACCTTGACACTGTTACTATAGTGCTGCCAAAATGTCTTGAGCCGTGGCAAAAATGCGAACTAAACTCACACCCTCGACACACCCATACATTGAGCCAATAAGGGCTCAGCTGTTGCCAAGCGAGAAAGCCTTAGCGAAAGGGAGTGGAATTCCTTCAGCCGATAGCAGCGCTTGGAACGGAAGACTAGGTGTCAAGTCAATGTGGTATTATAGTACGCCCTACATAGATACTACGGTCAAACTACTCTCGACAAACACTACGAGCCTGCTCTCTACGGCAGTATAGTTCGTTTCGTCAACCGAAGCGCAAAGAATGCCGCCTTCTACTTGTGGTAGCTCGCATCATAAATAAGTCATCTTCAGAGAGATCTTGCGGAAAACACCCCTGATAAATAAATGGCCAACCAGAACCCTCATTTCAAACAATTGACAGTCATTTTATCAACTGCACGTCGAGTCTTAGTTCCAAATAATGTCCTCCAAAATGCTGTTAGTGCTCGATTCCCTGTTCCCAAAATTTGCTTCTTTCTTCTTACATTGCCTGACATTTGTTTCGTGTTAGCCATTGTATTGGGAAGAAAGAGCAGAAACAGTAGATGTGAAGACGTTGCAACCCCAAAAATGTGGTCAAAAGAGAGATGGAAGGAGGAAAGGATGCTGTTGTAAAATCAGCTGAGGAACTTGAAAGACATTTGCCGAACTACACTTCTATTGAGTAAACGTATTATACTGTATCTAGGTATACTCGGTGTGCTAGGAGCTACTAATAAAATTCAACATATCCTCTACAGATTCATTTCTTGGTGAAAATTTCGTTCGAATCGGACAATGTATAATATACAGAGCCGTAGCCAAGGGCGCCGATTTCCCTGTAACTTTGGGGGCCCATTCATAAAAAATACATATAACAATAAAATACACACACACACACACACACACACACACACACACATATATATATATATATATATATATATATATATATATATATATATATATATATATATATATATATATATATATATATATATATATATATATATATATTCATAAAAATACATGGAGGCCCCACATGAGCTTTGGGGCGCCCTGGCCCCCCAGGATCGGCGCCCTTGGCCGTAGCCAGGGGGGAGCGAGCGAGGCGGTTGCCCCGGCTGCTAATAGCAAGAGAGCGTCGAACGAGCAAGAAGAAAGAGAAAGTTAGAAATGAGTAAATGACACGTCACCCCGAAAAAGTATCTGTGCAGTAAAAATTTTTTTGTTAAAAATTGTTAAAAATTTTTTTGCTCGCTACGAACGCAATCTAAACGTTTCAATAAGAGTAACAACAAGTTTTTACTTATTACTTAAAGAAAATTGTTATATATGATTTCTTAATGACGATGTGATATGCAGGCCGCCAAGTAATGACTTAATAGTGTACGCAGGAGCGTTTACAAAATCAGAAATGGTCAAAGGCTAAGATACGTGTTCGGAGTGTTGATGGTGATGAGTTTGCTTAGTTAATCACGCTTTTCTACTCAATCGGGTTAATCATGACGGTGAGAATGAAGGTATGAAAATGAGAGGGGTGAAGAGACACACGCAAGTTGCTGTTTGCAAGGGAATATTAAAAATGAATATAAACAAGGGTAATAATAACATTTTCAAACTTGAAGCAGCTGTAGAATAGGAGCTTAACGAGTGAGAACGTAACCCAAAGAATTTCGTCATTTTCAATGACTTATCACTACCAGTGATTTTTTTTATTCCATTGGCAGGCACGTAGCCAGGATTTCGTGAAGGGGAGAAGGTCCGTGACATGAAATACTGTGGTATCACACCAGGGGCTCGATCAATCTAAACTATTTTACTGGAACATATATTGGTCCGTTTAGCCAGGATTTCGCAACGGGGGATAGGGGGGGGGGGTGACATGAAATTCTGAAGGCCAAGGAGCTCGATCAATCTAAACTACTTTACTATCAACATATATTGGTTTGTTAGGACAATAAAATTAGGATATGTTGGTAAGTATTTTAATAAACTATGAAGAAATCTTCAGTAAAATAATAATAATAAAAAAAACGTATTGAAAAAGATTATACAATATTTACGTCCTTTCTCTGTTTATTCAAATATAACAATTTTCCTTTCATTATGACCTCAACTATTATACTCAATAATGTCTTGTAAAATATTTTATAATATCTACGTTCTTTTCTCTGTTGAATCAAATGTTAACAGATCCTTCTTTCCACATAAATTTTTGTTTTTATTATTCCGTCAACTACTGTCTGTTCCAAATGACAGGTTAAAGGAGCAGTAGCAGTATTTGTTTTTGAAATAACATGTTTGATACTGCAAGGATGCGATAACAAAAAATTATGATAAAAAATGTCCACGTTATGCTTACAATGGCACTATGCTTTCGGAAGCTTGAAATCTCCCTGACTTGTAGCAGAAGTTATTAGAATTCCGTAACATTTTTAGAAATTTCAAATTCCCAGACTTTTTCAGGATATATCGCTCACCTCGCCACCTCGCCACAAATCTCCTCATAAGAAAGAGCAACCAAAAGCTTCCTGTAGTTTATTTTTAATGCTGATCCTTCTTTTTCTCATGTCATTTTGTTTCATCTTCCCTTATTTTTTTCATTTCTTGTCACGAAGGGGGGCTCCGGACCTTCCATTGGTAACGTGCCTGCCATTGAGATATGAAATGATTCCAATTTGAAGGAATTCTTTTGGGATCATTTCTCCATCAACTACTTGTATCGCCAGGATTTTTTTGCACATACGTATTAATTTGTGTGTGTGATATCATCTATCTTCTACATACAAAAGATAAACATACATACATACACACACACACACACACACAGATTTTATATATATATATATATATATATATATATATATATATATATATATATATATATATATATATATATATATATATATATTAAACATACTCTGCACCTCCATCGATCAATATTAAGAAATTTACAAAGAAGTCTCCTTCTGAACTTCCGTAACTTCCGTTATATTTCACAAATATATATATATATATTTTTACTGTAAAAGAATCGAAGTTAAAATGCTATTTATGTGGCCACATACAGAATAAAATTACAGAAGTTGATGTTGTCATCGATTGATTGATTGATGTTGTCTGAAAATTGATGTTGTCATCGATTTCGAACAGTTTAAAAAATCGTAGTTTCTAATGTATTGAAATTTAATTTCTTATCGATAGTATGAAAAGTTGTAAATAGTTGTAAATTCCCATAACTATTCTCCAAGTGCGGATTTGTATACAACCAAATGTAGTTTTGTCAAGTTTAACAAAAATTCCAAAATAAGCTTCTTGATGACAGCTCTTACACATAATGACCGCTTTTGGTTGTTACAATAGTCTGTTCAAGCAGGTTGATAAAAATTTAGCATTACGTAACAACAACAACAAAAAAGCTTGGTAAGGTGATTGTAGGGGGCGCTAAAATCTCTAGCTACGGCTCTGATAATCTCCACTGAAATATTTGCTTGTGTGGTCGGTCAGTACTGTAATCTTATATATAAAAGAGAACGTACAAATCCTTTGTTCCCTCATCACGCTAATACGGCTGAACCAATTTCTTTCATTTTTGGGGGGTTATTAGGATTTGGACCCTAGATGGTTTTTATCATATCACTTTAATTTTTAATTACCAGTGTCTTGAGATAATTGACCATTCAAGTGTCCATAACGTACAAATCCTTTGTTAGTTCATCATAGGTAAAAATAAACGTATTTATATGCAACCCGCATGACCGTGTCACTCGGCGGGTTAACATAAATGACAGGCGATATAATGTTAACATTTACTGCAAGCATATTTCACGGGTATTAAACACATGAGATATGGAGTTGTGCATTTAAATTTTCATTTCAACCCAGCGAAGCGGGTAATATATGCTAGTGACCAATAATATATTACTCATATTAAGCTCTTTTAAGTGATTATTTCACATACATTGTTCCAGCCAAACACTGAGAAATTTTATCCTCAATATTTTAGGTTCTAGGAGCATTGTTGAATAATATTATTATTTACAGGGTGTCCGAGAAGTCCTTCCCTGATTACAGAAATTGATAACTCAGACTAGAAATACTATAGAAATATGAAACTTGTGTTGAATTGTTTACAAACTATAAAAGTTTTGGTCACATCAGTACACTTCCACATGAGCACCCTTGGTAGCACGTAGCACATCTAGGCGATATTCAATTTCCATCCACACATTAGCCAACATCACTGGAGGGATCGATGCAACGACTGTGGTTATTCGTTGCTGCAGGGTTTCAAGATCTGGTACACGTGTTCGGTAGACCTCATCCTTGACATAACCCCATAAAAAGAAGTCTAATGGGGTTATGTCAGGAGAGCGTGGAGGCCAAGCTGTTGGTCCATCACGACCAATCCATCGCCCAGGAAATGTCCTATCGAGATAGGCACGGACGTCCAAACCCCAATGAGGTGGTGCACCGTCTTGCTGAAAAACGATATCGGGGCGATACTGAAGCAGCTGAGGAACAGCATACAGCTGCAACATATCCAGGTACACTGCAGATGTGATGGTATCCTCAGCGAAGAAGAATGGCCCGATAATTCGATTGTGCAATAACGCGCACCAAACATTCACCTTTGGACTGCCTCTGGTGAACTCCCTGGCCTCCCTGTGGGGTTCTGAACCCCAAATGCGTACATTATGGCGATTCACTACTCCACTGACAAAGAATGTCGCTTCGTCGGAAAAGGCAATTCGTCTGAGATAACCATTATCGTCCTCAATACGTGATAGCATTTCGACCGCAAAGTCATATCGACGTGTACCGTCGTCGGGCAACAAGGCCTGAACGAGTTGCACTTTGTAAGCACGAAACAATAAACATTTGTGTAAAATGTCATGGATAGAGCTTTTTGGCATCTGTAATTCACGTGAGGCCCTGCGCACCGATTTCTTAGGACTTCTCAGAAAAGACTGCCGCACAGCCTCCACCTTGTCTGCTGAGGTTCTTGGTCGACCAGACCTCGGAAGGTCAGCAACCGACTCTGTGTTCTTGAACTTCTCATACCAGGCTTTAATGCTCTTGACATCAGGTGGAGTCCTCCCAAATGTTGTCTGGAACTGTCTCTGCACCGTGGTTGGTGATCGTGTCTCATGGTACCACAGGACACACTGTGCCTTCTCCTGGTTGGTTGGCATGGCTTCTTGGGCTTCTTACTTACGTACTACAAACCTAAAACAAACAAAAGTGAGACTTGGTAAAACAGAACAAACCTAACACAGACAAAAACTTTTATAGTTTGTAAACAATTCAACACCAGTTTCATATTTCTATCTTATTTCTAGCCTGAGTTATCAATTTCTGTAATCAGGGAAGGACTTCTCGGACACCCTGTATTCTAGAATAATGTTTAAATACTTTTGAGTATAATTTCTGTAATGTTGAATCATTTTAGGCATTCTGCAATTATCGGCATGTCACTTGCCGCAACTGAGAAGCCTCCATGCATCATAGTCCTTAGCCTCACGTACGGTTTCTCTGTCTTGGTACTGTCTAGCAACTGTAGCCTTCTTCACTTCCTTCCTCTCTTTCCTGTCATTATATCCCCTAGCACGGTCCTAGAGGATACATACAGTTCCTTGTTGAATGCTTCCATAAAATTGAGCAAGCTTTTAATGAAATTATCATTATCAAATTTGACTTTAGTCATGATGTTATTTTGTTTGATTGGAGTTTAACATTTCTGACTGGTGTTGATGTGTATTTATTTTAATGGGGGATCCTAGCCACTTATTGTTCCACTGGAGTTCGTCCTTACGTTAATAACTATTAAGATTTAATTTCGTTTTTATTAACTCTTTCGTTTATTCTCGGGATAGCATTACAAAAATATATTGTAATCCGTTTATTTAGTGCGACCAATAATAAAGACGATATTCAGACAACATACACAGTTTAGTTGAATTAATTTCTCCTTCCTGGCAAACAACTTCAGAATGGTAGATTAAAATGGTAAATTCAATTTATCTCTCCTACTCTCGCCACGAATTGTACAATCTTGTTTATGACATGGTATCGAATGGATTTAAGTTAATCCAGAATTCAATATATCACTCCGGTATGAATTTATAGAAGAGGTAAGACTTGAGAGGGCGTGGCAGAGCACACCTTCTTTAAATGGTAGCCAATAATAATGTGGCCTTCATATCTATTCGAAAGAAATTATCAATATGAGCCCTTAACAAATAGATAAAAGCGTTTTCTTTGAAAGTCACTGAGAACATGAGATTTCTTTTACTATACATTGATTGCAAAATAAAAAAAGAGAAAATATAATCACGTGCATCTGACATTTTTTGACATACTGTTCACGTGCTTGTTTGTTGGTCAGCTGTGGATGATCAAATATTGTTCACTAGTGATAACAATAAAGTTGCTATTTGTCTTACTATATCTTAGATCAAAGTCCGTATCATTTCTTTGTGTGATTACTGGTTCGTGTCCTCTCATCGACCTGCCTATAACTGCACTGGCGATAAGAAAAGACATGAACACCAATAATAATAATAATAAGAAGAAGTTTGAATTTACGTTATAAATACCATGGACTCTGTCCAACAGCATTGAAATTGTTTTGATTAGACAATCTCCAGATATGATATAGCTAGATTCCAGATACAAAAGTTCTGGCTTCAGATAATATTTACAGAATTAGAGATATAATTAATTCAATGAGAGGTATAACTTTATCTTTTTTAAAAAAAAAATGTTTGAATACTGATTGTGAACTGATAGCTACCTACGTTGACTGATTTGGCATAATTCTAGAAGAATAGTTATCATTTCTAGAAGAATAGTTAGTGATGGTTCTTCAATAATTCTGCTATAAAATTAATCTAACGGAGTCACGATTTTCGTCATTTTTTTAAAAAAAATATATAGCGGACGTTTCAGATAAAACGCTTCATTCTTTTTAAATCAGAAACGACAGATAGTAACAGGGTGAAACAAAAAGCGATATAGAGTTCCCTCGTGGCTAAGCGGTTAGCATACGTGGTTTCGGTGTAGGAGGCCTGGGTTCGATTTCACTCGGGAGCGCATGTAGTTCGAATTCCACGTTAAGCTGTAGGCCCACGTCTCATATAACCTCGCTGCTGAAAGAACGCTAAACTGAAAATCAAATGAAATCGAAAAAATGATATAGGAATATGTTACAGAGCACTTCGAATGAATGACCATTTTGCCCCATTAGGACCCCGATCATGGGGCTCCGAGGGATTACCGAAATTTTTAAATGACAAGGTATAAAATTTGATACATCAAGGGAAAGATCGTAGAAAAATAAACAACTTTTGTTAAAAAACAAAAAAGTTATCTTTATGGAGATCGTTTACGAACCGGACACCACTTAATAAGGAGTTCTTTCACAGTCAGATGAAATGTTCAATGCTTGTATATCACTATACCGCCTGGAGATAAACAGACGAAGCATAAAATGAAATCTTTAAGTTTTACGTCCCACGGTTATGCCGGTGAGGCTAAAGGAGACGGTGATAATGAGAGATGAATGAAAATGGTGGAATGAAGAAAGTGGGAGGAAACGGGAGAACCCCGAGAAAACCCACGAGCACGGTGTTTGTCCACCACAAAGTTCACTTGGCGGGGGCTGGGATCGAACCCGGGACCCCAAGCACCAGAGGTGAACGCTCTACCACTGAGCCACCGCGCCCCCCAGACGAAGCATAAAGTAAGAGAGAAAGGTGTCAGAAGGAACATCAAATGGAGTACTCTTCTTGATCACTCATTCAACTGTATCATACGACTACTCGAAAATTTTAGATGGTTATATACGTAATTTGATAAGTCATTGAAGAGACCATGTGAAAACAAAGAACACTAGAAGGAAAAAGTTTTTCATTTGAGCAGAGCCGTAGCTAAGGGGGAACGAGCGGAGCGGTCGCCCCGGGCGCCGATAGCAAGGGGGCGCCGAACGAGCAAGAAGAAAGAAAAAGTATTAGAAAAGAGCAAACGACGCGGCGCCCCGTATAAGTATTGGCGCCATATTAAATCAACATTGTTGTCGGTTTGCAAAGAAATACATTTGTTAAAAATTTTCTTACTCGCTCCACTCGCAATTCACACGTTTCAATAAGAAAATGAAATGAAATCTTTAAGTTTTACGTCCCACGGTTATGCCGGTTAGGCTAAAGGAGACAGTGATGATGAGAAATGAGTGAAATGGTGGAATCAAGAAAGTGGGAGGAAATGGGAAAACCCCGAGAAAACCCACGAGCATGGTGTTTGTCCACCACAAAGTCCACACGGCGCGAGCTGGGATCGAATCAGGGACCCCAAACACCAGAGGTGAACGCTCTACCTCTGAGCCACCGCGCCCCCACTTCAAGAATTTAACTGAATGTGAAAACAAAAAGAAAAATAATAACCGAAAAATATCAGTTTTTTTTAATAAAATGCAATACAAACGGCAAAATAATTCTGTGGTGGGCTCAGTGGTGTAGCCCCCCCCCCCCCGCAAAATATAGAGAAGGGGCCCTAGTTGTAAAGCCGATAGAAGTAAGATTGAAGTTTTACTTCTTTAAATCTTTATTCATCGCAAGAGTTTGGGGCCCCCTATACGTTGGGCCTCCCCCGCACTGCGGGGGTTGCGGGGGCAGCTGCTACGCCACTGGGTGGGCTAAAATAAAGAAAGCAGTAAGACTAGGCTCAGATTTTCCAATAGGTCTCATAGGTTAGGGCCTAGAGCGGCACTTTGGTAGGGACTGTTTGTTTTAAATTTATAAGGAATACCTAAATCTCGGACTGTTTCTTATCTTTCTCGGACACACGAATGACATAGTGTAGTTGAATTGTAAATTTAAGTTAATGTAGAATATGTTTTAAGATTCGGAAAATCGCTAGCACAGCTCCGAACTAGTTTACCAATTTGTTGTTTTGAATTCACTGTATTGTACTGAGCCAGGTCCGCGATTGCTGCTAAAACATAGAGCCTGCCGCTTGCTTTTGAAACAACACCGGCTTGGCTGCGTTCCTTATTCCTACCGGCATTGGTCACATACAAAAAGCATGGGCTTCGCATGTAATTGTTGAGAATTAAGCCGGAGGCGCAGCCAGGGTGCGAATTACCGGGGGGGATGAGGGGGATTTTCCCCCTCAATCACATTTTGTTCCCCCCCAAAGAAGTCAGCTGAAGTATCCCCACCGGGGACGCTCGTTTTCCCCCCCAAACTATGCTCAGCATAACTCCTTATTTCTTCGGAATGATCGATGTAAACTATTCAGATTTGGTCATTTCTACTTACCACCTAATTAACTACTATTTTCAACGTTGTTTAGTTGAACTATATTATTATGACTACGGTTGTTACTTGCAACTGTATCTTCGTACCCTTCAGTACGTACCCTTCGTACCCTTGGCCAAGAAGTAAACAAATAGCTTCTTCCACCATACTTGGCGAAGTTCGGACATGTCATATTCATCCCCTACATTTGTATCGATTATCATCTTATTTTAATTTTTGTTATAACATGTTATTTCATTTTCCAATGTACTCTTTGTTAGCAGATGGTCTTCATTCCCTAGTAGTTTGTGTGTATGCAACTCAAAAGTTGCATTTAATTTGTGATTATTAGCATAGTAATCACTGCCTTTTACAGTTTACCTAAATGAACTTTTAAAACTGTACTCAAAATCTAAGATATAAGTATTCTCTCGTAAGTATATTTTAACGTAGACGCTGGGGATACGCTCCTAGTGAGCAGACATGTTCGTGGAGGTGATTTCTAGGTGAATAAGGGCATAATTGAAGATTTGTTTCAGCATTTGATAATACGACTAGTTCTGTGTGTCTGTATAAGCATTTCAACTGGAGTGGGTTTTTCAAGTTAACCCTTCATTTTTCCATTTTACTTTTCGCTGTACAGTTTGCTGTCCACGCTAATAATGTTGTCTGAAAAACTTCAATGTAATGTTTTACTTTATTTGAATAAAGTAGTCCATAGTGAATCAACTCATCTGCAACTTAACAGTAAAGTAATTGTAAGTGTTGACTTCCTGAGCCTCATCACGAAATCGATATTTGGAGGGAAAAAAGTCGTGAAGAGCGCAGCTTTAGCGGGGAGTAGAAGCATAAGCTCGAAATTCGAATTGAGATATTTTAAATATTTGGCCTTCGATTTGACCTTGATGTCAGAAATCGGGGACCAGTAACAATCCATTTCTTGTTTGATAGGCTAATATCTAGATTTTCTTTCTTTTTTTTTTCTTTTTTTTTTTTAAAGTATGTCCGGTTTAACTGATAATTTTAGAGGTTTTCATAAGGATGAAGTATTTTTTTTCTTGCTACCTGTATGTAATTACGCAAAGTGAAAGATTTCAAAATGAGTGGAAAAATTAACATATGCTTGTGATCATGGCTATCGCTCGGGCCGAATTATTAACTATTTAAACCTTAGAGAGGTACAGGGACAAGAATGAGTATAACATTCAAACACGTTCAGAAAGGTTTGGTGGTGTGTGTGTGTGTGTGTCAGACAATATATACGTGCATAGTTATTGTTGGTAAATTTATTAAATTAATAAATCTCTTATTTGTTACAGATGTCACACTCACACACACACACACACACACACACACATATATATATATATATATATATATATATATATATATATATATATATATATATATATATATATATATATATATATGGGGGTAAGGCATTATTGTCTCATTTTGAAATTTGCACCTTCAGACGTTATGTTTTGTGGGCCTAATTTTATCCCCCCCAATATAGATTATCTAATTCGCACACTGGGCGCAGCGCAGTCATTACTAAGGGGTGTCACATTTACTATTCTACTGTTAGTTGCTTCTATAATAGTATTCAAGAAATAGATGGTGTTTCGAATCTCGCATGTCTCAAAGTCCGACATGAGTGCATACGTTATAAATAACTTTAACGTTTTTTTTTGGGGGGGGGATAAGTTGAACTCATTGTAAGTAATCAAAGAGGAAGACTCAATGGGTGACAATACACAAAGAGAAAAGGAGAAAGATAAGTAGGAAACATTTCTGAAGGAGGATGGGTGGCAATTAGGGGGCAAAGGAGGGCAGTTGCTCCCCACTTTTTTGAAATTACTCATTAATATATATAGTTTCATTTGGAAATATAAAGTTTTGTATGTATTATTGGTTCATACAATAAAAATGGTGCCATAAAATGTTTGTTGTTCCATGAGTACGTATTGGTTGTCTTCCCGTGGAGTTAACAAAACTACAGGAATTGCTTTTGAACTGCCACTAAAAATGGCCCAAAAATTAACCTATTGGAGCGCCACAATTCGAGCATACTTTCATTTCTTCTTGCAAGGGCTTTATATGTTAGTCAGCCACTCTGGAACTAATTGAGATAACATTTCCCTAAGTCATTCATAAGTTATTCTTTAATTGCACAAAAATCGACATTTCCTAAAATGTGTTTTCTTCTTTCTAATAATAAGGAATATTTTGATTTGTTTTTTTTTTTTTCAGTTTAACATCCTGTTCAGCAGCGAAGTTGTATGAGACGTGGACTGGAGTGCGAACCACTGGATCAACGTGGAGTGCGAACCACGTGAGCTCCCTTCGGGAATCGAGCCCGGGTCTCCCACGTCAAAGGCGTGTACGCTAACCGTTTAGCCACGAAGGAGCTCAGTAAGGAATATTAATTTTGCAGTGTAATATACGAGTTTAGGGGTGTACATATACAGTTTTGTATATACAATTAAATTTAGTGAATTCAGCATAATTCTAGGAGGTTTTAGGATTATTTTGTATAACTGAAATGTGGAGTGACTCTAAGTATTGCTGAGTTTTTATATATTCCAAGAAAGTGAAAACTGTACCTAATGGCAGCGAGCATGTTTCGGGAAGCTGCAAAAGTATCTCTTTAAATGTCGTAGCATATGCTTGTAGTATTCACTGCCATTCTAAGAGTAATAACACATATAATAGCATGCGCAGAATGAAAAATATAAGTTGGTCATTAACCCCTAGTTTCAATATAACTTTTGCAAAACAAGCCTCATTATTCACTACTATGATCATTTGATTAATATTATCCTTTCTGCTTATTTGTTTTGAAAATTTGTTATTAAATAGGCCCCTAATCTGATCACACAATTTTCCAGACAGATGTTCATGAGCAAGGAATCAAATCTCTTCTTACACCTTCGTTGTTTAAGCGTACAAAGGGCTAGTATCTACTTGAGTTGCTCATGTCAATTTACTCAATAAAATATGAAACAAGATATACGGCATTTTAACTGAAAAAGACAGTATCCTAATAGTTATACAACCTTTCGTCAAACAAAGTGTTACAAGCAACCAGGAAAACTAACATTGATATCAAATATTCAGATCATGTCTTGCCTTACCCCCCATTTTTAACGTCCAACCGCCGTCACTGTGAAGGAGGATCCAAAAATCAGTTTAGTTTATCTTTTTTTTTTTTAATTCAAAAATGTATTCAGAGAGAAAGTGGGGAAAGTGCCTTTGATAAGCCCACGTATTACGTTCTGTAAATTCCACAAACATTTCTCATGCAGCCAATGAATCAGAGTCACCGTGATCGGTTATTAATGGCGGGTCACTAATTATTCTTCATTTGCAATGGGTAACTCTGGTAAACTTGAAACGCGTGGCAGTATTAGCATAAGTGCTAGATATACTGAAGAACGTAATCCAGTACCAAACACCGATCCAGTATTGTAGAATGAACAAATTTATGATCGCGTAGCTGTTCATAGCTCCAAACAGAACTTGGAAATTGATTTCAGTAAATATTAGAGGACATGAGCTCATGAAGATAGATACCTTTCTAAACATATCTTTGTCTAAAATTTGACCAATGGAAGAAAACAAATGATCCATTGGCTAGATTATTCAGATTATTATAATTGGACGTTTCATCACGAGAATATACCCGATCACAAAGTGTTCTGAAAAGACGAAAGTTCTCTGGCATCTTCCTTACCATCACTGCTGGATATGGGACTTGATCTCTTCTGAAAGGCAAGGCTTACATTGAAGGAAATTCATTTTGAAAACGTGGAGAAGATCCAATTGGAAGAGCTGGTTAACAAGCTTACTTCTATAGAGCATTCCAGAGGCAAAATCTCTGGGAAATGTACATCATTGCACAAGGAAACTACTTTGAGAGAAACTGTGCTTAAATTTAATCCAAGCGTGTACTTGGTTGTTGATAGGCTTACATGTTAGCCTCGTAACCTTTCGGTACCAAAACTTAAGTATTTACACAGAAGAGAACTGATGACTTTGTACGTCCTATTTAGAAAGTGTCTAGCACGAAATGGCACGCTTAACAATATCTGGGGTTGGGCACTCATGGTATAGTCGTACTATGCGTGTAATTGTGCATGTAATCCTGGTTTCCGTTATTATTACGGATTGAATAATAAATAGTTTTAAAAGAATCCTTTAGCAGTTATAATACAATCGTTCAGTATCTGTGTCCTTGTAGGATTTCAGAAGTAACCATTTTGAAATAGAACTTTCAATGATTTAATATAGTTAAATGTTCTAAAGAATTTTAAAAGTTTTCGGTGTTATTATGCTCAATATCTCTACCTCGTCTAAGCCTAGCTTAAAAAGGTAATTAAATTACTGCCTTCGCACAATGTGATCTTTGGCAGTAGTGCTATTCTAATTTTTAACAACCGGTTCCGGATATATATATATATATATATATATATATATATATATATATATATATATATATATATATATATATATATATATAGATAGATAGATAGATAGATAGATAGATAGATAGATAGATAGGGTGACAGGCAATTCGAGGCATTCCTTGCAAGGGAATATTCTACAAGTACTTTGGAACATTTTCATCTATATGAACAGCGGGAAACAAATCAATACTTTCTTAGTAATTTGAACATGTGTGATTTCTTTGGCCGGCTAAAGAGAGGTGCGCGAGAAAGTTTTATCCTGACCCACTTTCGCATATCGTAGAACGATGAAATTTTACAAGTGTAATCCTGCGTACCTGTGTAGGTCATATGATAATGTGCAGCTCATAACTTTGCACCGTTGCTGTTTTATAGGTCCGAAAGTAAAGTAAGGTGTAGTGATCCAAAATCCATTACTGCATCCCAGCAGCGTGGCAACATCGCAGAAGTACTTGCCCCTACGAAATGACTGCCTCGATGGGAAGGAGTGGAATAAAGATGGTGTGCGGTTAAGAGAAAACGCCAACTATGACGGATTTCATGCCCAGTGTTGTGCGTCTGTCTAGTCATGAATTGGGCAGTGAACAGGTGCCTTGTTTTTCAGAAGGCGAACACCTTTTGTCTACATGCCACACTCTGGAATTTCACAGAATCCTGCAAGGCATGCAGCAGTGAAGCGTAATATATCCTGGTAATTGTAGTACCCTTTGCCTGGAAAGCAAGTAATAATACCCCACGCTGATCCCAAATAAACGTGATCATCAGTTTAGTCGCTCAGAGTTGAACACTGACTTCGTTTGGTGGTTGTATGTCGGCACGCTGTCATTGATTTGACTAGGTTTTCCTTTTTTTTCACTCCCATTAGGCGAAGGCTCGAAAGGTACCTTTTAGAAGTCCAGGGCCAGTTCCTTCCCAAATCCTAGACCCACCTAAAAGACTAATGTGACCCCGGACTTCGATCTCCGAACCCATCCTTCACTCATTCCCTTCCATAAATACATGCATAAATACCTAATTAAACCAATGATAGCGTGCCGGCGTATCACCATCAAAGGAGGTTGTTTGAGCGACCAAAGTGATGATCACGTTTATTTGGGATCAGCATGGGGTATTATTACTTGCTCTCCAGGCAAAGAGTATCACAATTACCTGGATATATTACGCTTCACTGTTGCGTGCGTTGCGGGATTCTGTGAAATCCCAGAGCGTGGCATGCTGACAAAAGGTGCCCGCCTCCTGGAAAAAAACGCACCCGTTCACTGTTAGAATGTTGGCCAGACAGATGCTTGACCCTGCGTATGAAATCCGTCATAGTTCGCGTTTTTTTTTTTTTTTGACCGCACACCATCTTCATTCCAACTCTTCCCAACGATGCAGTCATTTCGTAGGGGCAAGTACTTCTGCGATGTTGCCACGCTGCTTTCTGAGGTGCAGTAATGGATTTTGGACCACTACACCTTATTTTACTTTCGGACCTATAACAACGGACAGCAACGGTGCAAAGTTACGAGCTGCACAGTACCACATGACCTACACGGGTGCGCAGGATTACACTTGTAAAATTTCATCGTTCTATGATATGTGAAAGTGGGTCAGGATAAAACTTTCTCGCGCACCTCTCTTTAGCTGGCAAATTTCAAAGAAATTACACATGTTCAAATTACTAAGAAACTACTGATTTGCGTCCCCTGGTTCATATAGGTGAAAATGTTTCAAAGTACTTGTAGAATATCCCCTTCAAGGAATGCATCCAATTACCAGTCACCCTGTATATATATATATTCGACGAATAGGAAAATAAATATTCTCTTGTGGCACGTAGCGACCTACACAGCATATTAATACAAGGTAGTGTGACGAAATTATCTAGCACTGCGAATATCTTGGAAACGAATTGTCCAAGATAAATGGTTGTCAAGAGGTATTGGAAAGACTTCCATCCAGCAATGGATGGAGAATTGTTGATAATGTTATTTATACGTTTCAAATATAAACATGCCCTACTACTTGATTCATATGACGCCAATTCTCATTCTTAATATCTGAGCATTTGAAATTAAGAAATAAAGGCTTATACTTTGTTCTGAGCTGAGAGATCGTATGTTTAACTTTCTATCTGTAAGAATTTTTAAGAAGAAAGGCACTTAAAATAAAATTTACCGATCCCCCCATTAATCTTCTGGTATGCATAGAGTAATGTTCTTCAAATAGGTCTATTGTTTTTGGCTTGAAAAATTTGTATTTTACAAGCTCTCTCTCCCAGCTAAAATTTGCAATACACACTCTTGCTTTGCTAATAGAAATACAAAAGATGTAAAAAAAAAAAAAAAAAAAAAAAAAACACCTGATCTGTCTGGTTTATTTTCGATTTTCGAAAATGGGTTCTGTTACGTAAAATTGGCACCGTCCATTTCGTTTTTGGCATAAATTGTCTATAAATCGTAAACAAACGAAAATTTTATGTGCATAATCGTGAACAAACGATCTGCATGGTTTATTTCAAATTTCTAAAAATGGTCTCTCTCTCTGCTACGTGAAGTTGGCACCGGCCATTTAGTTTTTGTTATAAATTGTTTATGAATCGTGAACAAACGATCTACATGGTTTATTTTCTATTTCCGAAAATTGGTTCTGCCAGGTTCAAGCACATAATTTTTTGGCTTCTTTCATCTAGGCTAGGTCATGCGTGTGTGTGTGTTTATCTGGGTATGACAAACAGTTCTGCGAACTCGAAATATTTTAACAACCGGTTCTAGCGAACCGGCGCGAACCCGCTGAATAGCACCACTGATCATTGGCCAATGTTAAGAAACTTTTTTGGAGGGGGGGGGTCAGAAGATCATCAAATTTCAATCAATTTTTTCTTGTAGGCCTTATGTCTGGAGAACTACATATAGTGTAGCCAAACCCAAACTATCAGTTAACTCAGTATGATGTGCTTATTCCGTAGAAAATACGAAAACTCGATTTAGGGGCCTTTAAAAATTTTGTGGCCCCTGATCCAACAACTAATTACTGGCCAAAATCGCAATCTTTTGATCCATTTTTTAAAAATCATTCCGCACCGAATCTAAGGCAGACGGTGATGATACTAATGAATGAAAGGTGGAATGAAAAAAGCGGGAAGAAACGGAAGAATCCCGAGAAAAAACAAGGATACAGTGTTTGTCCACTACAAAGCTTATTTGACGTCGCGTCGGCTGGGATTAAACTACGATCTCCATACAGCAGAAGCGAGCGCTCAACCACCGAATCACTCAAGCTCCAGCACGTAAACATGTTTACGTACTAAATTTTCCTTAGACAGGTAAATGTTTAAAAAGATATAACAGTAATATATCTTATTTTAAAATTATAAAAGCAATTGTTATCAAATGTAAGGTCAATTTTTTTTCATGTAGAACTGTAAAAAATAATGACTATAATGCTTGAGTAATTTATACTCAAATTGCGAATACGTAAAGAAATAATTTACTTTTCGTTGTTTTCTTGCTAATAAGCATTTTTGCTTTAAGAAACTTCACAATATATCAAACTGAAGCACAATAGAAAACAATAAATCATTTAGTTACGCATTCACCTGCATTTCTATTCTACATACAGCAAGTCATAATGAAATATTGACTTATAGACTATAATTTATAATTAAGAAGAAGCTATTGTATATTCCTTTTCACATAAAATTTATAACATAAGCATTTCTAAAGCATATGCCTTAATTAGTATAGATTCAAGAAGTACCGTTGCACTACATGCTAAAGATGTGAACTTATTCTAATAGGAGGGGCCGCGGTGGCTGAATGGTAGAGCGTTCACCTCTGGTTGTAGGGGTCTCGGGTTCAAACCCTGCTCCCGCCAAGTGAACCTTGTGGTGGATAAACACCGTGTGCGTGGGTTTTCTCGGGGTTCTCCCATTTCCTCCCACTTTCTTCATTCCACCATTTCATTCATTACTCATTATCACCGTCTCCTTTAGCCTAACCGGCATAACCGTGGGACGTAAAACTCAAAATTTCATTTCATTTTTTTATTCTAATAGGCTGTATTGAAAGTAATAGACGAAAAATCACAATGCGCTAATCTTCATAAATTTATTTTATGAAGTTGATAAGATTCATAAACCTCTCAACATCTTGCATTGGAACAATTTTTATAACAAGTTTATGGTGAAATATGAATTTTGAAAGGAATGCATGAAAAGGAATTTTCCACATAAATAAAAAGAGTATAATAATTATGACCCTTGAACTCATATAATATAAGAAACATCTTGCAAACCATATGGACATGTTTATCGGGTTCTTATGAAGCGAGAGTGGAAGTAACTTCTTTCGTCTTCCATCTCTCAAATAGTCCTACTCAGTATTTTTTTATTGCTCAGATCCGTAACCAGGGAAGTTACCTCCTATTTTTTCACTTCTCTTAAAAAAAAAAAAAAAAAAGTCGTAGAGAATTTTAAAGTTGAAGTAGAACTAGATATGAAACTCTTGCAAATTTATTTCCCAAATTAAAATTAAATTTAGCGGATTGGGACACGATGGCTCAGTGGTAGAGCACTTACCTCTGGTACGTGGGGTCCGGTTCGAACCCCGGCCAAGTAAGTTTGTGGTAGACAACTTCGTGTCCGTGGGTTTTCTCGGGGTACTCTCGTTTCCTCTCACTTTCTCATTCCACCAATTCTTCCATCACCATTTACTTGCTTTAATCGTTGTCTTCTTCAGCCTAAAAAACATAATCGTGGGACGTTAAACTGAAAGATTTCATCTCATTTTTAAAATTCAGCGGATTTTATCCAATTTTGTGTGAAATTATTTGCTTCTTCCTGGATGCATAGAATATCTCCCACTGGTCTTTTCTCATTCTAAGAATTTCAAACTCAAATTCACTTTTATTGCATCATGACAAGCATCAAAAGCATTGGACCAGATGCATTTCCAAAGAATAGTTATACGGAGATAATACAGAGCAGACACGTAGCTAAGGAGTGGCTAGAGGTCCTTCTAACACCTTTTGGCCACCTTTAGTAACCCCTGAAACTCTCAGTTGTTTCTTTAGATAAATACATGTTTATAAAGTCAGTTGTCAAGTATGTAAGGAGAAAAAGAAGCTACAGCTGTATTTCAGAGATCATAATAAATAAATAGTTTTACAGTGTTCCTTGATGTCTGTCATTGCTCTCCCTTCAGTAATTATATCTGCCTCTCTAAGAAACATTCCCGTAACTAGGGGGGGCTGGCTCCCTAAACTTTTCGTGCCCCCTCCAGACCTCAACACAATGGTCGTCATGTAACCAATGGCTCAATGAACACTTTCCCGATTGCTGGATAGGTCGGCATGGACCAGGACAGTGGCCAGCAAGGTCCCCGACCTACCTCCGTTGGATTTTATCTTTGGGGGCACTTTAAAGCTATTGTGTACCAGTGTAAAATTATTGACATTGGCTACCTGAAAACGAGAATCATTACTGTCTGTGAACAAATATCATAAACTATGCTTCGCAAAGTGCACAGGCACTGTGTCTCAAGGCTGAGGAAATGCATAGAACAGAACGGTGGGCATGCTGAACATGTCATGTGATTGTAATTGTTTGATGCGTGTTAGCTCTCTTTTTCCTAGTTATTAAAGAATACGTTTATGTGAGATGTTACAAAGCTTGCTTTTTGCTTTATCTTTATCCTTCAATTCGAAACTTCGCACAGCACCTTTCACAGCATTTCACATATAACATATCCTAAATCTATTCACAACTTCAAAACAGTTGTAGGTTTTCGAAAAATAACCTTACCATTGAGTTTCTCTTCGAACGAGGATGTTGTTTAATATGTCACACGTCCATGTTGCCATTTAAAATAAACAAGTTGATTCCACGATGGCGGAGGACAAACTTAAACAAGTCATAATGTTTCCCCCTTGCACCACCATTGATCCCAATTGGCTTCGGATCGACTGCATTTACAGTTTCTCAAATATTTGGTCCGGTCCAGATTTTGTATTTCACTTAACAAAATATTATTTTTCAATTACTTCGGACATTTGTACATTTTCCAATATGGCGAACAAAGAAGTTGTGGGATTTTAGTATGTCATTTAAATAATCTTTATCAACATCTATGTCAAATTTTAACTTGTTAATAATTACATTCTAAGTTCAATAAAATTTTAAATCAGTTTGACGGTAGTATTCGGAATTTTAGAATTTAGAGCTAAATATTTCTAAAAGTATGCGTTTTATGAAAAATTGTTTCTCTTTAAAAAAATATTGTGTTATCTATGTTGTATAAAATGAGACTAAGTTTATCTCTTTATGTTTAACCATAACGAAGATATTGCAATTTTTATTCGGATATTGTTCATTTGACACTTCCGGCGGCCATTTTCCAATATGGCAGTAAAGGTCACCTGAGATTTCAGGGGACTTTTAGTATGTTGTTTAGGACATCATTCCCAACATCTGTACCAATTTTCAGCTTGTCACTAATTTGTTCCTTACTTCTTGCTAATTTGACTGCACTACATGTTGTAAAACAGATAGTTCAAGAATTGAAAAGAGCGAAATACTACAGTATTAATGTAGAGTTTACGCCGGACAGAAGTCATATTGACCGTCATTTGCAATCCGATATCTGAACGAATAAGGATATCCACTGGAGAGATTCTTAAAATTCATACCCATTTTTAGCTATGCCACCCGAAAGTGTTATCATTGAAACTTTCAATGAGTACGGTATTTCCTTTGCTGATTGCAGAGAAGTCATACGACAATGCCAACAATATAACAAGAAAATAAGGTGTACAAGCTGATATAAGCTGTCGTAACGAAATAGCCGTTTTTGTATCAGGCGCGACACATTCTTTGAACTTGGTGGGGAAAGTTGTTTGGAGTATTGCTGAAATGCTTCAGATTTTTCCACCTTACTCCAGCTTTTGTACAATTTCTTCAGTGAGACAGCCCATCATTGGAATTGCTTGGAAACCAAAGTAAAACAAAATTCTTCCACCTTTGCAACTCTCCAAACGCTATCAAGAGCTTGATGGTCCGCTAATGCTGACGTGTGTGCTGTCGTTAGAAAGTGATATGAAGTTATAAAAGAAGTTCTCCGAGAGATTGGGATGAACCTATCAGAAACCATAGAGACAGAAGAGATGCAAATAAACTTGTAAAGAAGATGACATAACTTGAAATGTGTTTTATGCCATTGCTGTGGAACTCCAACACAATTTTGAAAAAGATTGCCAAGACTAGTCAAAATGTGAAGGAATGGAAATACCAGAGGCTGTTAAGTTGCTTGAAGCCTGTCTTTGGATATATATCTTCATTTTGAGACAAATTTGAAGATTTTGAAAGAAAGGGAAAGAAGGAAAGTGAACAACAACAGTACAAAGATGAAAGTAGAAGAAAATAGTCAGGAAGAAGTTTTCAGACAAGAACCCATCAACAGAAACCTCTTTAATTGGAAACAACAAATTCCGCGTCGAAACGTTCAACTACACAATCGACAAATTAGCTACTAAGTTACGAATGAAAAAGGATATCAGTACACAGAACTGCATAAGCGGTTTGGCTTTGGGTCTCAGGGTAGATTATCTGGAAAAGGATGATTTTTTTGTGAAGTACAATGGTGATGTTGCCTTAAACTTTTGTGATGAATTTAAACAATTTGCTTTATACAGTACCACTACGATCCTGAAATGAAACAGACTATTGAGTTTCGGCACTCAGGTCTTCTCGAATCAAGAAGTTCAAGAGACGGAAATTGGCTGGGAAAGTGTGTACAACATTCTTCTGGGATAAGAGTACCCATATAAGAGTACCTGTATGTAACCAGACGGTTACAATCGTCTGAAATTTTATACTTCATTATTTTCATCGCTATCACCAGTCGAAATCAAGAAATCACCCCGTACAAACTTTTAAAATATTGTTGCTAACCGAAAGTATAGTACCTTTTTTATCCCTCACTTTTGCAAAGGAGCATTAATTCCAATTTGCAAAATTTCTGCCAATCTAGTAAAAAAAAAAAAATCATCTTACCCCTCGCCCTTGAGCATATACCTAGATCTTAGAAACGGTGAGAGATCCGGTTTTAACTATTTTGGTGCGATGTTAAGTAGCTAGTTGGCGCTAGCTATCATTCTTCTTCATGGCTACGATTTGGTGAGCATCATTGATACACGACGGTAATGAGGACGCTTACAAACTAAAAGGTAACGTGTACTTGGAATAATTAATTAAACAGTGACAAGCTAAAGTGGTGAAAAGGGAGAAATAACTTACTATTTCAAAAATTTGAAACAGGAGCTATACAAAAATGTTCTCTTGAAAATTATCAATTGTTGCCGGACCGCCATATTAGTTAAGAAAGGGAAGCCAAGTGGCCAGTGATATAAATTGACAGTATTTAGTGCTACAATATTAAACTGATAACGGAGATTTCTTCGATATTAGTGATTTTGGTTTTAATTTTGGAAGTTTCGTCAGAAAGCTAAATTTTTCCAATTTAACGTAGCCTGTATTGGGGGTAAAAGTTCATGTAATTAATTATAGAGTTTGTGTTAGGACTATGGCGGCAGAGTATGTTTTCTTATTGAGAAGTTTCATTCTCATTATGCAGCATTAATTTCACAACGATCGCTCCTGTACGTCGGGATGGGTTGAAAGAAATTCGGGTTAGCCTCTGAAGGGTTCCTTTCACTCAGGAAGGGCCTGGGAAGAGTAGAAGTTTTCACCTAGGTAATAGTGATGTAAATCAAATACCATAGCCCTCCCTCCCCCACGAAAGCTGACATTACGAAATGAAAATATAATCTTTTAAATACAGGTTTGTAGTTAGAAATTTTATTAATTAACCTAAACAAGTTAAGTTCTCACAATTCATGTATACGTGTATCTATGTTTTAAGTGATATGTATATATATATAATAAATTGCATGTAACCGTGTGCTGTATGTTCAGTGTGTGTGTGATGAGAATGCGTTTTGTTGACTTGTGAATACAGAAATAGAAGTGCATTAGTATCTGCTAAAGAAAAATCGTTCATCTCGGAATGTGGGAGATTTATTTTGTTTCTTTATTCTTTAAATTGCTAATTTATAATCAATACTGATATCAAAAAAATGCAAATTACTAAACCAATACGTCTGGCTATGGTCCGTTGAAAGTCAACCTGCACGTAACAAGCAGAAAACAAGAATAATTTCGAGCGCCATCTATCTAGAATTATCAGTAGTACAGCGCGAGTCGTATTCGTTATTTGTTTACAAAAGCCATGCAGCGAAATTAAGATAAAAGGCAATCTTAGAAACACTTATTTTTTCCATTTTTCATGAATGTTTGGTAGTTAACAGGAATACAAGAAATATATATATCTAGCAGAACAATAGATTGATTTATCTGGTAAATTTTACTAGTTTAAATGTTTTAGTTTGTTAAAAAATCGAAAATTTAAACTTTCGGTCTTGCGTTAACTAGGTGATGCTAGTTCCGTGGTGTAAACAGAAAGCTATATCGAGCTGATATCGTAACATTATATTGTTGCAGTTTTAAAATGTATTTACTGTTTTGAGTCGAAGTGTTAGTGCTGATATTTAGATTATATGGAAGAAATACATTTTCTAACTTATAATTTTTCGCTCATACGTATAAAAGATGGAAGTTAGGTACTTAAAATATAATTAGGAGGGTTGCAAGTGTTTAGGTTATCCAATAAGTGCAGGTTTAGTATAGCAACTAGACGTTTCGGCGTAACTATTACTTTAATTAGGTTTCTTTAATTTACCTCGTCCGTTAGGAAATGGTTTTCACAAAACCTAAGAGATAATTACACATTATATGAATACCATAAATAGTAACCTTTTCGACGTAGAGTAGTTGATACTATAGCACAAGGGTGCTAACAAACCCACATATGGTTTGTTTACTTTCGGTGTCTCGAGGTGTTTACCTCCAAGGTATACTAGGTACAACGGTGGACTGAAGTATCGTCCTCAATTTTTTTTCTGAATAAAGGCGCCGTAGTAGAATTGACTTGTAGAGTCTTTTGTGATAATTTTCTTTTATTTAAAGGTTACTGGTATACATGCGAGGGAATATGTGGAATGTTAGTGAAAGAGTATGAACGTCGCCCCATGTTGCTAAACTTCTGCAGTGAAATGAGTAGTAAGATTAATAGCTAGTATACGTTTCGAGTACCATTTCTGATCAGAAATTCCGTATATTAATTCTTTTTAATCAAGTCAGCGCTAACGTTTAGTATCACATTTCTGAAAAAAATTGAAAGAATTTAGTTATTAATATTGCAAATCGATATAGCTTTCTGGTGCGATTACGGCGGTAATCACCTTAGCAAATAAAGATTTATTGAGTTAGGCATAGCATATGCGATTGCATGGACACATATCCGTGTTCTGATGTACAAAATGGTTTAAGTGAACAGACGACGCGCGAGAGTTGGAGTACAAGGTTACAACTCATGTATAGATTTGCTTTGATGAATTTTACAATTAAATTTCCCGCGTTATTTTGTTATTTTATACACCGCTGGTCACCCAGTTCATACGAAACATTGCGTGACGTCTAATGGTTCTTCCAATTTTTTTTTCTTCGTTGGAGTTTTCGTCCCAAACGCCTTTGTCCCCCTCCCCCTTATTTTCAAATTTCTTTATTTCACTATAGTGAATGTGAAAATTGGAAGGCGTTCAGAGAGTCACGACTCTGCGAATTGGGATGTGGCTAGTAATGTTTGGTTCATAGTAATTACTAGCACAAAATTCTCTTTTTTTTTCTTAGTTTCGGCTGCCCAACTGCGTAGACATTTCTCTCTTCTTTGAGGATTCCTTCTTCGGGTCTTTACTGATTTTTTTTTTTTACTGTTGGGGCGTTGGATAAATTTTTTTTTAGTGTTAGAAATTTCTAAAGGCAGATTCCTACTACACTGTCCGAGAGATTCGGAGAAACCCTGATGGGTTGGGCCGGATTACAGTGAGTATTGATATATTTATAGGGACTATGTTCTCCCTATAAACGTATTAATCGGGGCACAGACTTGCTTACCTTCTTATCAGGGGACTTATCAGCGTGGCGCTATTTTAAGCCCGCCCTGTTTCGGTAAAGAGTTATGTTTCGGCCTTGAAATCGACGCTTGTCGTAATTTTTTTGATCCAACTTACCTGGCAGTGGTCTATCTTCCTTCTATATTTTTTTATTTACCTTCCCCCCTCCACTTTACAAAGCTTACAATTAACTTTTATAAGAAAAATTATATTTTACATTTTTTTAAACCTTACTTTAAATCTTAGTAGTTTTCAAGGAAATATATTTTTGTTGTTTCACTGACCGTGCAGAGTGTTAGCCCGTAGGGTCAGATGCTTCTGGTGTATGCCCGAGAGACAGTTATAAATAACTTTAAATTTCGGTTTCATCTTTTGGATTTCCTTGCACTAGTTGTCGTGCATCCGGAGCGATGATCTTTTATCCGCCTGTTTTGGTACAAGCTAAATATTCTTTTTAAATTTTTCCTTCTTAAAACGTGTCTCCTTCTGGAGCGAGTCACCTATTTTTTTTTTTTTTTGCACAAAATTGTAGGTCCCACTTAGAATCCAATGGTTCATAGTTCAAAATAGCATAATTCGGAGATGAACTCAGTAGTTTAGAATTGTGGGCCCACAAATACATAAGTTTATAATTTTGCAGTGATGTGAATTTTAGGTAACATAAGATATATCGATTTTTTTTTCTTTCCTGAGATACTATGTTAACTGTACTAGCATGAAATATCTTGATCATTTTATTCATTAAGTTCCAAAATATCTAAATTCCATTTGGGATTACTTTATCAACCTGCTATTAGATGTGTTTTTTTTCTTTTGGAATGTATTGTACTTTAGGATAGTCCTCTTATTGAATGATAATATTTATTTTTTTGTGTTTTGTCGGGATATATGTATATATGTTTAAAGATATAAAGTAGGCAAAGTGATTTACTATAAATTGTAATACAAAGTTGTATTCTTATGCACGCGGAAGGAATATGAATAGATGAATATATGAATATATCTCGAAAATATATATATGAGAATATTTTGTTGATTTATTTTAGTGAGAATTATAAATATATAATTGAGTAGAGTTTCTTAACAAATAGCGTGCCTATCTTCGATAATGTCAGAAACGGTCCCGACCTTCTATTATTTTTTTTCTTTCTTTAATAAGATGCCATATTCAGTAATTCTGATAAAATTGTATGATCTATGTTATAAATGTGTTTGTATTAACCTTATGTGTTTAATACCCCCAATATGACTAACATACATGTAATTATTTGGATAAGATAGCAGGCTACGATGAAAATCTTTCCTTCCACGAACTTAATAGTAAAAAGTAACTCAGTGATCCAACATTAACTTCATTCTCACGTCTTTTTCTATGGATATAGATCTCCGAAAAGGTGGACGATATATTTTTAGTGTAAAAAAAAAAGCTTCAACATATTTCTTTCGAAATTATAACTAATCTAACCCAAAAGTGATAGTGTGACTCCTCAGAGTTCCCAGTGTAAATCGCTCCGAAAAAAAATTAAAATTCGTCACAAGGTCTGTACCTTTTGGAAACAATATAAAAATATTGGTATTTGTACCAAGAAATTTGTTTTTTTTTTTTCGAAGAAATGGTGAAATATTGAAGTGATCCAAGGTCAAAGTGACCTTTGCCAACATAATAGGATAAATGTTTTTTCAAATGAGACAGGACTCAATAACGTTAAATATGAATCTATAAGTATGGGCGAACTAAATTGAAAGACAGTTTGATATAAAGATTCACATACGAATTTCCGAACATTTTCTTCAGAAGTGATATACATAAGAACTGCAAAATTTATTAGAACCTTTTTTTTCTTTCCACATTTTTTTTCTTGCTTTTAATCCTTATAAAATGTGTAAAAGAATGTTAAACTATCTACAACTATTTTATTGGTTTATGTATACGTAGTCTCAGAAAGCTAATACGTCACACTTGGAATATTTTTATTTTATTTTATAATAATTAGATTGCTACCAAATTTCCAGATGTTCATTCTTTTAAGTTGTAAGGAATAATGCTTATAATAATAACTCTATAGGGGTTTCGTGAAATAATAAGTCTCACAAACTTGATGTGAACAATAGTTGATAGTGTTTCTGACTGATTTTTTTTATTATTGTAATAAAACCTTTGTTACCCTGTAGATAGATTTCGTTTTATTGCTTAATGTACCCTATAAGCTTTGGTTTATGTCATGAGTGAGAGTGGTGTGTATGTGAGTGTCATTTTAGGTTAAGAAGTACATTTAGTTATATGTGGGAACCTAACTTAAGTAATATTTGTTTGTCAGCTGAAATCTTCGATCTCTCATATAGCAAGTAATAAGCTGTTGGAAGTGACTGATGAAGTTATCTGCGTAGTAACAATGGAACTACAAGATTTTTCTAGTAAATCTCCTTGAAAAAAAAGTCATAGTTAGTAGATGATATAGTTTTCCATTTCCGACGAATTAGTCTATCTGCAACAAATCAAAGATGATTTTTTTTTTATTTGATCACTAAAGATGAGTTAACATGTGTCGGATTGCAGTGGGGTTTCATCCCAAGTTTGACCTTTTTGTCTCAGAATGGATTCTTTTTTTTCTTCTCGGATTTATTTCTCATTTTGTGTCACGGGTGTTTAAATTAGTTTTTCTAATTCTCGTCTTTCTCTAGTTTTCTTTTCATATCTTTAAACTTTCTTCTCGTCCTTCCTCTTTTTCTTCTTTTCTTGTCTATTCTCTTCCTATTTTCGAACTCCTCGTAATCAATAATGACGCAAATATTGTTGTCTTTCAAATACACGGTCAAAATTAAACTAATTCAAATATTAGTCTTGAATAGAAAGATAATTATCATTAAGCTGATGATAAATGCACTTGTTAAACAGCAATATTTGACAATTGGTCATTGCATGACTTACGAAGAGTTCTACCGATTACAAAATTTGGCGAACCGTGATACAGGATACCATTTCCATGGAAGCAATGCGTTTTTATGGGAACGAACTAAAACTTACATTTGTGACACAATTTTGTAGGAAGTTTGGTATAGGATGTTTAAATAAATTAGTGAATTGTTAATACAGTTAAATTAAGCTTGGGTACGGAACTTCACTGCGATAAATATTGTGAGTGTGAAAATAAGAGAGGAGTTTACAAAGAAATCATTTTGAAGCATCACTCACTTCCAGTTACTTGTTGCTTGAGTAAATATTAAGTGGGGAGGAGAGAGAATAAATTAATATATCATAACCTGAATAACCCTCGGCGGCAGGAGTGATCAACACATGAAGGTATATTTGTATTGTGTAGTAGATAGCCTACATTATATTAAGAATTTTGTTTGCAATTTTTTTGTGTGTGTATTTGGAAAAATAATATGGAAAATATGGCAGTAAATAGAAGGTCGGTTAAATTTGATAATTCAGATACTCCATGTAGCGAGTGTAGACTTGATGATCGAGAACGCAAAAAGAGAGTCTCGCGGAGATTGGTTCGCTGTGATGGGTGCCATCAGAGGTGGTTTCACCTCGTGTGTGCCGACCTGGAGGACACCCAACACATCGAAGAGAAAATCGCACGAAGGGAAATAACACGCCTCTGCAATGACTGCCAGGAAAGGCACAGGACAGAGGAAAAAGAGCGAGAGAAATTAGATAAATCCGAATATAAAGATAGTTACCTAAACTTTACTCCTGAAGTGCGAAATCTACACTCTACGCCTTGTAAAGAGGTAACTGGATGTTCGGATGAGAAAAGCGATTACGAAATTGAGTGTGATCTTGTGTCTGACGAGGCTGACAAAAAAGGTGATCTTGGCAAAGAACCCGTAACTCCGGGAAAAGATGACCTCAGGTCGTTCCTTGAGCACTTCGCTCAGAAGATGGACCAAAACATGAATAGTTTTGATGAAAAAATTAGGAATTTAAGTCATGACATGAATGAAAAGTTTGATAAAATGAACCAAAAATTTGAACAGGAAGCTAAAGCTTCAAAACGGGATAGTGATACTCGTTTCGAAGCTTTGAGCGAAAAAATCGATGGGATTACCCGAGACTTTGCTCGTTCCTTGCAATCTGTTAAGGAAGAGCTAAACACAAAGGTAACTATTGTCGAGAGCGAGGTACGCACACAAATAGAGGACATGAAAACAGATGTGGTACAGTGTAAGACAAAATTAGAACATCAAACTGATATTGATGGGTTAGCTGCCCGGCTAAACAAATTAGAAACAAATGGTAATTTGGAATCGTCACCCGAAGTTACAAACGAAGTAATTAAGCAGGTTGAATCGAAGATTCGAACTATGAACCATTCGATCGATGGGATCAGGGATGACGTGACCATTTTACAAAAAGAAAGTAGGATAAGGGAACGCGATAATAAGGTAGAGAATCCAGAAATGCAGAAAACCCAATTTTACGATTCAGATAATTTCACAAGGAAGGGAACGCGACTTGAAAATATGTCAACAGTTGTAGGTGATACCACCATCAGATATCCCATGTCGGTGTCGGTATCAGCAAATAATCCCACTACATACAACACTTTGTTGAATTCCAGTGTTGTGACCAATACCGTAACAAAAGTCAATGCTCCCTCTCTGGTAAGTATAAATGGTTTGAAGTGGCCATTTAATCCAGTGGGAGTAAATCGATGCGAATCCACGGTGACTGGTGCTGTGAATCCAGAATTTAACATGTATTCCTCTTGTCAAAATTATGGTGTCTCCTCAACATGCGTGGGAGCGCCTGGAACTGTGACGACGTCTGCTATGGCGGGTCCAATCACTACATCCACTATAAGCAGTAATGCGTTGGCCCCCACAAATTACATTCCTCTTCCGTTGCACACAGGTGCGAAGGTGACACTCCGTGATATGGAAAGATTTCCGTCTTTTGATGGTAACATAGCAAACGGATTACCGAGAGTATTCCTTAGAAAACTGGAACAATGTTTGACCATGTATCAGTTGAGCGATTACGAACGTCTTCAGACTGTTGAGAGGTGTCTCGTAGCGGCAGCTAACGCGTGGTACTCGTCTATGAAGTACCGGATTAAATCGTACGATGACTTCGTTGGGTACTTCAAAGAAGAGTATTGCAACGAACATATAGAAAGAGCTCAGAAGAGAGCGTTACAATCTATGAGATTTGACAGAACTAAGTATGCCACGTTGTTAGATTATTCATGGAAAATAATCGAACTCTACTATCAGATCGCGGAACACCCCTCGCAAGCTGAGTTAGTAGACATCATTGTAAATGCACTGCCTCCGGAAAAGTCGAGGGCAATAGCATCACATTTATGTAAAAATGTGAGCGAGCTAACGTCACGACTTGCCGCTTTATGCGGAAAGGAAGTGCATTATGCACCTAAAAGACATTTTGCTCGTCAAGCGAAGATATTAAACCCAGGGAAGAGTCAGGTCAGTGCGAGCTGCCAGACCGATTTTTTGAGTTACACACAGGCTGGATGGAGGTACCCCAATGAACGTGCTTCGGGAAATAATAATGAGGGACGAAGGTATAATAGAAACAACAATCGAAGGGGCTACCAACCGTATAACCGTTCGAATAGAGGATCGAACTTGGAAGTAAATAATAACCAAAGAGGGTTTAATAGGCGAAATGCTTCAAGGGGAGGACGGAACGGTATAAATAATAATAATACTAATAATGACAGTGTTAGAAATCAAGTCTGTTCGCAAGCGGGAAATCAAACCAGAGTAGAAACTGGGATTTTGCCGATGGGAGGTAACAGTAACAGTGAGACTGCTGTAAAGACTTTAAACTAATTCCGCAGTCGTCGTGGATAACGGGGAAAGATGGCTGCAGGAATTCTTTCCCCATAAAGAATAAATTCATGGGTTTAGGAACGAATCAGAATTCCAGTTTTATTAATGGTGAGACAAATTCAAATCTATTACGAATACCAGATACATCTTTAAAGTTCTCGATTAGATTTGTAATTGACGATGAACCCATCGAACATAGTGAGGATCGGTACTTTTCCGCTTCTCCAGTAGTCAGAGGGACTATTGGAGGACGAACTAGTCGCTACAATTGATTCAGGTTCCGAGTTATGCCTGATGGACTGGGAAGTGTGGAAGCAGTTAAAACAGCGTTTCCCATCCGCAAAGTTGCGGCCCTACACTGGTTTGACTTTAGGAACTTTCGCGGGGAAAGAAAGTTTCCCCGTACAAGGGGTTCAAAATTTCTATCTGAATATACAGAATCACATCTTCGAAATACCAATTTTTGTAATAAAATATTTACGTACAGATTTGATTTTGGGATGCCCATTTCTGGACAAATTTAATTGTATAATCGACAGGGGAAAAGGGGAGATCTCAATGAAGGATAGTTTTGGAAATATAGTAATCGTTCCTACTGACAGACTGAATGAGATGGCAATCAATGTGCACCAAAGTGATGACCCTATCCGTGACTCGGGCTGGCCAGTGATGAAACCATCCGTACTTGACACCAAAATATCCCGTCAAGCTGTTTACCCAGTACCTCCTCTTCGTAAGGAAGAGGTTAAAAGGACGGTTGACATTGAACCGCCTCTGGACACGGGTTGCGGTCTCACGGAGGAAGAAATAACGGAGTATATTGTTCGTCGAGTAGATTTACCAGTACAAACTAGAGAAGGTCTTAAATTATTATTATTAAAATATCGTAATGTTTTTTCGGAGTATCCTCGTCGGGTGAATGCTCCCCCTTATAAAATTCAAGTAGTGGATAAGGAACCGGTGGTTGGTCGATGCTATTCTGTTCCCCAAGCAATACAACCTGAATTTGAATTAGAACTAAATAAATGGTTACGGCTTGGAATAGCTGTAGAAAGGATGTCACCCTACAGAAACCCGATACACGTAGTAAAGAAAACCTCAGGTGGAGTACGTCCAGTCCTCGATTTACGCGCTATTAATAGTAAAATAATCACACCGCAGGTACAGGTAGAACCAATAAATGATTTACTAAACAGAGTTTCTCAATCTTCATGGTTCTCCTCATTTGACGCTTCAAGTGCGTATTATGGGGTGAGCTTACATGAAGATTCTTTTCAGTACACTAGCTTTATCTACAAGGGACGACAATACTGTTTTACTGTTTTACCGCAGGGACTAAAAAGTAGTCCAGCTATATTTCAGTATGTCATGACACAATTTTTTGATGACACCACAAGTTCCTTTATTGTATTATACCTGGATGATGTATTAGTAAAGTCTAAAACCCAAGATCATTTAATTCATCTGGAACGGACATTTGAAATTTTTAGAAATGCAAATTTTTCCTTAAATTTCAAAAAATGCAAATTTTTTGTACCGGAAATTAAGTTCTTGGGTCACATAGTAAGTGGTAAAACAGTAAGAGTCGACCCGAGATTAAACGAAGCGATCCGTTGTTTTCCTATACCTAAAACCAGGAAAGCTTTACAAAAGTTCCTTGGACTTATAGGTTGGAGAAGAAAGTTTATCTACAACTTTTCTGGACTTACAGATAAACTATACAAATTATTAAAGAAAGATCACAAATTTGTTTTTGATGCAGAAACTCTTGAAGCGTTTCATAGGCTGCGAGATATTCTGAGCAACCCACCAGCTTTAAATCAGCCCGATTTTTCATTGCCCTTTCACATACAAAGTGACGCTTGTATGGAAAACTTAGCAGGTCTACTCGCACAATATCCCCCTGGTCAGGAAGAACCGCTGGTCATTGGATACGCTAGCAGACGCGTTAAACCCTACGAGTTGTCACTCTCCATGTTTCAATTAGAACTATTGGCCGTTTTATTTCTCTGCGAACATTTCCAACAATATATTACGGGCCGTACCACATTTGTCCACACTGACAACGCCGCTGTAACACATGCCTTTACGTTAAAAAGTCTCGAACCCCGAACTACGAGAATTTTGTTAAAATTACAGAAATTTGATTTAATCTTTCAGCACTGTCCGGGCAAAAAGAATTTTGTTGCCGACACATTAAGTAGGTATCCGCCTGACGTATGCGTTGAGCCAGAGACCCATTACGTAAATTTTTTGCTAAAATCACAATATGATAATATAGATATTGACGAAATACGTAAAAATCAGGAACAAGATCATTTATGCAATGCTTTGAAAAAACTGTACGACCTGACTCCTGATTCAAACAGAATAACTGTATATAAAGGTTTAATTTACACCAAACCAATAAAGCAGAATCAATGGCTTTTGGTGGTGCCTCAAAAGTGTGTCGACAACATAGTTCGAACAATACATAGTGCAGGACATTTTGGGGTACAAAAATGTTATAATTTCCGTAGATCCCTTTTCTATTGGAAGCAACAAAAGCAAACGATAAAAACTTTCATTAACAATTGTATTGAGTGTGCTGAAACCAAATTTGCCAATAAAATTATTTTAAAACAACCTTGTAACATTGAGGCTTCTGTTGCACACCAGAAGCTGGGTGTGGATATTATCGGAAAACTCCCTCCTAGCCAGGGATATTATTACATATTGTCAATAATAGACATTTATTCTAGGTTAGTCACATTCCTTCCTTTGAAAAAGGCCAATACCAAAGAAATCATAGCAGTTCTGGAGAAAAGGTATTTTCATCTAATGCCATACCCACAAGAAGTAGTCTCCGATCGTGGCCCACAGTTCTTGTCCAAGTTGTGGCAAGAATATTGTAACAAAAATAAAATAAAACACAGAAGAACCTCGAGTTATTCACCGAACTCAAACGGAATTACTGAACGGAGCCATAAAGAACTTAATCGGTTGATTAGATTATGGTGTAACGAGGATCAAACTATGTGGGTTAGGCATCTGCTGAAAATACAGACTCTTCTTAATCATTCTTACTGCTCGAGTATTAGATGCGCACCAGCAGAACGATTCCTAAGTTTTTCTGCGGTAGAAATGTTTAGAAAAAATTTTCCATGGCCTCAAAACTTAGAACGTGTGGATGAACAAAAGCGATATATTGAAGTAACTGCAAAATCGAAGATTAATAGAACAAATTCGTCGACTAAAGTTACATTGAAAGAAAATCAACTGGTGATGTTAAAAACTCATCCTTTATCGTCGATTCTTAAACAAGAATCTGCGAAGTGGATGAAAGTTTTTACAGGTCCCTATGTGGTAGCAAAAATTCTAAAAAATTGTGCTATTTTGCATTCTTTAGATGGAACGAGTATTGGTACACATAACTTTCAAAATTTAAAACTGTTTAATTGTACACCTGAGAAGAGAGAAGAATTGTTAAAGGACTATTTCCCTAAACCGTAGTTTAAACTACTGTTATTTGCAAGTCAATACATGTATGCGAGTGTATGTGTGAGTGAATAAGCATGCTTTACTATGTATATGCATATCTTCATTCCTATTTCATTGATTAAAAAATGTCTTATCAAATTTTGTTATCGTCGTAACAAAATTTTATTAATGACCCCGGGGAATTGTAACCAGACGGTTACAATCGTCTGAAATTTTATACTTCATTATTTTCATCGCTATCACCAGTCGAAATCAAGAAATCACCCCGTACAAACTTTTAAAATATTGTTGCTAACCGAAAGTATAGTACCTTTTTTATCCCTCACTTTTGCAAAGGAGCATTAATTCCAATTTGCAAAATTTCTGCCAAATCTAGTAAAAAAAATCATCTTACCCCTCGCCCTTGAGCATATACCTAGATCTTAGAAACGGTGAGAGATCCGGTTTTAACTATTTTGGTGCGATGTTAAGTAGCTAGTTGGCGCTAGCTATCATTCTTCTTCATGGCTACGATTTGGTGAGCATCATTGATACACGACGGTAATGAGGACGCTTACAAACTAAAAGGTAACGTGTACTTGGAATAATTAATTAAACAGTGACAAGCTAAAGTGGTGAAAAGGGAGAAATAACTTACTATTTCAAAAATTTGAAACAGGAGCTATACAAAAATGTTCTCTTGAAAATTATCAATTGTTGCCGGACCGCCATATTAGTTAAGAAAGGGAAGCCAAGTGGCCAGTGATATAAATTGACAGTATTTAGTGCTACAATATTAAACTGATAACGGAGATTTCTTCGATATTAGTGATTTTGGTTTTAATTTTGGAAGTTTCGTCAGAAAGCTAAATTTTTCCAATTTAACGTAGCCTGTATTGGGGGTAAAAGTTCATGTAATTAATTATAGAGTTTGTGTTAGGACTATGGCGGCAGAGTATGTTTTCTTATTGAGAAGTTTCATTCTCATTATGCAGCATTAATTTCACAACGATCGCTCCTGTACGTCGGGATGGGTTGAAAGAAATTCGGGTTAGCCTCTGAAGGGTTCCTTTCACTCAGGAAGGGCCTGGGAAGAGTAGAAGTTTTCACCTAGGTAATAGTGATGTAAATCAAATACCATAGCCCTCCCTCCCCCACGAAAGCTGACATTACGAAATGAAAATATAATCTTTTAAATACAGGTTTGTAGTTAGAAATTTTATTAATTAACCTAAACAAGTTAAGTTCCCACAATTCATGTATACGTGTATCTATGTTTTAAGTGATATGTATATATATAATAAATTGCATGTAACCGTGTGCTGTATGTTCAGTGTGTGTGTGATGAGAATGCGTTTTGTTGACTTGTGAATACAGAAATAGAAGTGCATTAGTATCTGCTAAAGAAAAATCGTTCATCTCGGAATGTGGGAGATTTATTTTGTTTCTTTATTCTTTAAATTGCTAATTTATAATCAATACTGATATCAAAAAAATGCAAATTACTAAACCAATACGTCTGGCTATGGTCCGTTGAAAGTCAACCTGCACGTAACAAGCAGAAAACAAGAATAATTTCGAGCGCCATCTATCTAGAATTATCAGTAGTACAGCGCAAGTCGTATTCGTTATTTGTTTACAAAAGCCATGCAGCGAAATTAAGATAAAAGGCAATCTTAGAAACACTTATTTTTTCCATTTTTCATGAATGTTTGGTAGTTAACAGGAATACAAGAAATATATATATCTAGCAGAACAATAGATTGATTTATCTGGTAAATTTTACTAGTTTAAATGTTTTAGTTTGTTAAAAAATCGAAAATTTAACCTTTCGGTCTTGCGTTAACTAGGTGATGCTAGTTCCGTGGTGTAATCAAAAAGCTATATCGAGCTGATATCGTAACATTATATTGTTGCAGTTTTAAAATGTATTTACTGTTTTGAGTCGAAGTGTTAGTGCTGATATTTAGATTATATGGAAGAAATACATTTTCTAACTTATAATTTTTCGCTCATACGTATAAAAGATGGAAGTTAGGTACTTAAAATATAATTAGGAGGGTTGCAAGTGTTTAGGTTATCCAATAAGTGCAGGTTTAGTATAGCAACTAGACGTTTCGGCGTAACTATTACTTTAATTAGGTTTCTTTAATTTACCTCGTCCGTTAGGAAATGGTTTTCACAAAACCTAAGAGATAATTACACATTATATGAATACCATAAATAGTAACCTTTTCGACGTAGAGTAGTTGATACTATAGCACAAGGGTGCTAACAAACCCACATATGGTTTGTTTACTTTCGGTGTCTCGAGGTGTTTACCTCCAAGGTATACTAGGTACAACGGTGGACTGAAGTATCGTCCTCAATTTTTTTTCTGAATAAAGGCGCCGTAGTAGAATTGACTTGTAGAGTCTTTTGTGATAATTTTCTTTTATTTAAAGGTTACTGGTATACATGCGAGGGAATATGTGGAATGTTAGTGAAAGAGTATGAACGTCGCCCCATGTTGCTAAACTTCTGCAGTGAAATGAGTAGTAAGATTAATAGCTAGTATACGTTTCGAGTACCATTTCTGATCAGAAATTCCGTATATTAATTCTTTTTAATCAAGTCAGCGCTAACGTTTAGTATCACATTTCTGAAAAAAATTGAAAGAATTTAGTTATTAATATTGCAAATCGATATAGCTTTCTGGTGCGATTACGGCGGTAATCACCTTAGCAAATGAAGATTTATTGAGTTAGGCATAGCATATGCGATTGCATGGACACATATCCGTGTTCTGATGTACAAAATGGTTTAAGTGAACAGACGACGCGCGAGAGTTGGAGTACAAGGTTACAACTCATGTATAGATTTGCTTTGATGAATTTTACAATTAAATTTCCCGCGTTATTTTGTTATTTTATACACCGCTGGTCACCCAGTTCATACGAAACATTGCGTGACGTCTAATGGTTCTTCCAATTTTTTTCTTCGTTGGGGTTTTCGTCCCAAACGCCTTTGTCCCCCTCCCCCTTATTTTCAAATTTCTTTATTTCACTATAGTGAATGTGAAAATTGGAAGGCGTTCAGAGAGTCACGACTCTGCGAATTGGGATGTGGCTAGTAATGTTTGGTTCATAGTAATTACTAGCACAAAATTCTCGTTCTTTTTCTTAGTTTCGGCTGCCCAACTGCGTAGACATTTCTCTCTTCTTTGAGGATTCCTTCTTCGGGTCTTTACTGATTTTTTTTTTACTGTTGGGGCGTTGGATAAATTTTTTTTTAGTGTTAGAAATTTCTAAAGGCAGATTCTACTACACTGTCCGAGAGATTCGGAGAAACCCTGATGGGTTGGGCCGGATTACAGTGAGTATTGATATATTTATAGGGACTATGTTCTCCCTATAAACGTATTAATCGGGGCACAGACTTGCTTACCTTCTTATCAGGGGACTTATCAGCGTGGCGCTATTTTAAGCCCGCCCTGTTTCGGTAAAGAGTTATGTTTCGGCCTTGAAATCGACGTTTGTCGTAATTTTTTTTGATCCAACTTACCTGGCAGTGGTCTATCTTCCTTCTACATTTTTTTATTTACCTTCCCCCCTCCACTTTACAAAGCTTACAATTAACTTTTATAAGAAAAATTATATTTTACATTTTTTTAAACCTTACTTTAAATCTTAGTAGTTTTCAAGGAAATATATTTTTGTTGTTTCACTGACCGTGCAGAGTGTTAGCCCGTAGGGTCAGATGCTTCTGGTGTATGCCCGAGAGACAGTTATAAATAACTTTAAATTTCGGTTTCATCTTTTGGATTTCCTTGCACTAGTTGTCGTGCATCCGGAGCGATGATCTTTTATCCGCCTGTTTTGGTACAAGCTAAATATTCTTTTTAAATTTTTCCTTCTTAAAACGTGTCTCCTTCTGGAGCGAGTCACCTATTTTTTTTTTTTTGCACAAAATTGTAGGTCCCACTTAGAATCCAATGGTTCATAGTTCAAAATAGCATAATTCGGAGATGAACTCAGTAGTTTAGAATTGTGGGCCCACAAATACATAAGTTTATAATTTTGCAGTGATGTGAATTTTAGGTAACATAAGATATATCGATTTTTTTTTCTTTCCTGAGATACTATGTTAACTGTACTAGCATGAAATATCTTGATCATTTTATTCATTAAGTTCCAAAATATCTAAATTCCATTTGGGATTACTTTATCAACCTGCTATTAGATGTGTTTTTTTTCTTTTGGAATGTATTGTACTTTAGGATAGTCCTCTTATTGAATGATAATATTTATTTTTTTGTGTTTTGTCGGGATATATGTATATATGTTTAAAGATATAAAGTAGGCAAAATGATTTACTATAAATTGTAATACAAAGTTGTATTCTTATGCACGCGGAAGGAATATGAATAGATGAATATATGAATATATCTCGAAAATATATATATGAGAATATTTTGTTGATTTATTTTAGTGAGAATTATAAATATATAATTGAGTAGAGTTTCTTAACAAATAGCGTGCCTATCTTCGATAATGTCAGAAACGGTCCCGACCTTCTATTATTTTTTTTCTTTCTTTAATAAGATGCCATATTCAGTAATTCTGATAAAATTGTATGATCTATGTTATAAATGTGTTTGTATTAACCTTATGTGTTTAATACCCCCAATATAACTAACATACATGTAATTATTTGGATAAGATAGCAGGCTACGATGAAAATCTTTCCTTCCACGAACTTAATAGTAAAAAGTAACTCAGTGATCCAACATTAACTTCATTCTCACGTCTTTTTCTATGGATATAGATCTCCGAAAAGGTGGACGATATATTTTTAGTGTAAAAAAAAAAGCTTCAACATATTTCTTTCGAAATTATAACTAATCTAACCCAAAAGTGATAGTGTGACTCCTCAGAGTTCCCAGTGTAAATCGCTCCGAAAAAAAATTAAAATTCGTCACAAGGTCTGTACCTTTTGGAAACAATATAAAAATATTGGTATTTGTACCAAGAAATTTGTTTTTTTTTTTCGAAGAAATGGTGAAATATTGAAGTGATCCAAGGTCAAAGTGACCTTTGCCAACATAATAGGATAAATGTTTTTTCAAATGAGACAGGACTCAATAACGTTAAATATGAATCTATAAGTATGGGCGAACTAAATTGAAAGACAGTTTGATATAAAGATTCACATACGAATTTCCGAACATTTTCTTCAGAAGTGATGTACATAAGAACTGCAAAATTTATTAGAACCTTTTTTTTTTCCTTCCACATTTTTTTCTTGCTTTTAATCCTTATAAAATGTGTAAAAGAATGTTAAACTATCTACAACTATTTTATTGGTTTATGTATACGTAGTCTCAGAAAGCTAATACGTCACACTTGGAATTTTTTTTTATTTTATAATAATTAGATTGCTACCAAATTTCCAGATGTTCATTCTTTCAAGTTGTAAGGAATAATGCTTATAATAATAACTCTATAGGGGTTTCGTGAAATAATAAGTCTCACAAACTTGATGTGAACAATAGTTGATAGTGTTTCTGACTGATTTTTTTTTATTATTGTAATAAAACCTTTGTTACCCTGTAGATAGATTTCGTTTTATTGCTTAATGTACCCTATAAGCTTTGGTTTATGTCATGAGTGAGAGTGGTATGTATGTGAGTGTCATTTTAGGTTAAGAAGTACATTTAGTTATATGTGGGAACCTAACTTAAGTAATATTTGTTTGTCAGCTGAAATCTTCGATCTCTCATATAGCAAGTAATAAGCTGTTGGAAGTGACTGATGAAGTTATCTGCGTAGTAACAATGGAACTACAAGATTTTTCTAGTAAATCTCCTTGAAAAAAAAAGTCATAATTAGTAGATGATATAGTTTTCCATTTCCGACGAATTAGTCTATCTGCAACAAATCAAAGATGATTTTTTTTTTTATTTGATCACTAAAGATGAGTTAACATGTGTCGGATTGCAGTGGGGTTTCATCCCAAGTTTGACCTTTTTGTCTCAGAATGGATTCTTTTTTTTCTTCTCGGATTTATTTCTCATTTTGTGTCACGGGTGTTTAAATTAGTTTTTCTAATTCTCGTCTTTCTCTAGTTTTCTTTTCATATCTTTAAACTTTCTTCTCGTCCTTCCTCTTTTTCTTCTTTTCTTGTCTATTCTCTTCCTATTTTCGAACTCCTCGTAATCAATAATGACGCAAATATTGTTGTCTTTCAAATACACGGTCAAAATTAAACTAATTCAAATATTAGTCTTGAATAGAAAGATAATTATCATTAAGCTGATGATAAATGCACTTGTTAAACAGCAATATTTGACAATTGGTCATTGCATGACTTACGAAGAGTTCTGGCGATTACATGTATATGGGTCAGAAATTTAATCTAGAATATTGTTCTGGATTACTCACAAAATTGAAAGACAAATTGAAACTACAACGCCGCCGAAAACTTAAAAGAGGAATTCTATTTCTTCAGGAAAATACCCCTATCCATCGAGCACTACAAGCACAATTGACATTGCATGATATGGGGTTTCAATGTCTAGATCATCCTCCTTATTCCCCCGATCTAGTTTCTACGACTATTACTTATTCTCCAAACTCAAACACCACTTTAAAGGACGCCAGTTTGGATTTGATAAGGAGATTTACAGAACAGTCTTCAGATTTTTTTTTTAAACTGGTTTACAAAAATTGGAGCACTGTGCGAGGAAATGTATTGAACTTTAGGGAGACAAAATTTCATCATTGCATGTGCACTTCTTCTGGGTTGAGCTATGAACTTTGCAGCAGCTTCTCGTACTTAGATTTCACATGCATTTAGCCCTTCGAATTCCTCTCATAATGGGGATACTAAACTCTAAAATCAAATCCTCTCTCGTCGTTAGTTCTTTTTTTTTTTTTTTTTTTTTTGCGTGTGTGATGTTGAGAAATAAATCATATTTTGTAATTATTTAAATAACCCGTTCATTATGTGCCGATGTTGAATTCACTGTTGTGAGTATTAACTCATATTTTGTGAGGTAGAGCTTACTCGGGGCCGTGGGGGAAATTGCTTTCTCCTGTTATGCTTTACAAATGCTATCCGGATCTCATTACAAATGCTACTGGTAGTTTACGAGTTTATATTTTGGGGTCAAGGAAACTAATCAAGTAAAATAATCACGACTAAACTCAATGCAACCCTATACATGTTATTGTGTACATATTTAAGACAAATATATATGAGTAATGAATCGTTGTTTATTTACTATCACACTAATCATGGCAATGAGTAAGAATTTCTTGTCAAAAGTCAAGTAAACGTTAGTACCGTACATGTTTGTTATTAGATTACCTACGAATTCCTTCCGTGACGAAACAACCATTGTAGTTCTATAACAGTATCCGAACTTATTGAGAAATGCTCTCTGTAAATGAGAAGTCGTAAACTTGTTTACCATGATTTGTTCTTAATTCTTCTAAGTATTATGGAAATTCATTCAGTGTTTTGAAGTGAGGAAAGTGTTTTTTCAGCTGATCACATGAGTTATATTTTCTACGTTCTTGTGTAATATTTGACACCGAATTACAACTCAGTACTGTTTACATTTGCATTAGTAAAACTGTCGATGTGCCGCAAGCTATCTAGAATCTTGGATGGATGAAATTTATGTCCTGGTGCATTCGGAAAGTTAATGAGCTGGAATAAACTCTTTTTGGGACATTATTTTCATATTAAGTTTCTATTAAAAGTTAATTCATATAATTGACCAAATTGCAATTCTAGCCAAATCTACCACTGACACTTGAGAACTGAATTAAGCAACGAGAGTTGTTCATTTTTTCTTTCGTTCTGCAAGTTATCACATAGTTATTAACATCTATTCATAAAAGCGTGTTTTTATTTCTTGATGTTGAAGAGAAAACAAATAAATTTAGTGGTGTCGATTTTTTTGTTTTTTATATTACATTTATTTATTTTACATGTTAACCTATCTATTTAGAATAAATTAATATTATTAAATGTAAGTTTGATCTGATGAAGTTAGAATCGAATCTTAAACGGAGCCTGGACTATTTATTTCGCATAGATATTTTTTATTAGCTAAATACAAAATTTGGCAACATTTCATTTTTTTGGTTTTTGGATACCACAGTCTGTAGCCTAGACCCCATTCCACATCAAAACATTTGCAGTAAAAATATTTTCTTTTGGTCAGCACACCACACGACTGTACGCACGTTATATGTGTCCACAGATTACACAAAACACACTGAATCCAATCATATGTATTCGTGGCATTTCTCTGGTACTAATATTTTCCACAAGACACGCACTAATCAGAAGCATCACCTGACAACTTCAATTTTTCTGGCGGGAAAGATCTTAGCAGTGGTACGAGCGATACAACTGGAAATATCATAGTTTTGTGGACTTGTTGGTTCAACACTGTGTGAAATATCTTGAAGACACGAAGGATCGCCTTTGTCTGTGGTACGCGTGCGCATGAGATTTTCTTTAAGATTCTTATAGCGAAATGTCTTCATTTTATTTGGAGAAACGGGATTGAATTTATATGAAATGAAATGATAGAAAGTCCTTCAGTTTAATGTCCTCGATTATGCCCCTTAGGTTAAGGAAGGCGGATAATTAAAGTAAGGGAATGATGATGGAGGAATTGGCAGAATGGAAAGTGGGAGGAAACAGGAGTAAACCAAGAAAACCCACGGACACGATGTTGTCCACCACAAACTTACTTGGTCGGGGATCAAGTGAGGAACCCCACGCTCCAGACATATTAATTTGTGTGGCTGCATACGTTTATTTTTCGCCATAGTTTGTTTTTATCAGTAAAACAGGTGACAATGTAGAAAGTATACATACTTGTCAGTATCTGAACTGATAATTTATTTGCTTTCACGTGCGAAGGAAGAAAAAGGAGCAACAGTGTTACTTGTACAGCCACCAGCAAAAGAATCTCTCCTGTAAGTGCTTTAATTCCATTACTTGGGATCCAGATTATTTGCAGTTGTGAGAACCTCTGAACAGATGTAACCCAAATTTCACGTTATTTCTCTCAGCACTGACAGCAGTTGGTAGCAATGGGCAACGTGTTTATGCAGGTAAAATCGTAAAGTAGGTGACTGACGAAACAGCTCTCCATTCTAAGATGAATCTCTATGGTTCGGAGCGTGTTGTCCAATGAATACTACATATTATTCTCAATATTACTGTGTATGTAATGTATTATTTCGTTATATACTGTATGTTTAGAGAAATAAAAATACTGAACATGCATGAATCAAAAATGCATGAAAGTAGATGAAAATAGCAAATCTAGAACAACTGCTGGAAAAAAGTTTCTAAATGATTGCCTCCATTGACAGACCTTCTCCAATTCTCCTCATTCCAACATTTTTTCTTTCTGGGGAGGAGAAGATCTTGCTTGTCATACTCAGTATGCATTGAAATTGATATTGAAACATTTGAAAAAGCTTGAACCTGGGCGGGATTTGAACCCTTGTCTGCCGAATAGAAAGTCAATGCGCTAATGATTTACCTACTCCGTCACTTCATCTTCTACCTATACTATTAACTAGTTAAAATCGTTTCATGAAAGACTATAAACAAGATACTAATACTCGTATAACGAGACGTTCCTTATATGATTGTCACAATGACTTACTCGAGGTTTCCTTCTTTAACTCAAAAACAAGTTATATAGACCTTCCTCAATGAGGAAAATAACACAAACGTTTTTTAAGATGAGCCTACTTCATTGTTTTTAACAATGTGTCCCTACTTTCATGACTACTATCCTTCTTCATTTTAACTTCTAATTTCCAAAGATGAAGAGACGGCAAACATTATTTTCGTATTCTTTGAATTGTATCAACACGTGTAGAAAAAGAAAGTTCTATTTTTACCTTCCGTAACTACTAGTTTATTTTGTTGATTGATGTATGATGAATTGTTAAAAGAGTGGTAAAGCATAAAACTCGTATAGCAGACATCCGGGTTCGAATCACGTTGTAGCAATTATTTTTCTTTATTGGAAGGTATTGTTTACGAAATTGGTATTGTAATTCTGTTATTCCATTATTATTATTATTTTATTGTTAAATAAACCAAATATTATTATAATAATATACGTATATTAATATTATTGGGTTCATATGTAAATCTAAGAAACATCTGACATACTATATACCTTTTCTGTTCTTATGAATACCTTCGACTATGTTACTTTTCTTTCCTTCTGTGGCAATAATAATAATAATAATAATAATAATAATAATAATAATAATAATAAAGGAATAACAGAATTACAATACCAATTACAAAAACACTACCTTCCCATTCAGAAAAATTAATAATTGCCACTACGGGATTTGAACGCAAGTAGCTACAATAGGAGTTTCCTGCTTTCACAATATTTTATAAACAAATCGTCCCAACCGGAGTATTGTTCACCACTGGCACCTCATGTCCTTTCGACGTATTCCAAACACTTTCGGGACACGAACACAGAAATATGGACAGTTAAAATTCCGACTTTGCTCTTCAGAGGAATTCGAACCCCTAGTGGATTGCGCCTCATGATCAGAAGCCGAACGCCCGGGATCACTCTGCTAGTGCCACCGGCTCAATTTGCCACAAATTCCTCATATGAATATGAGAAAATAAACTAGTAGTTCTGGAACAAACATAGAACTGTCTATTTCTACTCGTGTTGATACAATTCAAAGAATGTGAAAATAATTTCTGCCGCCTTTTCTTCTTTGGAAATTGGAAGTTATGGTAAAGAAGAAATGTAGTGTAAATCGGGACCATTTCTGAAATCGATGACGTAGCCTCAACTTGAAAAACGTTTCGTGATATTTTCTATGATTCAGGAACGTCTATGTAACTTGTTTTTGAGTCACACAAGGTAATCTAGATTAAGACACTCACACAAGCATTAGTATCTTGTTTATATTTTTCCATGAAACGATTTTAACTAGATATTAGTTTGGGAGGAAGGTTAAGTGGCACGGTAAGTGAGTGGTTAGGGCCTTGAACTTCTATTCGATAGATCTGGGTTCGATTCCCGGCCAGGCTGAAACTTTTATAAGTGTTTCTGTTTCAATTTCAATGCATACTCAGTGTGACAAGCAAGATCTCTTACCTAGAAAGAAAGAGATGTTGTAGTAAGGAGAATTGGAGAAAGTTTGTCAATGGAGACAGTCATTTACAAACTTATTTCAGAAGTTGTTCTAGATTTGGTATTTTCGTCTACTTTCAAACATTTTCTGATTCATGTGTGATCAGTGTTTTTATTTCTTTCAATATACAGTATATAATGAAATAATACATTACATACACACCAATATTGAGATTAACATATGATGTTCATTGGACAACGCGCTCTGAACCAGAGAGATTCATCTCAGAATGGAGAAATGTTTCTTGCGTCATCTACTCACAATTTTACTTGCATAAAGACTTGACTTAGTGTTACCAAGTGCTATCAGTATCGAGAAAAGTTACGTGTAAGTTGGATTGCATCTGCCTAGGCCAGTCTTGGGAAGTAACGTAACGCAAGTAACACGTTACTTTTTAAGTAACGTTTCCTAGTAACGCGTTACATTTTTCCAAAGTAACTGTAACGGTAACGCGTTAGAAATTTTTAAGTAACGTACCTAGTTTGCGTTACTTTTTTCGCGTTACATTTCGGATGAGTAACTACAATATATGTATATTTTTTTGTCGTAAACAAATGTTTCTTTCCTGTAAGTGAATTTCTCAGAATAAAACAATCGAGCATGAACTACGTATGTCAGTGACCGACAGTCACAGACACACAGAGAAACAGATAAGTTCGTAGTGCCACTTGCTGTTTTTGGAAGATGATGACACCCTTAGGGAAATCACGTGTACTGATTGCAAGTACCTCGAAGATTTTGTCGTAGATTTTGACAGCTTCTAATCAATACATTCAGTGAGTGAACTAGGAGTGCAAGGATGCCGGTAGTCTATTTTACTTTGATTGGTGTTGTTTTTATAAAGATGGAGAACGAAAATATTTTACCGTTCGAACATTTGAAAGAATATTTTTTTCTTAAAAGCCGAGGATGACAGTGGACAGAATTTAAATTTAAGTGTCTCAAGTGCCGCGACGGTAAATATTTATTAAGTAGGATGTCATAACAAAATATATACAGTAAGGGGTTCATATGAATAAACTGTGTTCTGATTAGCATGCTACTTCATTACTAGAAAATAGTTTGCTGATGGTATGCAATATTGAAGTTCTTTCAGATCAGTTTGCTTATCCTAGAGTCCCGTTGATTATAGAGTTTGAAACTAGCTTTAAAAAGCATGTATCGATTTTAGAGTTACTGGAAGTTTTGATTCACTCCCAGTTCATGTGTTCTCATTTTATTAGTTGTAGTGTAATGTTACTCTATATTCTGTAGTTTTAGTTTTACATAACAACATTGTTATTATCATATAATTAGTTTAGCAGAACAATAATAAGCAACCATTTTTTTCTAACGCATAGGGATGAGCACGAGTCAAGCTAAAATTCGACTCGACTCGAATTCAAGTCGAGTTTCGAGTCAAGTCAAAGGTAATATCCTCGAGTCGAGTTCCGAGCAGATTCAGTTTTTTGCGTCGAGTTTCAAGTCCAGTCGAGTTTGATAAATGGCTCGTTCGTTTTAACTCGTCTTGAAATCATGGCCTGATTACACTGGAAAACGAAAGCCATGGAATACTTTAAGTGTTGCTCACGAAAGGGAACACTGTTCTCTTCTCGTCTCGTCTCGATAACGAGACCACAAGAGATTTTTTATAACAAGCTCAGCTAGACTCGGCTCAACTTAGAAGATGGCTCGAGCCGGCTCAATTGGGGTGAACCATCGGCTCGAGCTAGCTTGGTAGGGATGAGCCATTTGCTCGGTTCGGCTCTAGCCGAGTCGCTTAGGTGAGCTGTTGGCTCGGCTCACTTTTCGGTTCGGGTCGATAGTGAATGAGCTGTGAACCGAGCTGCTCGAGTCGTTGACAATTCTAAACCCGGGCCGAGCAGTTTTGAAGATATTTGACCAGTGCCCTATAACTTTCAATAGTGTTTGGCTCGAGCCCGAATACTCAACATGGACCCTCAACCCAAATTCAGAAGCTCGTGAACAACGTCCTTGACTCCTAGACTTAACGACTACCGAGGTTGGCAATCAACTAGTCTTTTAGTATTCAAATACAAACCGCCTATCTTTCATTTTTATACACAGTATTGTTATAATTAATAATAATAATAATAATATAAGTAGTAGTAGTAGTAGTAGTAGTGTCATTGATAAAAATTATACTGTCTATGTAATATACTTGAAGAATGTACTCGAAACTACACACCGGATTTGGCTCGACTCGACTCAAAACTCAACCCCAATTCGAGTCGAGTTGGAATTTTTCGAGTTCTCGGGTGGAGCTGAAAGATGTCTGTTTCTAGTCGAATCGAGTTTCAAAGAAAACTCGCTTGTGTCCATCCCTACGAGTAACGCAGTATGGCATTTTATCAATGTTACATTATATGAAAATGTTCATATAGGCCTATCAAGTAAAATATTGTCCTTGCATTTACATAAAGCGATTCAGAACGTGCAATAATAATAATAATAATAATAATAATAATAATAATAATAATAATAATAATAATAATAGCGGTAATAATAGTAGTACGGAAAATTGAAGTTATAATTTTTTCACATTTTTAAAGTTTCCGACCTAAAAGTAACGCGTTAGTAACGCGTTACTTTCGAAGTAGAGCAACAGTTACTTTTTGAGGCAAGTAACGCGTTACATTTTAAGAGAAAGTAAAGTAACTTGTAACGCGTTACATTTTTACAAGTAACTTACCCAACACTGGTCTAGGCGTTATCACAACTGCAAATGGCCTGGACCCCAAGTAATGGAATTATAACAGTCAGGGGTCTAGGTACTTATGTGAGTGGCTGTACATTATAGTGTCATTTCAATAATTTAAAGATAACCTGATCTAATGGCTGCAGACAATGTGTGATGTGGGGAGGTAAACAGAGATTTATTTTCTTTCTGCAACAAATTGTAGCGTTTCAAAGTGATTTTCATATAAAGTGTGTCCATCAAAAAGGAGAACTAGTCCAGCAGTACACTTGGAACGAAAGAATTTAATCCATTCGAGTAATAATGCACCACTCATGTACCCACTATCTAAACATTCAATAACAGACACAGGTGGAAATCCTCTATCGAACTCAGGTTTTCATCTTTTACTCTTGAAAATAACGAACGGATTTAAGAAATCACCCCTTACATTGCAACGGACAGTAATTGTAACATTTCCCTCTTTCAACACTTGTTATTGCATTTACACTCTTCTTCTCTTTCCTTACAATTATTTTCACACATTGTTCAGAGTGGTAGAAAATGGATCGATCTGGGCCAACCTGGAACAGACCTGGAACAGCATTGGCCAACTCAGGAGCCCCTGGGAAATTGGGCACCTTACACCGTGAACCCACGGTCTTTTACGACCTCCATTTTAGGGGTGAATTTGTTCCCTTTTATGACCACTTTTTAGGGGTGTACTCGTTCTCTTTTATGAGCATATTTTAAGGGGTGAACTCGTTCTCTTTTAAGAGCATATTTTTCAACCTGTACGAACATCAGATTACGTAACATACAGCAGAGCGGAGAATACATAAGACCCGTTCCACCCCTATTTGAACCTCGTTCTCTTTTATGAGCATATTTTTCAACCGTTACGAACACAAGACTACGTAACATAGCAAGGGTGAACTCGTTCCCTTTTATGACCTCCATTTTAGGGGTGACCTCGTTTCCTTTTATGAGCATATTTTTCAATCCCTATTTTAACATAACAGAACTAGTAAAAGAGTATGGCTTATTTTCCACCCCTAATTGAAATTACATAGCAGAGCAGATAATACATAAGATTCGTTTCCTTTTATGAACACATTTTTAGGGGTGAACTCGTTCTCTTTTATGAGCATATTTTCCAACCCTTATTTTAACATAGCAGAACTAGTAAAAGAGTATGACTTATTTTTCAACCTTAATTGAAGATAGCAGAGAATAAATAATATTCAACCCTTATTGGAACATACCAGATAATACATAAAGCAAGAGTGAACTCATTCCCTTTTATGAGCATATTTTTCAACCCCTATTTGAACTTAGCAGAGAATACATAAGACTACGGGGGTGTATTCCAACCCTATTTGAACATAATGAACATAGCAGAGAATAGGGGTGTATTCGTTTTGGATTCCACCCTATTTGAACTTCGTTACCTTTTACGACCATATTTTAGAGGTGTAATCGTTTTAATGTAACATAGCAGTGGGCCTATTTTTCCACCCTTATTTGAGCATAGTCCATTTTTAGGGTGAACTCGTTCTCTTTTATGACCTCCATTTTAAGGTTGAACTCGTTTCCTTTTATGAGCATATTTTTCAACCCCTATTTTAACTAAGACAATAATGAGGGTGTATTCGTTTCCTTTCCCAACCCTTAATTGAACATAGCGCATCAGACATTTTTCAACCCCTATTTGAACATATAACAGATAATACATTCGAACCCTATAGCAAAGATTCTTTTAAGGAATGAACTTGTTCTAACTTATATTTGAACATAGCAGAGATTATTTAAAGATTGCCAAGGAATGCGAACTTCCGTGTTTTATCAGTTACATAATAACTTCCGCCATATGTGGATAATTCTCATTACGTCATTCATCCGGATTTTAAAAAACATTGAGCTAGTTTTCTCTTTAACAGGCAATACGGGTTTAATAGTATAACTTGTCATTCAACGATAGGATTGAAAAAAAAAAGAATCCCTGAACGTGATTTGATATCATCTCTATTGCGTAATATTACGTAATACAATCAATCACAAAGGTATATGTTGATCGCTCGCGGTATAACTTGTCATTCAACGATAGGATTAAAAAAGGGGGAATCCCCGACCGTGACTAATCTCTATTGCGCAATGCATTCACACAGGTATAAAAGACTGACCGAGATGTTTTTTGTAATCAGTTCCTTCTTAGTGTTTCAGGTGTAAAGTTCAGATTTTTTTGTGTGTGTTTATATTATTAATGTGGTTTTGTTTTAGGTAAGAAAGACATCTTATAATAGTAATATCATATTATAAAAACTCACTTCAGAATTATTATAGTAACATTGAGTTATTTTTTAAAAAAAGCAACAAAAAAGTTTAAACCAAATACTATCAATTCACCAACTGATACTCTATTTAATAATAATTTGAAAAAATCATTTTAAAATGTGATACTGTTTAAATGAGGATAGTGGATGTTTTTTAAATAATAAAAGAAAAGACTGTTTAGATATATTAAAACAGGAACAAACTAATACACCTTTTAAAGTAAATTTTTCTTTGGCTACAACTTTTGTAAAACCAGTAGATTTAAAAACATGTAGATTCTTTGTAAATAGTGGTAACGAAATTATTTTACCGAGTACAGATGTGAATTCTATAATTGAAAAACTATTTAATAAAATTTTAGTTGAACAAGAAAACAGAGCAATTAAGAAATCAGGGTGGTCTTTATGTTCTGAACCAAACCATCACTTAGAAATTAAAATCAGTAAATATGATCCCCTGTTAGCTTCATCTTTTATAAAATTGCCTCAATGGATTTTATCTAAAAAGAATTGTGTTCTAATATTCAAAATAACGATAATAGAAGTTTTATGTACTGCATATAGCTGCATTGTATCCAGTAAAAGAACATCCACATCGTGTGAATAATTACATACAATATAATAATACTTTATTACCGTTATTTGAAAAAACGAATATAAAATTCCCTGTTGAAGTAGAACACATAAACAAATTTGAACATATGTATAATTCCGCATTTACTAAGGAACAAATTTCTATTAATATATATGGCATTAATTATGATAATGAAAATTTTTCCGTTACGTAATAAGCGAAAACACAGCTGTAGATAAACGTATAGATTTACTGTATTGTGAAGAAAATTTCAATAGTCATTATTGTCTTATAAAAAATCTCAATGCGTTATTGAAAAGTCATAAAGAGAAAACGTATGTAAAATTGCCTCAATGAATTTTATCCACAAAAATGTGTTATAAATATTGAAAATAACGATAATAGATGTTTTATGTACTGTATTCTAGCTGCTTTATATCCAGTAAAAGATAATCCACATCGTGTGAATAATTACATACAATATATTAATACTTTATTACCGTTATTTGAAAAAACGAATATAAAATTCCCTGTTGAAGTAGAACACTAAAACAAATTTGAACATATGTATAATTCCGTATTTACTAAGGAACAAATTTCTATTATTATATATGGCATTAATTATGATAATGAAATTTTTCCGTTACGTATAAGCGAAAACACAGCTGTAGGTAAACGTATAGATTTACTGTATTGTGAAGAAAATTTCAATAGTCATTATTGTCTTATAAAAAATCTCAATGCGTTATTGAAAAGTCATAAAGAGAAAACATGTAAATTGCCTCAATGGATTTTATCCACAAAATGTGTTATAAATATTGAAAATAACGATAATAGATGTTTTATGTACTGCATTCTAGCCGCATTACATCCAGTAAAAGAACACCCACATCGTGTGAATAATTACATACAATATATTAATACTTTATTACCGTTATTTGAAAAAAACGAATATAAAATTCCCTGTTGAAGTAGAAAAACAAATTTGAACATATGTATAATTCCGTATTTACTAAGGAACAAATTTCTATTAATATATATGGCATTAATTATGATAATGAAAATTTTTCCGTTACGTATAAGCGAAAATACAGGTGTATTTAAACATATAGATTTATTATATTTAAACTCTCATTATTGTATAATTACAAATTTCAATGGTTTAGTTAGACATCAGTTAGTGGTACTCATCAAACATTTATTTGTAGACGATGTTTAGTATCTTTTTATAACAAATCAAAATTAGTTGAGCATGAAAAATTATATAAAGAACACACTCCAACCAAAAATAACATGCCGAAACAAGAGAGTGTTTTAAAATTTCGAAATCTGAAATTGTTATTACAGAATGATGTGATAATAGTTGCAGATTTCGAAAGTTTATTAAAACCTATAAATAAACAAAGTGGATCTCATACAATACAAATTCAGCAACATATACCATGCAGTTTTGGTTATATTGTGTGTTGGAGTAACAAATATATGAAATCAGATCTAGTTATTTATCGAGGAGAAAATGTATCGATGAAGTTTATGTCTGCTATGGAGAATGAATTAAGAAAAATCATAAACATATTAGATCAACAAAAACCATTAATACCATTAAATAGTTCTCAGTTACAGGAGTATAATCTATCCACTGAATGCTCTGTTTGCGATAGTAAATGTATGACTAACAATAGAAAAGTTAAACATCATAACCATTTAACTGGTCAATGTAATTGCCACGGTGTGCAATAATTGCAATTTGCAAATTAAACGTCAAAGTAATTTGTCCCTGTATTCTTCCATAATTTGTCTGCCTATGATGCACATTTATTTTGTGAAAGAATTAGGTTGCACACCTGGCAATATTTCTGTAATTGCTGAAAGCACTGAGAAATACATCACATTCTCTAAGCACTTTAATTTTAATGGTAGACCTATCGAGTTACGTTTTGTAGACTTATTTAAATTTCTTCCGTACAGTCTCGAAAATTTGGTGTCAAATTAAAACCTGAGCAATTCGTCTATACAAAGCAATATTTTTCCGATGATAAGTTCCCTTTAATTCTCCGTAAGGGAATTTATTATTATGATTACATAACAAGTTTAGATACATTTAAAGAAACTGAATTTCCTGAAAGAGAGGCATTTAATAGCAAATTGAATGGAACACAAATTTCCGAGACTGACTATCAATATGCAAAACTGATTTGGCGTGTGTTTAAATGTGAAAATTTAGGGGACTACCATGATCTATATTTAAAATGTGATGTACTTCTCACAGCAGATGTGTTGAAGAATTTTCGAAAGACGTGTTTAAATGCTTTTTGCATTGATCCAATTAATTGTTTTACTTCACCTGGTTTGGCATGGCAAGCCATGTTATATAAAACAAAAATTGAACTTCAACTTTTATCAGATATCAATATGTATGTTTAGAAAAATCGATTCGCGGAGGTATTACACAAGCTGTATTAAGTTATGCCAAAGCTAATAATCCTTACGTACATGATTTTGATGCGAAAAAAAATCCTATTTACTGTATATTGACATGAATAATCTGTACGGACTATCAATGATTGACTATTTACCATATAGTGGTTTTTGGTGGGAGGATAAAATTGACAATTGGCAAGACAAGAATAAAATTATCAATTGGTCCACGGATAGTGAATGTTTTTTTTTCTAGAAGTGGACTTAGAGTATCCAAATTATTTACACGAATACCATTCTGATTTTCCGTGTGCTCCCACTAATGAAGTTCCACCAAATGGTAAATACTCAAAATTACTATTAACACTTAAATCGAAATCGAATTATATCTTGCATTATAGAGTATTACAATTTTATCTAAAACAAGGTTTAATATTGGTAAAAGTACATAAAATATTATGGTTTCGTCAATCTAAATGGCTTGCATCATATATACAAGAAAATACTCAACGTCGTGCAAATGCCACAATTGAATTTGAAAAAGATTTCTATAAGTTATTAAATAATTCTGTATACGGAAAGACAATGGAGAATGTACGGAAACGAGTTGATATAAAATTAATTAACAATGAAAAAAGTGTAAAAAATTAGTAGCGCAAGATCAGTTTCAAAATTGGGTAAAATTAGGAGATAATCTTGCATTATTCCATATGTTAAAAAAATCTGTAACTTTAAATAAACCGATCTATGTAGGAGATACAGTTTTGGAACTATCAAAATTAGCAATGTATGAATTCCATTACAATATAATGAAACCACGATATGGAGATAAGATTAGCATTACTTATATGGATACTGACTCTTTCATTTACTACATTAAAACCGACGATATTTATAAAGATATAAAAGACATGAACGATTATTTTGATACTTCTAATTATGCAGAAAATCATGCTTTATATAACACAAAAAATAAACACGTTTTGGGTAAAATGAAAGGTGAGTTAAGTGGAGTTCCTATCATTGAATATGTTGGTTTACGAGTAAAAAATTATGCAATAAAAACTGATGAAAATAAAGAATTGAAAAAATGTAAAGGGATCAAGAAAAATGTATTTAAAGAACAAATTACGTTTAACGATTATAAATCGTGTCTATTTCAAAACGAAACGATTCATAAAACACAATTTGAAATTAAAAGCAAATATCACAATTTAACAACAAATCAGGTAACAAAATTAGCGCTAGATCCGTATGATGACAAGAGAAAAATTTTAAATTGTAATATACATACTGTTCCTTGGGGGTATCATAATAGATTTAACATGTAAGATTTGTATATTGTAAATATGATATTTTTTGGATATATTAGTATTGATAAACAAAAAAAAATATGTCACAATCAGTTCGAGAACAAATAGTTGCAGAATTACATAAAAGTGCAAGACGAAACTATCCTCGAATACCCGATATAACGAAAGGTATTCATGATTTATGGCAAGCTGATTTAGTTGAAATGAATAGTGGAAAATTGAAAGGTCTAGCAAAAATTAATCGAAATTTCAAATATTTATTAACTGTGATAGATACATTCTGTAAATATGCTTGGGCTATTCCTGTGAAAAATAAAACTGGGAAAGAAATTACACAAGCATTTATAACAGTACTGAGAAAAGCAAACAAAAGCCCCAAATTTTTACAAACTGACAGGGGTCGAGAATTTTATAATTCAGAGTTTCAGAAGGCGATGAACCAAATAACATTAAACATTATTCCACGTACAGTGATGTGAAAGCAAGTATTATTGAAACATTTAATAGATCATTACGTAATTTAATGTGGAGACAATTTACACTGCAGGGAAATTATAAATGGATTGGCATTCTGCCGGAATTACTACATAAATATAATAATACTATTCATTCCACTATTAAAATGAAACCTATCGACGCTATTAAAAAAGAAAATGAAAAACATCTATTGACAAACATCTACTGCAAAAAGTTTTCTGTGATAAAAAGAAAAAGTAAATTTAAGATAGGTGAATATGTAAGAATTAGTAAACTTAAGCGTCCTGGTTTTGATAGAGGTTTTACACGCAATTGGAGTACAGAAATTTTTCGAATTGCTAAAGTTTTCTTCACCAATCCTCCAACATATCACTTAGTAGACTCAAATAATAAACCTATTGAAGGAAGATTTTACGGACACGAATTACAATTAACGAAATTTCCAAAAACATATTTAATTGAAAAAGTTTTGCGAAAGAAAAATAATAAGGCCTATGTGAAATGGTTGGGTCTGCCAAAAAGTGAAAATTCTTGGATTGATTTAAAGCATACTATATTGTAAAAAAAGAAAAGTTAAGAATTTATAGATGAAGCATGTCGTCACAAGTATTTCAAAAAGGTGAATTTTATATTTTAAATTCTAGCAACACTGTAAATTTTCGTTGCTTAGTTAAATTTTCATCATCATCACGAGGTCTATCAGTATTACAAGTAAAAAGTATATTAAATCAAATTTGTTCTTCAACAAACGCTGTTTTTATGTAAAGGAGAAAAGCAAAATATTTAAAAACGCTATTTAAAATAAATGTGATATATCTGTAATAGAGATGGAATGGAAAATCCCTTTTACATGTATGGTAGCAGGTCCTACAGGCTGTGGAAAATCATATTTTGTTAAAACATTTCTTGACCATTATAGTAAGTTATTTAAAAATATTGTATGGTGTTATGGTGAATGGCAACCATTGTATGATACTCTTTCAGACTGCACGTTTAAAGAAGGTTTACCTCAAAATAATGAATTTCAAGCACATGAGGGTCCACATCTTGTCATTATTGATGACTTAATGCGTGAGTGTGACCATCGGATTGTAGATATTTTTACTAAGGGTAGTCATCATAGAAATATAAGTGTAATATTTATAACACAGAATATTTTTCATCAACAAAAAGGAATGCGGGATATTTCGTTAAATTGTCATTATATTGTTTGTTTTAAAAATCTTAGAGACCAAGCTCAAATTAATTATCTCGCACGACAATTGTATCCAGGTAATACAAAATTTATTCAAGAAGCATATCAAGATGCAACTCGAATTGCACATGGTTATTTACTTTTTGATTTAAAACAAAATACTCCTGATGAGCAGCGAGTTCGAACAAATATATTTCCAACAGATTCTTTTAATTATGTTTATGTGCCTGTAAAAAATAATTGTAATATGGTTTATATTCTAACAACTATTTGTGCTTTAATAGCCGTAAAAAATGATTAGTAAGGAAAATGCACATTCGTTAAAACTTTTAGCAAAGTCAAAACCGAAAGCACGTAAGGCAATTTTACAAAATGCAGATCCTGATTTAATTCGCTCTATTTGTGAATGTTACTATAACGTATTACAGGGAAATGTTCCATTAAATAAAACAGAGATAAATAAGCTAAAAAATATAAAAAGGAACTGAGATATTTGGTGAAAAAGGTCCGTCATTAAAAAAAATGAAAAAACGAATAATTATATATAAAGGTGGTTTTCTTACTGCATTGCTTGCACCTATTTTAGGGGGTATACTATCTAGTTTAATTAAATAATTATGCAAAACGCACAAAAACTTATTTTAATCTCACCAGAAAAATTACATCATTATCAAACGATATCTAATTTTGATGATGAAATGAAAGAAATTTTAAATAATAAAAGTCTAAATACAGAAGAAAAATGGACAAGATATAGAGAAGTCTTACAAAAATATTTAAATATTATTTAAAAACCGGCAGCAGTTACAACAACAGCAACTACTACTACTACTACGGAGGAGGAGGAGGAAGAAGAAGAGGATGAGGAGGAGGAGGATGATGATGAAATAATATCTACTCTCCCTGAAATTTGTAAACGTAAAGCAAGACCTTTATTACGTAAATTGAAACAAAATCCAAATATTCAATGGGACGATAATGGAAATGTGAATATTAATAATAAATTAATTTCAGGTGCAAATATAGTGGATTTGATATCCGATTTTGTTAGATGTCGTAAGAAAAATATTTCAGTTGCCGGCTGGAAACCTTTTGCTACATTATTAGCAAAAGCCAATATACCCTTAGAGTACATTGGTAATCCTCAACGAATAGATTATATTAGAAAACTAACGGATGACGAAGAGGATGGTCCTCCACCCCGTAAACGCAAATGGTGTACTTATAAGCAATAATAATAATATTCTATTGTAATCTATTGATATTTTTAAGTATATAGAAAGAAAGATGAATGAGCCGTACTTTAATTACTATACGCATCAAGCAGGAGGTGATTATAACGTGTATAAAGGTACAGCTTATCAAGAAGGTTATGGCATTGGTAGTTTACTAGGATGTTTATTTCGTTCTGTATTTCCTTTATTAAAACAAGGTGCAAAAACTGTTGGTAAAGAGTTGATACGTACAGGAATTAATGTAGCAGGAGATGTACTAGATAATAATAGATCTATTGAAGAGTCTTTGCAAAATCGGTGACAAGAAGCTAAAACAAATTTAAAAAATAAAGCTCAAAATAAATTAAATCAGGTGTTGGAAGGATCTGGAAGAAAAAGAAAGAAAGTTTATTTTAGTAGTGGTGGTGGTGTGAAGCGGATAAAAAGATCCAAAGATATTTTTGATTGATTATTTATGGAGCAAAGTGATAGTTTTTATCTCATACTTCCTAGCAATAGTTCTATGAAATATTTTCCTCAAAATACTCTTGCTTGTTATACTACTAAATTATATCATCCTATTGTACTGGAGAAGGGAGTGTGGGAAACAGCTGTTGTTGAAGTACATTATACAACTTCATTTCAGAATGTTTCCAAATATACAAATAATATTTATTACCGTATCATGAATACAAAAAACTGGAATATAACTCAAATCTTACCAGGCCACTATTATCATGTTGATGATATTCTATCTCAAATTAATCATAAAAGTGATATATTAAATTTACAATTAAAAGTCAAAGCATCTGTAAAACGAATTGAGGTTAATAGAGTAATAAAAGATCAAGAGAAGCATATAGAAGTACGCCTATCTCCTGAACTAGCCAGAATACTAGGTTTTGATCATATTCAACAGGAAGATATAGCAGTTGTTCATCATGCTCGTTATCCACCTGATTTACAAAAAGCGCTACCTACACTTATGTATATTTACAGTGATATTGTAGAATCACAAATGGTAGGTGACACCATAGCTCCATTGTTAAGTATTATAAATACAAATATTACAGAGCATGGTATTAATAATGTACTTATTTTTGATAATCCTCATTATGTGCCAGTGCAATGTAAACAATTTGATCAAATTGTTATTGATTTAAGAGATAGTACAGGTAATCCACTTCCTTTCCAATATGGCAGTGTATGTGTAAAATTACATTTTCGTAGACGTAATACGGTATTGTAAATTTTACCATGTGTGAATATTAATAGTAAGAAAAAGACAAAAATGCAGTGTGAGTGTATGAAATCAGAATTAGATTTATTTGCTGGTTTACTCACTCAAACCAGTATTATAGGTAATAAAATAGTTCCATATAAGCCTGTGGCTTCAATATCTGATAATGCACCAATTTGTAGTCCCCGGTCATAGGGATGACTATATTGACTTACCGCACACAATCTTTTATATTAAAGGTAAAATTACTAAATCAGATGGTTCTAATTTAACTTCTGCCGATAAGAAAATCGGCCTTGTAAATGATTTTCTCAATGCAATGTTCAGTGAAGTGCAGTTATATTTAAATAATCAACTTATTTCCTACTCTTCACATACATATCCATATCGATCGTATATTGAAAATCTACTAAATTATAATGCTGAAGCTAAAACAACGCATCTTCAAACATCAATGTGGTTTAAAGATACTGCAGGGCATATGGACAGTGTGGCCGATGCTAATGTAGGATTTAAACGTTTTCTCTCACTGCTTTAAGTCAGTCATTTGAATTATTGGGTTATATTCATGCTGATATTTTCAATCAGGAGAAATTTTTACTGAATGGTGTACAATTGCGTATTAAACTAATTCCAGCTAAACCTACATTTTGTCTAATGGGTGACGCAGATGCTGATGGAAAAGTTGTAATTACAGATGCAACATTGCTTGTGAAAAAGGTTGATGTATCACCAGCACAAAATAAAGTATTACAAAATCCTAAATTTAGAATAAAATATCTTATAAAAAAAAGTGCAGGTGAAGACAGAAACTCTGCCACAAGGAATTATGGATAGTACACTTCCAGATCTGTTTTCAGGCATAGTGCCTAAACGTATTATTATTGGTTTTGTTACTAATACTGCTTTCAATGGTACTTATCAAACAAATCCATTCAACTTTCAACATTTTAGTATGACGTTTTTTACACTGTATGTTGATGGATCCCCAGTCCCCTTCAGACCATTACAACCGGATTTTGATAATAATCTATATGTACAAGCATATTCTACGTTATTTACAGGTTCAGATATTTATTATTCTAATCAAGGTAATGATATTTCACGTGCTGAATATCCTAATGGTTATACTCTACTGGTGTTTGATTTAACTCCTGATTCAAGCGCAAGTGCTGCATTTCATACTAGTCCACAACGGCAAGGAAGTGTACGTTTAGAGGTTCATTTTAAAGAAGCACTGCCATCTCCTGTAACAGCAATTATTTATGGTGAATTCTATTCAGAATTAGAAATTGATTTCCAGAGAAAAATATATATTAATTAAAAAAATGTTAAATACAATTGAACTTTATGAAGCATTACAACAAAATTTGCCTAAAGGTCATTTTATTGGTGTATATGCTGCTGATGAGTTACCTTTGTTTATTCATACATTTCCAGCCGGCATAATTATAAATACTGATTCTAGTGATAGGCCTGGTGAACATTGGGTTGCTGTTTATATATCTAATATGTGTGTGGGAGAGTATTTCGATAGCTATGGTATACCTCCCTATATACAACATTATATAAGGTTTTTAAAACGAAACTGTGTATTATACATGGAATAATAGACGTATTCAAGGTGATTTATCTCAATTTTGTGGACATTACTGTTTTCTATATCTAGCATGTCGTGCATCTGGTTATTCACTGCACGATTTTTTAAACAAATTCTCACTCACTACTATTGATGCTAATGATATTATGCTTTATTCATTTATGAGAGTATGATGATGTTATTTTTTTAAACTCCGCCATTGCCGGTCCCAAGCCCTGGATGAGAAAGGAGGAGGGTTGGGGGTGTTGCTACCCCGTAAAAGAAAATAATCTCTGCTATGTTCAAATAGGGGTGGAATGAGTCTTATGTATCTGCTATGTGTTCGTAATTAAAATAAGGGTTGAAACGAGTTCACCCCTGCTATGTTTCGTAGTCCCTGTCTGATGCGCTATGTTCAATTAAGGGTTGGGAAAGGAAACGAATACACCCTCATTATTGTCTTAGTTAAAATAGGGGTTGAAAAATATGCTCATAAAAGGAAACGAGTTCAACCTTAAAATGGAGGTCATAAAAGAGAACGAGTTCACCCTAAAAATGGACTATGCTCAAATAAGGGTGGAAAAATAGGCCCCCTGCTATGTTACATTAAAACGAGTACACCTCTAAAATATGGTCGTAAAAGGTAACGAAGTTCAAATAGGGTGGAATCCAAAACGAATACACCCCTATTCTCTGCTATGTTCATTATGTTCAAATAGGGTTGGAATACACCCCCGTAGTCTTATGTATTCTCTGCTAAGTTCAAATAGGGGTTGAAAAATATGCTCATAAAAGGGAATGAGTTCACCCTTGCTTTATGCATTATCTGCTATGTTCCAATAAGGGTTGAATATTATTTATTCTCTGTTACCTTCAATTAAGGTTGAAAAATAAGTCATACTCTTTTACTAGTTCTGCTATGTTAAAATAAGGGTTGGAAAATATGCTCATAAAAGAGAACGAGTTCACCCCTAAAAATGTGTTCATAAAAGGAAACGAATCTTATGTATTATCTGCTCTGCTATGTAATTTCAATTAGGGGTGGAAAATAAGCCATACTCTTTTACTAGTTCTGCTATGTTAAAATAGGGATTGAAAAATATGCTCATAAAAGGAAACGAGGTCACCCCTAAAATGGAGGTCATAAAAGGGAACGAGTTCACCCTTGCTATGTTACGTAGTCTTGTGTTCGTAACGGTTGAAAAATATGCTCATAAAAGAGAACGAGGTTCAAATAGGGGTGGAACGGGTCTTATGTATTCTCCGCTCTGCTGTATGTTACGTAGTCTGATGTTCGTAGGGGTTGAAAAATATGCTCATAAAAGAGAACGAGTTCACCCCTTAAAATATGCTCATAAAAGAGAACGAGTACACCCCTAAAAAGTGGTCATAAAAGGGAACAAATTCACCCCTAAAATGGAGGTCGTAAAAGACCGTGGGTTCACGGTGTAAGGTGCCCAATTTCCCAGGGGCTCCTGAGTTGGCCAATGCTGTTCCAGGTCTGTTCCAGGTTGGCCCAGATCGATCCATTTTCTACTACTGTTCAGAGTTAGTCCAGTCTCGTCGACGTTGTAAATACATGTATCCCCATTATTTCCGAAATTATTGTCGAAAATATCACCTTCAAGTTTTCATAGAATGTATTAACATTCCTGTCCATGTTTCTAGCCCTCGCTGTAAATAACCTTTATGCCTGTCGTATTGATAATTCCGGATGTCGATGAAGAAACGCGTTGAATCATTTTCTGCCTGCACTTTCCTTGGTCACATCGAATGTGTGCTTTATACCACATTTTTGAACAAACTGAAAAACAAGCAACTTTATGTCTTCGTAGGTCAAACCAAGTACCTTTACTTCCAGAACCTGTAGATGTCCTTCCAATTCCACTTAAACCCATGCTTAGTGTAGGAATTTTCACCATTTTTGGCTTCAAAGCTGCTGTATTGGGATCAATATTTCTTTTTACGAATCACCTGTAATTTTCTTCTAAGCGTACTTTTTGGTACGTTGTAGATTATGGATGCCCTTTCCTCCAAAAAATGGCCATTTATTGCCTCTGGCAACTTTTGACGAAGATCATCTTCATTTCACCCTTGCCTGTTGGTAGTTCTGGTTCGTTTGGTTGACATATACTGGAAAGAGGAATATTGAATGGAGGTCAGTGTTGTTGCAATGTATAAAGAATAAAGAAAACAGTTCGATCTATGAAATTTAATTCCCTCAACATTGAAGGGAAAGGAGAGCAGTTGTTTGCTTTGTTGAATCTCCATGCATTAATATCAGGTTGATCATTTGTTATTTGACTTTTGGGACAACAATAAATATCTAACAAATTTAGTCAGTAGCAATCTATCCGTGGCCTCCAAACGAATTAACCAGACTTATCATTGTGAGAGAAATCCTGGTCACAAATACAGGGTATCCAAAAGAGGTCTTGCCGTTTCTGACGTCCCATTAATCATGTGCTCACAGAAAGGAAACGAAATGAAGCACGTGTCTGTCAAGAGAACGGGAGTTAGTCTATCGACCTTCAGTGATACAGGCACGTTGCGCGCACATAGCAGTCATAGCTTGTCCAGTGTCGAAGAGAAATAGAGGTATCGAAGCAGTTTGTTCTCATGTGCTTGTCGTATGACTTTAAGCCTGTCAGCTGTCGTATGAAGTTGCTGCATATACCAGGCATTTGGGTAGAATGCCGTGAATGAACCACCGCTAGGCATTGGTTCCAGAAATTATAATCAGGAGATGTGATCCTTTCGAATAACCTCACAGTGGACGACCAAATATGTTGGATGACTAGGCCCTGAAAGCAGCTATCGAGGAGGACAGTGATCTGACATAAGTTGCGTTTGATGAACTTACACAAAGGTTTCATGTTTCTGCTGAAACAGTCAGACTGTATCTGAATGGGTTAGGGGAGTGATGCAAGTTAAGAAAGTGAGTGGCCACATTGTCGGCAGCCAACAAGGAACAATGAGTGACAACCTGTTTCTCTTTGCTTATTCGGCACCTGAACACACCCATCTTTGATCACTTGCTTACTGGTGACAAAAAGTGAGTCCTCCATGACACTCCTAAGTGTATCAGACATTGGTTGTCACCACATGACTCTGTTCCTCACACCTCAAGACTACCTCTGCACCCACGAAAGGTTGTGCTCTCTGTATGGTAGAATTGTCGGCAAAGTGGTGCATTACGAGCTCCTCTTCCACCTTTTAGACCATCACTCCTGACCTCTACTTCCAGCAGTTGCAAAGGGTGCACCGTGCATTGCGGCAGGAGCTAGCATTGGAGAATCGCAAGGGTTTGCTGTTCTCCATGAGTATGCTAAGTCACATGTGGTAGAAAAGACCTGGGAGACCCTTGAATGACTTAGCTGAAAGACATTGTGCCATGCACTATATTCACAGGATCTTGTGCCAACAGATTACCACCTCTTTCATTCCCTCAATAACCATCTCTGTGGGAGATCCTTCGCAAACGAGGGAGACCTGCGGAACGAACTCACGGAATTTTTTGCATCCACGACCATCGTTTTATGGTTTATCATCAGGGTATTGTGCAGTTGCAGGAACGTTGGCAAAATGTATTGGATGCTGATAAGATAACTTCGAAGCCTAAAGGTACGTACCGTCTACTGTATTGCTCTTTGCCTATCACTGCTCTAGAACGGTGAGAACTTTATGGTTAGCTATATACACATCATCATGCTTCTTCACACGGCTTATCTCCCTTCGATTCTGAATTTTCTGAGAAATAGAATCTAAACCTGCAATAATAGGATGCTTTTGTTCCTTACCGTTGACATGGAGAGTGCTGTCAAATTCCCTAAAAGTATTTCAGAAACAGAGTACAAAACTTGTTGTTGCTATTGAGATCAATGTCTAATCCCACGTATTGATGCACAAGATAAGCTAGGCAACAGTGGGCTTTAATCTGTAATTTTGAATTACAACTATGGGGCCCATACACTATCAGTTTATCTGAAGGATAACCTGAACAAATGGACAAATGATCGTGACGACAGAACTGAAAGAAAAACTGTGCGAACTGAAGCAGGGGTGGATCCAGGACATATTTATAGGGGGGCGTTGAGTTGTAATACTGCTACTTCGAGCTTCTTTAAGAACTCCAAACTCTAGGATGGGTTTTATTTATATATAAAATAAGAAAGTTTCCTCTTCTGGGGGAGGGATCGCCTCCTGGATCCACCCCTGAACTGAAGGAATTCGTTCAGTTCAGTCAGTTCTTCATGCGGCTATTTGGACTGAAGAAAGGTTATTTTGGACTGAACAAACGAACCATCTTTCGATACGATAACTGTGCTATTAACTGAAGGAAACACACAGTTGTCTCAGTTCAGTTCAATCAGTTCAGGTCCTGTCATCATGGCAGTTAGTAAAAGCGAAACATTTTTGGCTTTTATTGAAGCCTACCGTGCTCATGTAACATGTGAATATGCTAACAGGTATAAAAGAGGGGAGGTATATGGTGTATTATTTACAAAATTAAAAGAATTGGAACCTCAGGCAACACACGATACTATTTTTAAAAAATAATCTACGGTCGGCATTTAGGAAGGAACTGCAGAAAGTGAACGAATCTAAAAAATCAGGGCCTGGAGGTGAGGAAGTGTACGTTCCAAAGCTTTGGTATTTCAAGGAACTTAAAAGTGCATTCCACAGAATATCTAATGGAAGTGAATCAACTGAACTGAAGGAACTGAAGGACTCAGCTCGATTAACTGACGGTACTCCACACACTATCAGTTCAGTTCATCGTACGATCATCGTTCAGTTCATCGTAGTTAAGTCAGTTTCTAGCTCAGTTGGACTGATCAGTTAAAACTGATAGTGTGCGGGCCTATTAGAGTGCATTTCGGAAATTAAATTCTCGCAATTCGTACATACTGGACATTAACACACATTACATAAATGAAGTTATTTAAATCCAAATGGTATGAGCCTCTTGATACAAGCAAGTAAAGTAAGGTTCTGCATTTCCATTTTTTAAAATAGGTCTCTCTCTTGATTTTTCATATGGCCTGGGAGAGGTTCCAGCACAGTATTTTCCTTCTACAATTCATAGTCATGGGGCAATTGGAACATTTCCAATTACAAAGTTTAAGGAAACAGACACAGTCAGTGATATCGCTAGAACAGGCAGGCCTTAACCTAGTGCGCAGACAATTCAGGCAGTGAGAGACCCCTTCGTGAGAAATCCCAAGAAGTCAGTCCGAAGAATCTCACATGAGTTGCAGATTCTTAAGACATCAGTGTACCGCATCCTACATAAACTTTTTTTTTTTCATGCATACGAAGTCCAGATCGTGCAGTTCCTACACCCAATGAATTACAGTGCTCGTTATGATTTTGCTGTTAGCATGCTGTCTGAGATTGAGGAAGCTGTTGACCATCTTGAACGTGTATTTTTCTAAGATGAGGCCACATTTCATTTGAACGGTGTTGTCAACCGATACAATGCTAGAATCTGGAGGTCCAAGAAACCCCACACTGTATTTGATACTGTCAGAGACAGCCCTAAGCTGAGCGTGTGGTGCTGTCTTATACACAACAAAATAATAGGACCTTTTTTTCTTCAGTGAAAAGAGGTTCACAGCCAATATCTATCTTGATATGTTACAATTACTTGTTGTGCCACAGACTTAGGACATTCCAGACTTAATTTTCTAACAAGATGGTGCGCCATCTTATTAGGAGTTAAGTGTCTGTGCCTATTTAGATACAACATTTCCGGGAAGATGGGTCGGGCGTGATGGTCCCATAAACTGGTCTCTGCGATCACTGGATATATCACCACTGGATTTCTTCCTTTGGGGATATGTCAAGGACCAGGTTTGCCAAATACCAGTAAACGACATCGCAGCATTACGGCACAGAATTACTGAAGTCATAACATCCTTCCCTCACGTAATGTTGACCAACGCATGGGTGGAATTGGAATATCACCTGGATATCCTTCGTGCACCGAAAGGTTCACACGTAGAAGTTTATTCATTGTGTACACAAAAACTCGAATATGTCACATGAAATTCACGATAAAAAGTATTTGTCTATGTGTCATATTTTATGCTTTATGACTGTTTATAATCAAGGAAATAATTCTGGGACATCCTGTATTGTCCAAATATAAGCGGTACAGTCGACAGATCATATGGAGTGAACAAGATAAGATGCATAAGGATAAATTCTAATGTGTAGTTTCCGGAAAAATTAAAAACGTAGCTTTTGTGACGCTAAAAAGTGTCATTCATTTCCAATAATAATTAAGAGCTTTTATTTTACTAAAATAAATTTTTATATATGTCTATTAATATTGTATTTGTGTACGGAGTATGTAACAAAATACAATATTAACTAATCAACCTCCTATAGCCTCGCTGCTGAACCTAACGTTAAACTGACAAATTGTTGTCATTTCCTAATGATGACACACACATGCTACTTGTAAATATTTCACTAATAACCTGACAATATGGCATAACTAATGTTTTTTTTTAATCCATAAGGAATAATGTACTCTTGAGGGCGAATTTTCTCGGATGATTTTCTTAAAAGAAATCATCTGATTTTGTTCTAGGGGTAACATCGAGACGAGACGAGGCGAGACTTTGTATGGTCTCGGTTGATAAATAGCGGTCTCGGTCTCCATCTCATCTCGAGTCAAAAATCGCCGTCTCAGTCTCGTCTCGGGCAACAGATGCTTGTCTCGATCTTGGTCTCGGTCTCGAGGGGCAAGTCTCGATCCCGTCTCGAAAGTCTCGAAATAAATAGTGTGAAATTAAAATTGTGAAGTATTATAACCATAGTCTGTCGTTTCCGCTTCTTATTTTTTTTCCTTCATTCTTGACTCAGAATTATGGTATAGTGTACCTTTTCATAGCTAATTTGCTAGCGCTAATGCTTTCCATGCGTGTGCTCCAGGTTCATTCATCAGTGGATATATTATACCTGGGATAAAACCCTAATAGTAACCCATATTTCATTTTCAGCAATAGATTTTGTCTCATATAGCTTTAGTACTGCTTATTAAATTAACTCCAGTACTATACAGTAGTTTATTTCCTTCCTTTGAATCAGAATTGGGTACAATACCTCCTAACGGATTACGCAACATATAGCAGCACGAATGTATTTATTCGTACCGAAATTAAAATGTTACAATTTCCCATTTATTATCCAATACATTCTGCTTTGACTGTCATTTTAAAAACAGAATATAACATTAATTATCTTAAAAACAGCGTAAATTATCACTACCATTAATTTTGTTTCAAATTGATCGAATGCTTTATTACCGTTTCATATCTCCGTGTTTAATCGACGCTTTATAACACGAACTTCCTGAAACATGGGCCTGTGATCTCGGGCTGGATCACCAAACAAGTTAGATTCAAAGTCCGATGTTTCGAATAGTTCGCGTCTCATTTTAAGTACATTCTGTTTCTTATACAAGTTCATAAGGCCGTAATACATTACATAAACATATATCCAGCGCCGTAACTAGGCAGGACCAACTGGAGCAGTGCCTCGGGTCATTACTTTAACTGTTTCTCATGAACTGTATTTGAAACCGAAATTCAGAGTACAAATAACTAAATAATAAATTTTAATATAATAATTAATACATTTTATAATTTGAGATACTTATTTTCCTGGGGACTGAATTCGATTACAGGAAACTCATATCAATCCGGAGAAAGTGGCACGCTTGGTTCTCATCCTCGGTGTGGCAGACCCAGGTTTCCGATGGGAGCGCACATAATTTGGGTTCTACCTTAAAATACAAGCCCATGTTTCATATAGCTTTGGTGGTGAAAATAACGTTGAATTCTAAAGATGTTTTTAAATCAACCATTGTGGTATACTGCATCATGAATCGAAGTTATTTTGATTGCAAACTTTAAACTCTAGCAAAAAGTCTACTAATCTAGTTATTTAATGAATGATATAACTGACCATCATAAGAGTAGCAAAAGGTGAAGGCCTGAGATTCTTATTTACTTTTGGTCTCCTGTTTTGTTTGTTACTGTTCCCCAGGCCGTCTCTAATGAGATCGCTGATCTTTCAACCAAAAGATAAATAATACACAACGTGTTCAAGTACTAGATCCCTCACTATCTTGTTTGCAAAAAATTTAAAAAAATAATAATAATAACTGTTGATGGAAATTTTCGCATTTTCTTATCTCTCGACTAAGACCAATGTCATCAGCAACAGACCCTGAAGTGACGAAACATCAACTATTAAGTTTAATTAATCTCAAGTCACGTGCAGTGTTTGTGCGTGAGTTCATCTCGGTCTATTTTCATTTCGTCTTGTACAAACGCAAATAGAAATCTACATAAATTAACAACGATGTGCTAAGTTGAGATGTTTTGACCCTTTTAGTCTTACCTAATAAGGTTTCAGTGTCTTGCTTGTATGCAGCGTTCAGCACTTTACAGGTTTAATGACCTTTTTACTGAAATAAAAGGTAAAACTTCAAGTAAAATCTTCGTAATTTCTTGATCTCTTAAAAACACAGAAAAAAATTAAACATTGTGAGAGACATTATAAGTACTAGGCCCTATATACGAGTATAAAACTTAAGACCATGTTTCCATTTTACATAAATCTTGTAGCTGTCATAAAAAAAAGACCTTGCTACCCGATCTTTCTATCTACTGTTTAGATTTTACAACTTCTTGTAAACAAGAAAGGTATCACCACCCTTGCAGCACCGCACTATAGTGGACAAACAATTAACATCCTCATTAAAAACGTGTATTTTGGCGTACTCCCCCTCCCTGTCCAAAAGAATCCGTTGTTTCGGAAGCGGCGAAACTGGTTTTTCCTTTATGTCGGCAGAAGGGCGAAGACGTCCCAGAAAGTTGGACACTGTTCGACTCTATGCAAGATGGAAAAAAATGTTTTATGACCCTTACAAGACTATGTGTACACGGTAAAATATGGTAGGGTTTTAAGAATGACAGCTACAAGATTCATTTAAAGTGAAAACGTGGTCTAAGATTTTCTTTCTCCATCAACGCTCGGTAATAAACTGATGGTGGTTAATTCTGAGTCCCAACGTCCTTTTCCAACCGAGGGTAAGTTTATATACGAAGTGGATCTATAGCTTAATATCCGAACATGAGTTGAAATATTGATTTCAGGAGTTGCAATGATAATTACAGAAATTCCCTCCCCGTCCCTTTCGGAGCAAACCACCGATCGTGCTGAGCGTGGTTCGTCAGTACTTACGCCATATTAATTTTACCTCTCAGGGGAAAACTTCTCAAATCGTCACTTCTAAGTTCCCACGGTTTATATATATTCGTGTGTAAACTTTAATTTCATAGTACTCAGAACTGGTAAAAGCTAGAACTGTGAAATTTGCAGGCAATTTAGAGGAAGGTCAGAAGATTTGTTTGATAGCAAAATGAGATAGCGTGTATTATTGTTTGCGGAGTTACAGGGTCAAAGGTCAAAATGCAATTTTTTCCTTATGGGATTTCAATGTTAAATAGTAGTCTCACATGCCATTTTTTTGAATATCCATCTCCGGTAGCAAAAATTGGTATATCGACATAAATTCTGATCCGAAACAATGTGATAACGAGAAATTTGGGCAATCGTGACCCGGTGACCTCTAGCAGGTCATCTGTGACCTTTGAAGAAAAAGCTCCCTTTTCAACAACTTATTGCACACAACTAATTCAGTTGAGGATAATATTAAAAACACATATGCACAAAGGATCTACTGAACATCTTTTTTAGCAAAACGAAGAGGTCAGCAATATCATCAGAGGTCAAAGGTCACGTAGTTAAAATGTCATATTTGATGTGTTAACAAATAAGAAACTGTGACATTGGAAACAATGCTTTGAAGTGCCATAGAACACATGCATAAAGATCCTTCCAACGAGTGTGTATGGGCATAGGGAAAAGGTCATCATAAGAGGTCAAAGGTCACGCAGTTAAAATTTCATGTTTGACGTGTTAGCAACGATGAAACTGTGACGTTTGAAAAATGATTTGAGCTACCATGGAACACATGCATAAAGGTCCTTCCAATTGGTGTATATGGGCATAGCAAAAAGGTCAACAACGTCATAAAAGGTCAAAGGTCACGCAGTTAAAATTTCATGTTTGAAGTGCTAACAAGTATGAAACTGCAATGTTGGAAATAAGGATTTGAGTTTCCACTGGACACATGCAGAAAGGATCTTCGAATTGGTGTGTGTGAGGTCAACAATATCGTAAAAGGTCAAAGGTCACGCAGGTAAAATTTCATGTTTGATGTGTTAGCAAGTATGAAACTGAGACGTTTGAAAAATGCTTTGAACTACTACAGAAAACATGCATAAAGGTCCTTCGAATTGGTGTGTATAGGCATAGCAAAAAGGTCAACAATGTCATAAAAGGTCAAAGGTCACACAGTTAAAATTTCATGTTTGATGTGTTAGCAAGTATAAAACTGTGACGTTTTAAATACGGATTTGAGCTTCCATGGAACACATGCAGAAAGGTCCTTCCAAGGGGTGCACATGACCATAATGAAAAGGTCAATATTGTCATAAGGTGAAGAAGCCTAATTTTGTAATTCAGATGCTGCAGGCAATGGTAAATATGTTTCGGTGATGTTTAAAACAATGAATTGAACATGGTATGAGTCCCACCTTGTGTTAATTACTTAGCCTTGCAAAACTGCATTCGAAATGGTTTTTTTCTTATTGAAACATATTAATAGCTATTTATTGCACAGAAATATTTGAAATATTGTCTTACCTCTACAACACACACTGACGTCCTTGTAGACTGTAAATCTTTTTAGTACTTTGCAATTTATTCCACGTGATCTCCGTGATGTGCTAAACTTAAGTTCACTCTGTGTATAAGTGTCTTCGTGAAGATTTTTTTAAGAGTATCTGGAGTTATCTGTTTAACGGCACGCTGTATCGATCGTCGAAGTTCTTCAAGTGTTACTGAAGGAGTTTTATAAACTTGTTGCTTAAGAAAGCCCCATAGAAAGAAGTCGCATGGGGTTAGATCAGGACCTCCAGCTGGCCACTCAATATCAGAAACTATACTTATTAAACGGTTTCCAAACCTTCCTCTTAAAATTTGCAATGCTGCCCTAGTACGATGTGCTGGAGCACCATCCTGTTGAAACCACATATCATTGTGTGGATCAAGATTTAAGGGATCAAGTTCATGGAAAAGAAATTCTCGCAACATATTTTGGTATGTAAGTTGATTAACGTTTCCTTCGAAGAAAAACGGTCCTATTACACCAGTTGCTGTTTGTCCCATCCACACCATAATACCCTTTTGATCTGCACAGCGTTCAATTCTTTTCGCCGGTGGACTGGGTCCCAAGAACCGTTCATGTGACGAAGACAGCGTTCCATTAAAAAAAAAAAAACTTCATCTGACTATATGGGATTTTCATTTAATTTGTCTATCAACCAGTTACAAAATAAAATTCTGGCACTGAAATCATCATGTTATTTATGTACAATCTTCATACTGTACGCCTTAACCTCAAGCACCCGCAATATCCTACTCAGCGAACTTCTTTTAACGTTGGGTGCAACACTCAAGCGATGGATTGATTTTCTTGGTGAACTAAGCACAGAACGAACCACTTTGCGTTTAGTATCCTCGGTAGAGATCCTGCCTTTCGTTGTCGCTGAGAAAGATGTTCCTTGTTAAAACAGTTATTCCGAAACTGTTTGTAAAGATGAAGAATTTGGGTATTGCTTATTTTCACACCCCACTGTCCAAACGTCATTCTCCGCGTTTTTGTAACCTACTTCCTACTAAGAACTGAGGCAAATCGGCACGTTGTTCCTTTGTTAGAGTATCCATTGTGACTTACACAATTACACACACACACACACACACTTCCAAGGACGTAGGCCTATGAGTATAGGGAAAATAAGAAATATAACAGTTTTTATTTTCTTACAAAGTCACAAGACACACAAGATTCACAAACTCGTTTAATTTTAAGCTCAACTCCACACTCTACTGCCACACTGTCTCTGTCCAACCAGATTATCATTATAGTAACACCAAGCCACCCTTGTGAACGAAACAGACTGATTATTTGACGTGAGTCCAAAACATAAACAGATCGTGTTTATGCTTCAGTCACAAAAGGGTATAAATAAACGATAAGAGTGCGTCCCTTCCTACATATGGGGAAGCAATTTATTTCTAGTGGAATTATTTTTATTTTCTCAATTTCCTGGGTAAGCATCAAGGAAATATTAAGGCTGCCCTATTTATTTTTCATGAGAATACGGGACATCTTTGTTCTCCCCTCAAACTTCACAACACAATGCATTGCTTGGAAACAGTTTATTTTCAATGCATTATCCTTTTTGATATGGATACAAAGAAATAACGAACAATCTGTAGTACAGTCTGTTCTCAGGATTTTTTAATTTTTATTTTTGGAAAACTCCTGAGTGATTTGCATTTACATGTGATATTTTCATTGGAAAATGCTACCCAAATAATATGTATTTTTAGAATCTAGACGAAAGAAAATCCTACACCCACTATGCCCTAGAATGTCCTGCACCCAATAGTGCGCATTCTATAATGACTTCCTAAAATTAAGTATTCTTATTATTTAAAAGAAAAGATTTCCGAGAGCCCAAATAAATATTCTTAATTTTATATACCATACCAACTAAATAGTTCTCAAACATTGCCGTCTCATACTTGCCATAAACGTACTATAAACTTCTTATTTCGTGACCATTGACCTTTTATGACACTTTTGACCATTAATTATGCATGTATTCCATGGCCGCCTCTTTGCATGTATTCTATGGCAAGTCAAATCACTTTTCAAACGTTACACTTTCATATTTGCTAATACAAACTATCATGTTTTAACTGCGTGACCTTTGACCTTTTATGACATTGTTAACCTTTTTCTAAGCCCATGCACTCCCCTTGAAAGGACCTTTCTGCATGTGTTCTATGCGAGCTCCAATTATTCTTTCTAACGTCACAGTTTCATACTTGTTAACACATCAAACACGACATTTTAACTGCGTGACCTTTGACCTTTTATGACATTGTTGACCTTTTTCCTATGCCTATACATACCAATTGGAAAGGCCTTTATGCATATTTTCTATGGCAGCTCAAATCCTTATTTCCAACATCACAGTTTCATACTTGCTAATACATCAAACATGAAATTTTAACTGTGTGACCTTTGACCTTTAAGGACGTTCTTGATCTTTTTCCTGTGCCCATACACATCCGTTGGAAGGACCTTTCTGTATGTATTCTATGGCACGTCAAATCATTTTTCAAACGTCGCCGTTCCATATTTTCTAACACATCAAACGTGATATTTTAACTATGTGACCTTTGACCTTTTATGACGTTGTTGACCTTTTTGTTATGCCCATATACACCAATTGGAAGGACCTTTATGCATGTGTTCCATGGTAGCTCAAATCATTTTTCAAACGTCACAGTTTCATCGTTGCTAACACGTCAAACATGAAATTTTAACTGCGTGACCTTTGACCTCTTATGATGACCTTTTCCCTATGCCCATACACACTCGTTGGAAGGATCTTTATGCATGTGTTCTATGGCACTTCAAAGCATTGTTTCCAATGTCACAGTTTCTTATTTGTTAACACATCAAATATGACATTTTAACTACGTGACCTTTGACCTCTGATGATATTGCTGACCTCTTCGTTTTGCTAAAAAAGATGTTCAGTAGATCCTTTGTGCATATGTGTTTTTAATATTATCCTCAACTGAATTAGTTGTGTGCAATAAGTTGTTGAAAAGGGAGCTTTTTCTTCAAAGGTCACAGATGACCTGCTAGAGGTCACCGGGTCACGATTGCCCAAATTTCTCGTTATCACATTGTTTCGGATCAGAATTTATGTCGATATACCAATTTTTGCTACCGGAGATGGATATTCAAAAAAATGGCATGTGAGACTACTATTTAACATTGAAATCCCATAAGGAAAAAATTGCATTTTGACCTTTGACCCTGTAACTCCGCAAACAATAATACACGCTATCTCATTTTGCTATCAAACAAATCTTCTGACCTTCCTCTAAATTGCCTGCAAATTTCACAGTTCTAGCTTTTACCAGTTCTGAGTACTATGAAATTAAAGTTTACACACGAATTATGGGACAGTCTGTATATATATATATATATATATATATATATATATATATATATATATATATATATATATATATATATATATATATATATATATATATATAAATTGTGTCGAAGTGTGAGCACGCTAGCTATATAGCCACGATGGAGCTCTTTGGAACGAAAAGAAAATAGGAATTTAACTCACAAGACAAATCGTATCATAGGCAAACCTTTGAATTCCAACTTTGCTAAGTTACAAAATGTTTATGAATATACATTTATACGTTGCACAATGCAGGATTGATGTTTAAAACAAAATGTATAAAAGAAAAGTTTAAAATATGTTTAAAACGAGGGCTGTTGTTTTATTCAGTCTGTTCTAACCGTTTTAAACAACTTGTTATAAACTTTTTTTTAGTGTGGTTGAACGTGTTTAAAAAATTTAAAATGTCAAATAGTAGAAGCTAATTTAATTTTCTAACGAACACAACCCATCCTCAGCGGGCTTTGTGCATGGAGTAAATTACAAGAATAGTTACATTCTTATTATAACAGCAATTACTGAACGAAATTCTGCACAATGTACGTATAACTAAACTAACAGAAATTGAACTGAAGTATTTGAACATTTCTTAAATTCCCAGAATAACGAAGGTTAAATACATTATACACTATTCTAAAATCCAAATTCACAAATTCAAAACTTGAGTATTTTTTCGTCACTATCATTTCCACAATAACAAACAGTTCTCATATCATAAGCTATAAAAAATACTTTGACAAAGACAATTCAACTCAAAGATAAAAGCAGTGACTAGCCTACAAGGATCAAATGGCACATCAAATGGCAATGGATGGCAATGGATCAAATGGATAACTAACAATGATTAGTGTCCACATTGTTAGTTATCCATAAAAAATAAAATTAACCTTTAGACGCCAGGAATTTTAACAAAATCGTGGACTCTCACGTTGGGGGCTCTGGTACAGTTCGCGGCATAGAAATTGTTACACAAAGTCTAAGTCCAAATTAATAACAAACTCTTGCCCCGTTTTCTTATGCATCCAGAAATACATGTCTCAATCGATTAGTTGCTTCTAGTATTCAATCCAACTCCTTCCCCTCCTACACCTCTCCTTGTGTAAAGCAGTATGAGTGACTTAGTACACTCTTTCCATTCAGCTGAAAAAGAAACAGGAATCAAGTTTATAACGTTATAGCTTTAAAACAGTCTTTTCCATTCGTTTGTTCTGAAATATTTTAAGAGCCCAAAATTAAGAAAAGAAATGAAATGAAATCTTTGAGTTTTAGGTCCCACGGTTATGCCGGTTAGGCTAAAGGAGACGGTGATGATGAGTAATGAATGAAATGGTGGAATGAAGCAAGTGGGAGGAAACGGGAGAACCCCGAGAAAACCCACGCACACGGTGTTTGTCCACCACAAAGTTTACTTGGCGGAGGCTGGGATCGAACCCGGGACCCCAAGCACCAGAGGTGAACTTAAAAAAAAGTCACACAATGTTCCCAGAGCTTCATAAAGAAATTAAGTTTCATTCTTTCCCTTCTTGAAAGACTGCAAGCTAGTAAGATGCTCCCTAAGAAATCTATGGAAATTGCCAATAACGGCAGTAGGTTTTGTGCTTCCTAAAGTCTGTAATGCACGCACAGAGCTCTAAAATATCTACTGACAGAAATGAGTGTTATTCAATTATTCATTTAATTTCTTTTCAATAATTGCAAGCAAAAGTTCCAGGTGCGTCATTTGCGCAGGACAGGAGGGTGTAATTCCCCCTCCCATGAGCTTCATAAATACGTATTGTTTGATCAAATGTACAGTAATACACTAATAAAAATGTGAAAATCTTATGTCGACGGAGAATCCCTTCCTCCCCCCCCCCCCCCGAATAAAATCTAAAAGACACTGCTTTTAGCCAAAAACCTATAGAGTTACGATAGCACAGTGCTAGAGAGCTTACATTTGGTTTCAAGAGTCGAAGGTTTGATCTCAAGCCATATGAGTTCCTGGGCGACATTGAGAGATAGAGAGAGAGAGAGAGAGAGAGATCTTTCAGTGTGCAGAACTTTCGAAGTGACTGTCATACAATATATTGTAAAAAATATTCCGAACAGTTGCTAGGACATAACATTGCACCTAATGGTACATATAAACACTAAATGCAAATGTTAGAAATTATTGGTACCATAGCAAATAACAGTCTATGTGCCAGGCTAAATAACAGTACATGAGTCTAATTTCGTAATAAGTTGACAAAATTTGCGGATCGCAAACGAACGCAAATAATGAAATAAATAATTATAATTGCATACCAAGTATCGCAAACAGAAAAGCCAAACTTTACATTTCATTAACATTATCCACTGCACAATGAAGTCATATAAACCATTTTAAGTCATTCATTAATTACGACGTAGCTGCTGCGTATGTAAAAGAAAACTTGAACCTACGATGTTTATGATATTAATGCATAATTCACATATTTTTACGTTTGGTGAAGTATGATAGAAGGAGTTTACCAAATATATACTTGCTAGGCTAACCAAAGCCAATCTACCTATCCTAACTCATATTTTATGTTCAAGAACAAAAAGAAAGAAAAAAAAACACCTAAGTAAAATTTTAGTGAACCCCATAAGCACTATATTACGTAAGTTAAACATATACACATTGTTGTGCATGAGACTGTGTATAGTACATTACGTCAATCTTATTACATGCTACTTATTACATTTTGGTCAATTTACTTAGATTTGAATTCTAAGAAATATCGTGCTAGTTTACATTTGACGCACCAGATTTTGGAAGATTTACAGGTAAATTTAATACTTCGCATGAAAAAACATATTTATAAAGAACAAATTTCTGCAAGCGATAGAATTAAATACAAAGTAATACACGTGTATATTATGTTTACAAGTGTAGGGTTACTATTGTAAAATGCTCACAAGGGCTTTACTACGGATAAAATAAGTGAGTGCATATGAAAGATGGCTGTATTAGAAAATATTTTCCACCGGTGCTGTATTTTTGCACAGTGTCCAGAAGTTGTATTTTACGTTTACAAGTGGAACGCTACCAGTATGAAACCATGACAAATACTATTGAAACTCATATCAATACCAAAATCCGCTCATTTTCACTATTCCGGTTTTTGCATATAGGCTATCAACATTCGCTGACGCACAGGTCCCTATCTAGGGTGGTCTAGGGTGGGCCGCCCCCCTAAATTTTTGCTGGCCCCTTAAAATTTTCACGGTAGGCTTGCAAATGAACTATAATATGGTGATGAACTATCATATGATTGGATCGGCCCCCCTAACTTCAGCCGCCCCCCTAAATATTTTCCTAGCTACGGGCTTGCTGACGCACCTGTTGCCTTCGGACCCCCCTTATTAGAGCTCGGGCCATCCAGCTTCACCCTGCCGTGACTCGGTTAGCATTCGTGCTTTTTAATGGCCTCCTAGCCAGGTTGTTTCGTGTTTTTTGCACTGCAGTTTTTATGCATATATATACGGACGCCGCATTTACACGTAAATCCTAGAAAAATTTTAAATTTTCAACAATAGATTATGATGGTCCCCTTGAAATTTAACTATGCCATTTGAGATATTTTCATGTCGCCCAGCGCAAATCATTTAGCAAACAATAAGAAGGAAATTTGTGACAGAATTGTAATTTTTGAACAATTATTTCGAGTGGTGCGGGAAAAGTAAAGCTGCACGAGAAATATTCCTAAATATGTGCTTATGATAAATACAATTATGTATTTCCAGAATAATGTTTATTTCTTTGGTGCATATAGGCTACAACTCATACACCTAACCTTTGAAGAGGTGTATAATATGGTAGCAAAATAATAATAAATAAAAAAATACTTGACTGATTGTGACACTGATCACTACCTGGTAGCAGCGATAATACGAGAGAGATTATCGTTGAATAAAGGTAATATTCATTATCCGAAAACGGAGAGATTCAATTTAAAGAAATTAGAAGAGAGCCAGGTAAGAGAGGAATACCAGATTGAAGCTTTGAATAAATTCTCGGCTTTAGAAGATTTGGAGTGCATTAGTGTTGAGGATACCTGGATTGAAATTAGATATAGCATTAAAAGTTCAGCAAAAGAAAAATTGGACCACGCGGAAATACGTAGGAACAGATCATTGTTCGACCAGGAATGCATAAAACTAGCAGAGAAGAGAAAACAGGCAAAATTACGCTGGCTACAAAATCCGAATAAAAGTAACTAAACAAAATTTCGCAGATATCAGGCGGGAAACTTCCAAAATTTTTAGAACAAAGAAACGCGATTTTTTGAAAGCTAAAATTAAGGAACTTGCCGATAATAGTAAAAATAAAAACATCCGGGGCATGTATAAGGGGATCAGCAAATTTAAGAAAGGCTATAAACCCCGTGCTTATATATTAAAGAATTGACGGTACAGTTCTCACTGATACGGATAGCATCTTAAATAGATGAAAAGATTTCTTTGACAATTTGCTTAACACGCAACCAAAAACTAGTGTGCGTGGAGAAAAGGAGATACACACCGCAGAACTGTATATTCCAGAACCCAACCGAATAGAAGTAGAAACCCCTATAAAGAAATTAAAGAAACACAAATCTCCGGGTGTAGATGAAATTCCGGCTGAGTTAATTTTAGCTGGAGGAGAAAAATTGTGGAACAAGATACACAAACTCATTGTCCTTATCTGGAACAAGGAAGAATCACCACAAGAGTGGAAAGAATCAATCATTGTTCCAATTCACAAGAAAGGCGGCAAAACTGACTGTAATAATTATCGAGTAGGGATGGCCAAAATTTTCCGGAATCCGGATTCCGGAAATTTTGTTTTCCGGAATCGGAAAATTTACTTTCCGGAATTCGGAAAAAATCCGGATTTCGGAAAAATTCCGGAATTCAGAAAAATCCGGAATTCGGAAAAATCCGGAATTCGGAAAAATCCGGAATTCGGAAAAATTCCGGATTTCGGAAAAATTCCGGAATTCAGAAAAAATCCGGAATTCGGAAAAATTCCGGAATTCGAAAAAATCCGGATTTCGGAAAAATTCCGGAATTCAGAAAAATCCGGAATTCGAAAAAATCCGGAATTCGGAAAAATTCCGGAATTCGGAAAAAATCCGAATTCGGAAAAAATTCGGAATTTTTCCGATTTTACTTTTCGGATTCCGGAAAGTAAAAATTCTGGAATTGGCCATCCCTAGCTAGTAGCTGTTAAAAGAGAAACACAATAATGAATATATATACTGTATTAGTTTCTTGTAGTTGGATATGTCTTTATCACTTACGTAGACAATTGCTACTGCAGTTATTTACTGCTTTATGAGGAAGGTCTTATTTTCACACACAAAAAAGTCGCCGGTATGTCTCAAACATTATCGCGTTCCCACCTGCAGCTGCTCCAAAGCACTGCAAACTACTTTTTAACCAGGTGAAAGGCAGTGAAGGAAAAGAAATCTCAACAAATATTCTAATAACATTCGCTTATTGTCAACATACCTACAGTGAGCGCAGAAAGTGTTCGTACACCGTGCATACTTTTTATTGGAAACAGCCAGTGGCGGCGGTTGGACGTTAAAAGTGAGGGGGCAAGACATGATCTGAATATTTGTATATAAATGTTAGACGAAAGGTTGTATAACTAATAGGATACTATATTTTCAGTTAAAGTACCGTATATCGTATATAATAGTTTATTAAGTAAATTGAGAAGAGCAACGCAAGTAGGTACTAGCCCTTTGTACTCTTAAACAACGAAAGTGTAAGAAGAGATTTGATTCCTTGCTCATGAACATCTTAAAATTCTGTCTGGAAAATTGTGTGATCAGATTATTTAATAAATTTGCAAAACAAATAAATAGAAAGGATAATATTAATCATAGTAATGAATAATGATGCTTGTTTTGCAAAAGTTATATTGAAACTGAGGATTAATGAAAAACTTAATATTTAATTCCACACATGCTATTAAATGTATGTTATTACTCTTAGAAAATGAAAGGCAGTAAATACTACAAGCATATACTACGACATTTAAAGAAATATTTGCTTTTGCAACTTCTTGAAATATGTTCGTTGCCATTAGGTGCAGTTTTCACTTTCTTGGAACACATCAAAACACAACAATACTTAGAATCAATCCACACTTCAGTTATACAAAATAAACTTAAAACCTAGAATTATGTTCAATTTACTAAATTTTATTGTATATACACTCGTACATCCTTAAACACAACACTTCACTCGTATATTACATTACAAAACAATGGAAAAGGTAGAAGTTGTTTCTTATCACACTCTTTTTAATCGACATTCCTTACTTTAGAAAGAAGAAAAGACATTTTAGGAACTGTCAATTTTTGTGCAATTAAAGAATAACTTGTGAAATAGGCCCTACTTTTTTTTGCATAATGTTCTTTCGATTAGCTTCAAAGCGGCTCACTAACATATCGAGCCCTTGTAAGAAGAAATGAAAGTATGCTGAAATTGTGCTCCAATAGGTTATTTTTGGGGTTATTTTCTGTGGCGATTAAAACGCAATTACTGTAGCTTTCTTTACTCCACGGGAAGACAACCAATACGTATTCACGCAACAGCAAATATTATATGGCAGCATTTTTTCCTATTAATCAGTAACACATACAAAATCTTTACATTTCCAAATGAAACTATATACATTAATTGGTTACTTCAAAAAAGTGCGGGGGCAACTGCCCCCCTTTGCCCCCCCCCTAATCGCCGCCCATGGAAACAGCTAGCATGAGAACGGGAGATGGAAAATATATATATAACCAGAATTAAGACTACACATTCATACATTTTATTTCTATATACAAGTTAAAGGCCAAACAAAGACAATCACTGTTTTGTTCAGAAGAAAGAGAGAATTCCTTTTTTGTAAACGCAAAAAGTCACCGTACACTTATGCTTGAATTAATGCTTATAAAGTATATTACGTTATTTAATATTTTGTGGGTTTACCCTGTGCGTTAATGATTGTCTGTAGTCTTCGTGGCATTGATTTCACCTGTAGTAGTTCGTAGTTCTGTAGCTTCGGGACTGATTATGTTCCATTCTTCTTGAATAGCTTTTCTCAGGCCTTCTTTTGTAGAGAAGCTGTGCCTTCTGATTCTTGTCTCCAGAACAGACCATAGATGTTCTATGGGGTTCATGTCTGGGGATTGGGGAGGTGTGCGAAGCTGTTTCAAGGTATTATAGAGTAGCCACAATCGAGTATTTTCCGCTGTATGTTTGGAGTTGTTGCCTTGCTGAACAATAAATTGTTTTCTGCGCACTATTATGGAGATTTTCCTTTAATATGTTAATATACACTTTGTGGATCATCACTCCATCGATAAAGTGGAGACGACCCACTCCTGAGGCACTCATACAACCCCAGACGAGCACGGACCCTCCTCCGTGTCTTACTATAGGGACGAGATTTTGAGGATTCATCTCTGTATTCACCTTGCGCCATACCATACGCCTCCCATTGGATTCGATAAGATTAAATTTACTTTCGTCCGAAAATATGACCCTATTCCAGAAAGAAGCCTGATCCCTTATCTTTATACTCTTTTTCAAACTTTAGTCTCTTTATACGATTTGTCTTGTTCACCCATAACATTTTCCTGGCTATCCGACCATGATACCCTGCAAATATTCCGCACTGTACTGGCTGATACTTTAACACCGCGTGTTTCCAGATCCGTTGCCAATTGCACAGCACTACTTTTCGGAACCTTTTTTCTTTCCCTAATAATGTAACGTTTATCTTGTTCACTTAACACTCTTGGTCTTCCAGTTTTTTTATTTATTTATTTTTTTTTATTTTATTTTTTTTTTTTTTATTTTTGCACAGTCATAGAAACATTATACATCGCAATTATTGTTTGTACTGTTGAACGAGGCCTGTCTGCAAGGTTTGCTATCTTTCTCAAATACGTACCTTTCTTATGCAATTTAATAATTACTTTTCTTGTCTCCTCATTTGTTTCTGTTCGGTTGCTTCCCATTTTGACAGCCCACCGTGCAGTTTTTTCACTCCTATTCACAACTAAACTCATTCTGTTATTCGTCAAGCTATACTGAGGTGTATACTCAGGTGAATACTAGTGAACCCCAGTTGTGGTATCTTTGTTTCGTATTCATACGTCAGGTGTACGATCTCTTTTTGCGTCTACTCTATACACTTTCTACGGAATTTATTTACTTTCTGACCATTAAACTTGTCTTTGTGGTTCTTTATTGATATATTCATAAAGCTTAGTTTTCATTATTCATATTATGTGTGTTATTACACTTCTTAAATTTTCTGTTTCTTTTTCGCAGGCATTCTCGTTTCAATAGCATAGGTGTACGAACACTTTCTGCGCTCACTGTATGTACAGTAAATACAAATTTACAATTTTTGACTTTACGTAGTATACAATGTAATTGTTCAATAATTAACATAAGCAGGCATTCATTAATTTATATTAATATAATAATTAATAAAACTAATAAGCGGGTGATTGATGACTCAGTGGTAGAGTTTTCATCTATGGTATTCTAACCCAGGACATGTGGGTTTTCGATGGCTAATTTTGTGTTCGAAAATTTTTCCGGTGGTAGGCCTACTCTTGGTTCCCTTTCTTATATTTGTTCCATCATCACTCATTAACGAATTTAGTTTATCAAAACTCTATAGCCATATATTCATTCTGTTCGTCAGTGAAACAAACAGTCTCAAGAACTATCTGATGGATTACCATCAATTTTGGCCACGATGTACAGAGTCAATAATTAAGAATCGAGTTCCCTGATGAATGTAATATTCAAACCGGAAGCGGTACAAATCAACCATTTCCGGTTTTAACGTTAATCATTATATAGTAAATATGGTAATAGATAGCAAGAAGCGGTTTCCAGTAATCGACATAGACTATTAACATTCATGTAGATAGAATGTTACCCAATTTGTGCATCTGCTGAAAATAATGAGCTTAGGTAGTTAGAGAGCATTTTCCGCTTTAGAAAATGTGTGCTTGGTAAAGAATGTAGAGAATTAGTTGAGTCAGGCACGTAGCTAGTAGGGATGCACGCGAGACGCGAGAAGTCTCGTCTTGTCTCGCGTCTCGTCTCGCATTTGCGAGACGAGACACGAGACGAGACTGAAAATTTTATGCGAGACGCGAGACGAGACTAAACCATGCGAGACGAGACGCGAGACGAGACTCAGTTAAGTCTCGCACGAGAAGTCTCGCGAGACTTCTCGCAGTCTCGCAACATTTGTGAATTGCATGTAATTATATATTTAGTGATTTTACATTTATTGAATTCTCTAAGTTGAGCGTTAATGCCTCCAGGAACAAAAAAGTGATTGGGGCAATAGGCATTTTATGAGATTTACTATTATTCAAGGTTGATTTTCAGAATTAAAGCCTTCTTTAGTTTCTAAACATCATTAAAAAAGAAAAGCTTTGTAAATTGGAAATTTATTACAACATCGACTTTATTTTACGACACAAACACATACACGCGGGCGCGCACGAATACATTAACTTCTGTTTTTTGGTCTGAAAAGCGAATAAGACTCCCTATTGCTGCAAAATATGATATTTTTGTTGTTTCTGTCTTTTTCACATTACTACTAGCGATTTATGTTGGGGGATGGCGGGGAAATCCCCTCTCGTCAAACTTTATCCCGGGTCCGGCTCGCAGAAATAACATGATATTTTGACATGGAATAAGTATTTTCTTTCTATATATTTATCAAAAACATCCCCCTCTAGTTCGGAAGTTTAATTCAAACACTGGTTTGGTATAATGGCCCTATAAGTTTAATGCGAGAAGGTAGGAATGGCCCTATATCTGTCAGTAATTTTATTTTCTAGATCTGGCAACACTATATAAGTTGAACGCGAAAGTTGATAAAATGCGATAATGCAACATTGCTACAAGCGCGAACGAACCAAAAGAATTGGGTCGTATTGTGTTGTGAGTAGTTCTTTTGTTGTGTACAAGCGCTTTTGGTGGTATAAAAACATCTTTATAATGGAAAATCACCCTTCAAGGAAACGACCAAAACGTGTAAGTGTTGATAGTGGCGACGATATTTTAGAAGAACCAAATATTGCTGGAGACCTCTAAGCTGGAAAACAATGTTGGATTCAGCAACAATTTATGCTGGTTTTGCTGTAAATTATGCTATTAACCCTTTGGGGATCCCATTACAATCTGTACCATACGGGGTGTTTCATGGTACATTGCGTTTATTTGAGCTTTTTCGTCCGTTTTTTTTTTCAAGTCTAGAGGCATTGTAGAAGACCTTACGTATGGTTTCACACCTTCCTGCGTCGAGACATAGGAGGTGATGACGCCATAATTCTAAAATATGTATTTTCTTTTAATATTGTGGGGCCAGTCTATGTTCATTATTTTTTGGCGGGCTTATTTTTACACGTAGAAGATTGAAATTTTGCACAAACATTCAGTCCACCGAGTAGTATTTACCAGATTTTTCATATTTCTGCGATAAAACAGGGGGGGATCCAGAGGGGCAAAAAGTTGAAAAAGGGATATTTTACCAAAAAATCCCTTTCTTCGCGATTTTCCCGCCTTAAATACATGATGGAGACAAGTGAATGGTACCGCCTGAAAGGCAGTTCTATTCTGAAGAGAATAATGTGCGACACATGACCCTAGGGTAATTAGGGAAGTGTCAGGGAATTTTTATGAAAATACACTTCTGTATAGGGGAATTTTGGACATTTTCGGTATTATTTTTTGCGGGCTTATTTTTGCACCTAGAAGATTGAAATTGTGCACAAACATTCAGTCCACCGAGGAGTATTTACAAGTTTTTTTTCGTACTTCTGTGTTAAAACATGGGGGTACAAAGGGGCTAAACGTTAAAAAAGGGAAATTTTTACCAAAAAATCCCTTTCATGGGATTTTCTCGCCTTAGATACATGACGGAGACAAGTGAATGGTACCGCCTGAAAGGCAGTTCTATTCTGAATGATCCTAGGGTAATTAGGGATGTCTCAGGGAGTGTTTAAAATGTTCCTCTGTATACGAGAATATGGGACATTGTCGGTATATATTTTTTTGGCGGGCTTACTTTTGCACCTGGAAAATTGGAATTCTGCATAAATATTCAGCCCACCTAGTAGTATTTATCAGATTTTTTTTAGATCTCTGCGTTAAAACAGGGGGGTCCAGAGGGACTAAAAGTTGAAAAAAGGATAATTAGACCCCAAAAATCCCTTTTTTCGGGATTTTCCAGCCTTAGATACATGATGGAGATACGTGAGTCATACCGCCTGAAAGGCAGTTCTAAGCTGAAGAGAATGATGGGCGAAACATGACCCTAGGGTAATTAGGGATATCTCAGGATTTTTTTTTTTTTTACCTGAGATCATGGTGTTTTACGGTAATTTGGGGCATGGTGGAAATTCCTGATAAAATTTCTCCCGCCCTTACTATTCAAGATAGAAACTTGAAATTTGGTACACACATTTAGTATACCAAGTACTATTTATCAGAATTTTTTTTAGATGGCTACGTTTACACAGGGCCGCTCCGGAGGGGCCCAAAGTGCGAGAAAAATTACCTCCGTAATTTTCCCTTTGACATCATTTTTCCCGCTCCTGGTATATGGCATGAGCATGCAAGTGGTACCATTTGAAAGCCAGCTTCATTCTGAAAAGAATGAGGTATGAACCATGATCCTAGAATAAATAGTGACGATGCAGTAGCTGCTTGACTGAAAGTCTAAAAAATAGCCCAAAAAGCCGGGTACCGGAAAGGGTTAATTTGACGAAAATTAATGGTCCAGGAATCAAATTCCAGCACAACTTTTCTTTTAGTTTGGAGCGGAGGAGACACAAGTTCGGATACCATGTTGAACTCTAGGTTCCGTCTCCTTAGGATGTTATGAACATTCATCCCATGGAAAGCAATGGCCAACCACCAAGGATTCAGCTTGCCAAGGGACTTTTAGGTCAAATACCTGCCTTCGGACAGAATATCACATCATCATTCATTAACAGCCATAGAATAACACATTGCAAAATTTTGACCAGAATATATGCGAGACTGCGAGACCATGCGAGAAAGTCTCGCGCGAGACGCGAGACGAGACTCAAAATTTTATGCGAGACGCGAGACGAAACTTCACATTTGCGAGACGAGACGAGACGCGAGACAAGACCAACATTTGAGGCTGCGAGACGAGACGAGACTTTTCCATTTCTCGTCTCGTCTCGTCTCGCGTGTATCCCTAGTAGCTAGAATGTGGTAATAGGAAGGGGGGTCTGTCACGAAATACTGTGGTTATTTCTAGGGGCTCAATCATTCTAAACTATTTTATTGGCAACATATATTGGTTCGTTTAGCCAAGATTTCTAATGGAGGGATGATATGAAATACTGTGGTTACACACCAGAGGCTCGATCAATCTAAATATTTTACTGACAACATACCCATATTGATTGGTTAGGACAATAAAATGAGGATATATTAGTAAGTATTTTAATAAGAAGCTATGAAGAAATCTCGAGTAAAAAAATATAAAAAAGTATTGAAAAAGATATAGTCTTCCCAGGTCATTCGAACGGTGTCGAGAATTTTGCGTCTGGGAAATTTGCGCCCTACCTCAAGAACAGGGAAAATTGCGCCTGCGATGTACCTCCATCGGGAAGTTTGAGCCCTGCGAAATAAAAGAACCTATTGGAGCTTACGCATTTGCTCGGAGGAATATATATATAATTTTTCGAACTTTTAATATTCTCCTACACCGGACGCAAATTCTTATTAATTAATACACTGAGAAAAGTCCGTTATCCGGACAGCGGTATATTGTACAATTATACGGAATCATTATGTTTACTACAGAAACCTGCACGGAGTATACGTTATCCATATGCTACAGACTTTCCCCGCTTAGGTGTTACATCATGCCGTTGCAGGATGTATGACATCTAACAGTCTTCCATATATCACATACGTATATACGTATGTTACATACGCCAGTTGTATGTTACATGCGTATATCGGTATGTGAGATCCTGACCACCTATATACAGTTCTTTCGTTCGTACAGAAAGTACGTTTATTCGAAACATGTATGCGGAAAGTATGTATAAAATGTACTTTTTTCAGTTATACATTTGCTGTACGTTAAGTCCTAAAACTACATGATTTACACATGTAACCTACGTTTTTACGTACGTCACATACATTTTTCTCAGTGTATAATTTCACAATACGCTCTCTGTCCGCCTTTAATGTTAATGTATAAGAAATTTACAGCCTTCAATGTAGGGCCTACTGAAAACCTTGTGACACAGTAAGCAGACACTTTTAATCGATGAAACCAACTTTTAAATTAAAAAAAAAATGATTGATTCTAATGACTGGACCAAACCATATGTTCAAATTAAATATAACAAATTTGGTGTTTTTTTGAAAGGTCATTTATTTAATTGTAAACAAATTAATTTAAGTTGTTGGCCAATGTAATGACTATTAGTGAATATTCTACGTTTGAACGCATCGTTTGATGATTAACAGTTAATGAAAATATAATGAAACTAATTGTAGATCTGAAGTGAAGTAATTCAAATAAAACCGTGTAGATCTAATTAAATACTACTAAATTATTCCTCAACAATTTCTTAAAATTCACTTAAATTGGGAATATTATTAACAAGTTTGCTGTCCATCGGCGATTAGGGGCGTGGAGGTAATTGCTGCCCTCACTTTTTTGGCTTTACACTATAGCCTAATTACATGCCCCCTTACTATTAGTAGTGTTTTGTCCCCCTTTCTAGTGTTCATACCCAATCGCCGTCACTGGTACTTTCCATTACAAGCGAATAGATCTGTGTTTTTGCGCAACTACAATTGATTACGGAAAGTAAGATAAATTTAACGCTTTATTAAAATTATTATAGTTATTTAGTATAATAAATATTAAATTTGTCTAAAAGAAAGATGTTTGCACTTGTATGTTATATGGGAATATAAAAACTGCAAATAATAAAATGTGGGGATTTTACAAATGATTGTAGCTGTTTCATGAATTTGGCGTAGCTATGATATTTGGCATATTATCACGAAACTTTACCATAATATAGACCTTAATTTATTTAATTTCGAACTTATAGTAGTCAAATTCCGTTCAAACAGTAGCTATTCACAACTCTCTATTCTCCAATTCAACTCAGATTAGGTTATTTTCAAACAAAGTTAAACTATTCTGAACGACTGGTTTGTTTAAATTTTACTACATGTGAGTACAAACATCCAACTGCTTATTAAAATTAACTGAGAGCTACTCAATCTTACTTTAGATTTCTTTTCAAAAGAAGTTTAAACTGTTAACTCATTAAAGACACTTTGAACCAAATCCATTCGTTCGTTTAAATTTATTATTATTATTATTATTATTATTATTATTATTATTATTATTATTATTATTATTATTATTATTATTATTATTATTACATTTGTTTCACAACTTATGAATGATTTGAAGCAATCTAAGTCGGAAGAGTTTCCATTTACTGGTTCAGAAAATAAACACATTTGTTTTATTTTAAATTTTCATTTCTCTCAGTGTAAAGAGCCCGTCGTATTGTATTTTTTTAATACTCATAGTTCTTATATTCATTACATAAGGCGTATTTCACCCTTGTGAACCTGGCCCCCCAATCTCTCGGTACAAACGATTTCTGCATATCAATAAAAAGTACTTCGTTTGTACCGGTTTGTACCGCAAATATTTTTGTTTGTACTGTACTGCAGTATGAGAAATTAAGAAAACAAAGTGGGGGGGCCAACTTCACGCAGCCCCCCCACATTGTCCTAGGATCGATTTAATTGGCTCATTTGAAAGATTTTCGTTTGTACCGGATTGTACCGTAGTTTGTTTCGTTTGTACCGTTCTAAATTATGAAAAATTAACGAAACAAAATGGGGGTCCAGAACAAACAGGCCCCAAATCACGACTTAATACATCTGGTACACATGATTTTTGTATGTCATATGAAAGTACTTGGTTAGTACCGGATTGTACCACAAAGAGTTTTATTTTAGCCGTAATAGATTATGAAAAATTAAGAAAACAAAATTGGGGGGGCTGTGTGAACCTGGCCCCCCACCACGTTGTACAAACGACTTAGTTGTCTCATTTGAAAGATTTTCGTTTGTACCGGATTGTACCGTAGTTTGTTTCGTTTGTACCGTTCTGGATTATGAAAAATTAACGAAACAAAATGGGGGCCCAGATCAAACAGGCCCCCAAATCACGACTTAATACACCGGGTACACATGATTTTTGTATGTCACATAAAAGTACTTGGTTAGTACAGGATTGTATCACAAAGAGTTTTATTTTAGCCAAAATAGATTATGAAAAATTAAGAAAACAAAATTGGGGGGCTGTGTGAACCTGGCCCCCCACCACGTTGTACAAACGATTTAGTTGGCTCATTTGAAAGATTTTCGTTTGTACCGGATTGACCGTAGTTTGTTTCCTTTTTACCGCCGTAGGTTATGTTAAATTAACGGAAAAACTGGGGTTGCAATTCAAGCAAACATTCTAATCAAGTTTTGAAACACAGGATACATATGACTTTCGAGAAACTTGAATTTGTCATGGGAGGTCAACCTGGCCCGCACATGTTTGTTTTTTTTCAATTCGAATCAAAGCGTCACCAAAAATTTGTACCAGTATGTATCAATTTATAGCATCAAAGTTAGAATTTGTACCGCCATCAATTTCGAGAAATTTGAATTTTTGATGGCAGGTCAAACTGATCCAGAAAACATATATATTTTTTTTCAATTCGAATGAAAACGGTGCCAGAAATTTGTACCCAATATATGCCAATTTGTACCAGCAAAATAAGAATTTGAACTCTTACCAGGTTGTAGACGTTTGAATTTTTGTTGGTGGGTCAAGCTGGAACGCACTTTCTTTTCTTTCTAATTCGAACCAAAAATTTGTACCCAATAAATACCAATTTTTACCACCAAAATTAAGATTTCTACCCCCACAAATTCCGAGAATTATGAATTTTTAATGGCGCGTCAGGCTGGGCTGGAGAACTTATTTTCCTTTTCAATTCGAAGCAAAAAAACTACCAAAACTTGTATCCAATATGCACCAATCTGTACCACAAAAATTAGAAATTGTACCCCGAATATTTTTTGAGAAAATTGAACTTTTGTTGGGAAGTCAATCTAGTCAATCTGGACAGCACAAGTCATTTTTCGTCTCAATTCCAACTAAATCGGTACCAAAATTTGTACCCAATATATACCAATTTGTAGCACCAAAATTAGAATCTGTACTACCACCAATTTCGACAAACATGCATTTTATTGGCGGATTAAACTGACCCGCAGAACTTTTTTTTCCTTTGAATTTGAATCGAAACGGCACCAAAAATTTGTAACCAATATGTACTAATTTGTATTACGAAAATTACAATTTGATCCCCCATGAATTTCGAGAAATTTTAATTTTTGATGGCGAGTCAAACAGGCCCACACAACATATTTTTCTGTTCAATTCGAATGAAAACAATATCAAAAATTTGTAAGAATTTTTACTCCCACTAATTTCTACAAATTTAAATTTTTGATGTGTCACGCTGGCCCGCACAACTTTGTTTTTCTTTCCAATTCCAATCAAAGCGTTACCAGAAATTTGTACGCAATTGTACCACTAAATTTAGATTTGTACTCCCACCAATTTTGAGAATTGTGAATTTTTGATGGCGGATCGAAGTTACCCTCATGACTTATTTTTCTTTACAATTCGAATCAAAATGGGGCCAAAAATTTGTAGCAGATCTGTACCAATTCGTATCGCTAAAATTAGAATTAGAACCCGCATCAATATCTAGAAATTTTAATTTTTGATGGAGGGTCATGCTGGCTTGGGCAACTTATTTTTCTTTCAAATTCGGATCAACACGGTATCAAAAAAATTGTAACCAATATTTACGAATTTGCAGTATGAAAATTAGAATATATATCCCCACCAATTTCGAGAAATACGAATTTAAATATGCGGGTTTAACTGATCCGCACAACTTATTTGATTTTAAAATTCGAATCAAAATTGTACCAAACACCTGTACCCTATATGTACCGATTTGTACCGCCAAACTTAAAATCTGTACCCTCACTAATTTCGAGAAAAAAAAAGAAATTTTCACATATAACAGGTGAAGCAGATCCGAAGAACTCTTTTCCCTTCCAATTCGAATCAAAATGGCAACAAATGTTGGTACCCAATATGTACCAATTTGTACGACGAAAATTAGAGTTATACTCCAACTAATTTCGAGAAATTTGAATTTTTGTGGTGGTAAAAGTTCTCCTCCACTGTTTTTTTTTTCATTCTAGTTCGAATCAAAACGGTACCAAAAATTTGTACCCTATATGTAGAAATTTGTATCAACAAAATTAGAATTTCTACCCGCACTAATTTCGAGAAATTAGAATTTTTGATGGCGGGCCAGGTTGATGACAAGCTGGGCCGGACAACACATTTTCATTAAAATTAGAATCAAAACGGTACCAAATATTTGTACCCAATATGTACCAATTTGTACCACCAAAATTAGAATTTGTACCTCCACCAATATCAAGAAATTTGAATTTATGTTGGCGGTTCAAGCTGGCCTGCACAACTTGTTTATCTTTCTAATTCGAATCAGTACAGTATCAAAATTTTGTACTCAATATGTACCAATTTGTACGACCAAAATTAAATTTGTATCCCCAGTTATTTCGAGAAATTTGAATTTTTGGTGGCAACGTCAAGCTCTCCCCCACAACTTATTCTCTTTCCAATTCGGATCGAAATGGTATCGAAAATATGTACCTCATATGTACCAATTTGTACCACAAAAATTAGAATTTGTGCAACTACCAATTTTGAGAAATTTGAATTCTCAATACTCGATCCAACTTGACGTCGAAACCTGGCTCGCCCAACACATTTCTTTTATTAATTCGAATCAAAATGTTACCAAAAATTTGTGCCAAATAGATATCAGTTTGCGCCATCTATAAACACCGAAGACAAAATTATTTTAATATTTTTCTACGGTGTACCAAATGTTAGAAAGAATAAAGGAAAGCATTATCACAAAACAAGTTGTTCGATAGGCGGCAGATTAAATGTATAGCATTGGCATTTGTACAACTTGGTTGGGGGAGAGAGAGTCAAACATCTACATATGTTGATGACTCCAAAATATTTATGAGCGAGTGATTTTTTCCCCAACCATTTGTGAAAATGGACAATATTAATTTTTATTATAGAACTCATTCAGAGGATCAGTTCTGTGAAGTCATCTCTATCCACTCATATCTCCGTTTCGAAAACAGTCTAAATTCTAATTTTGCTTATACAAATTTTTACAAATTCAGTTACCATCAATAATACACTCCAGAGTTAAAATGTTTAATGGAAATAGTAACAAATTCATTTGCGAAGTAGTGATGTCGAATTTTAAAAAAAATGTGTTTTTCTGGTTTACCTTGAGATCAAATAGATAAACATATTTGAGTAAGCATTTCAGACTTATTGAATTGGTGCAGGTACAATGTAATATTTTTTTTTGTTACAAATTGTTTAAAAAAATTTGGACAATTTTCATATGGATTCTGAATAAGCTTTTGGCCTGGAAGAGTTGACTTGGTGATAAATTGGCCGTTCGTTGAATAACAATTTCTAATCTTTATTCGTACATGATTTTGCTCATGCAAATCATAAGCAAATTTTCCGTTCTGCTTTTATGAATTGCGGGGAAATTTGGTTGCACGTTCTCGTTCGAATCGAATACTATTTTGATTGCATACAAAAAAAAAAAAAAAAAGGATTGCCATGCCCAGGAAGACTGCAATGAAAATTTAAATTTCTAGAAATTGGTAAGGTTGGAAATTCTAATTTTGAGAGTACAAACTGGTACTTACTTGGCACAAACTTTTGGTAACATTTTAATCCGAATTCGTAAACCAAATGTGTTGCGCGAGCCAAGTTTCGACGTTAAGTTGGCTCCAGCATTGAAAATTCAAATTTCTCCAAATCGGTAAGGGTACAAATTCTAATTTTAATGGTAGAGATTGATACATATCGAGTACACATTATTGGTACCGTTTTCATTCGAATTGCAAAGAAAAATAAGTTACGCGGGCCAGTTTCACCCGCCACCAAAAATTATAATTTCTCGAAATTAGTGGGGGTACAAATTCTAATTGCGGCGGTACAAATTGGTACATATTTTGTTCAAATTTTTGGTGAGGTTTTGAGTCGAATTTGAATAAAAATAAGTTGGCCGACCAGTTTGACCTGCAATTAAATTCATATTTCTTGAAATTGGTTGCTGTACAAATTCTAGTTTTGGTGATACAAGTTGTTACATATTGGCTACAAGTTTTTGGTACAGTTTTGATTCGAATTTGGAAGAAAAAAGTTTTGTGCTCGCCAGATTGACCTCCTAACAAAACTTCAAATTTCTCGAAATTGGTGAAGGTACAAATTCTTATTTTGGTAGTTCAAATTGGTACATAATGGGTAAAAATTTTTGTAAGGTTTTAGATTCAAATTGGAAAGAAAGTATTTGTGAGTCAATTTGAACCGCCATCAAAAATTCAAGTTCCTCAAAATTGGTGGGGCTAGAAATTCTAATTTTTGTTGAAAAAGTTGTACATATCGGGTACAAATTTTTGAACAATTTTGATTCAAATTGGAAAGAAAAATAAGTTGTGTGGGCAAGTTTGACCTGCCAACAAAATTCTGTCTTACGTGACCTGCCACGCTCCACGAAATTTCTTGGAATATAAATTCTAACTTTGGTGTTACAAATTGGTACACATTGGGTACAGAGTTCTGATACCGTTTTGATTTGAATTGGGAAGAAAAAGTGTGCAAGCTTACTTGACTCGCCATTAAAAATTCAATTCTTGCGAAATTGGTGAGGGTGCAAATCATAGTTTTGGAGGTACAAATTGGTACATATTGTTTCCAAAGTTTTAGTACCGTTTTCATTCGAATTGAAATAAAATGTGTTGTGTAGACCAGTTGACGTCATATTGATAATCCATTACATCCCAATTTTGTCGAAATAAGTAGTGTGTACAAATTCTAATTTTCGTGGTACAAGTGGGCGCATAGTGGGTACAATTTTCTGGTACCGTTGTGATTCGAATTTGAAAGAAAAATAAGTGGTGCAATCCAGTTTGACCCGCCATCAAAACTAAAATTTCTCGAAATTGGTGGAAGTATAAGTTCTAATTTGGTGGTACAAATTGTTAAGTATGGGTACCAATTTATGGTGCCATTTTGATTCGAATTGGAAAGAAAAAGAGTTGTGCGGCTTTGCTCCACCCGTTACCGGTATCAAAAATCAAATCTTTTTCGAAATTGATGAGGGTACAAACTTTAATTTTGGCGTTACAAATTTGTGCATATCGGGTAAAAATATTTGATACCGTTTGGATGTGAATTTTAATGAAGCATAAGTTGTGCGGGCCAGTTTAACCCACAAACCTAAATCTAGATCAAACTAAAATCATTGTCTTACATTCCACTACTAACCAAATACTTTCATATGACATACAAAAATCACGTGTACCCGGTGTATTAAGTCGTGATTTGGGGGCCTGTTTGATCTGGGATTCCATTTTGTTTCGTTAATTTTTCATAATCGGGAACGGTACAAACGAAACAAACTACGGTACAAACGAAAATCTTTCAAATGAGCCAACTAAATCGTTTGTACAACGTGGTGGGGGGGCCAGGTTCACACAGTCCCCCAATTTTGTTTTCTTAATTTTTCATAATCTATTATGGCTAAAATAAAACTCTTTGTGGTACAATCCGGTACTAACCAAGTACTTTTATGTGATATACAAAAATCATGTGTACTCGGTGTATTAAGTCGTGATTTGGGGGCCTGTTTGGTCTGGGCCCCCATTTTGTTTCGTTAATTTTTCATAATCCAGAACGGTACAAACGAAACAACCTACGGTACAATCCGGTACAAACGAAAATCTTTCAAATGAGCCAACTAAATCGTTTGTACGACGTGGTGGGGGGGGGCCAGGTTCACACAGTCCCCCAATTTTGTTTTCTTAATTTTTCATAATCTATTATGGTTAAACTAAAACTCATTGTGGTACAATCCGGTACTAACCACGTACTTTCATATCGCATACAAAAATCATGTGTACCCAGTGTATAAAGTCGTGATTTGGGGGCCTGTTTGATCTGGGCCCCCATTTTGTTTCGTTAATTTTTCATAATCGGGAACGGTACAAACGAAACAAACTACGGTACAATCCGGTACAAACGAAAATCTTTCAAATGAGCCAACTAAATCGTTTGTACGACGTGGTGGGGGGGGCAGGTTCACACAGCCCCCCAATTTTGTTTTCTTAATTTTTCATAATCTATTATGGCTAAAATAAAACTCTTTGTGGTACAATCCGGTACTAACCAAGTACTTTCATATCGCATACAAAAATCATGTGTACCCAGTGTATAAAGTCGTGATTTGGGGGCCTCTTTGATCTGGGCCCCATTTTGTTTCGTTAATTTTTCATAATCCAGAACGGTACAAACGAAACAAACTACGGTACAATCCGGTACGAACGAAAATCTTTCAAATAAGCCAACTAAATCGTTTGTACAACGTGGTGGGGGGGCCAGGTTCACACAGGCCCACAATTTTGTTTTCTTAATTTTTCATAATCTATTTTGGCTAAAACAAAGCTCTTTGTGATACAATCCTGTACTAACCAAGTACTTTTATGTGACGTACAAAAATCATGTGTACCCGGTGTATTAAGTCGTGATTTGGGGGCCTGTTTGATCTGGGCCCCCATTTTGTTTCGTTAATTTTTCATAATCCAGAACGGTACAAACGAAACAAACTACGGTACAATCCGGTACAAACGAAAATCTTTCAAATGAGGCAACTAAGTCGTTTGTACAACGTGGTGGGGGGGCAGGTTCACACAGCCCCCCCCAATTTTGTTTTCTTAATTTTTCATAATCTATTTTGGCTAAAATAAAACTCTTTGTGATACAATCCTGTACTAACCAAGTACTTTTATGTGACGTACAAAAATCATGTGTACACAGTGTATTAAGTCGTGATTTGGGGGCCTGTTTGATCTGGGCCCCCATTTTGTTTCGTTAATTTTTCATAATCCAGAACGGTACAAACGAAACAAACTACGGTACAATCCGGTACAAACGAAAATCTTTCAAATGAGACAACTAAGTCGTTTGTACAACGTGGGGGGGGCCAGGCTCACACAGCCCCCCCAATTTTGTTTTCTTAATTTTTCATAATCTATTACGGCTAAAATAAAACTCTTTGTGGTACAATCCGGTACTAACCAAGTACTTTCATATGACATACAAAAATCATGTGTACCAGGTGTATTAAGTCGTGATTTGGGGCCTGTTTGTTCTGGGCCCCCATTTTGTTTCGTTAATTTTTCATAATTTAGAACGGTACAAACGAAACAAACTACGGTACAATCCGGTACAAACGAAAATCTTTCAAATGAGCCAATTAAATCGATCCTAGGACAATATGGGGGGGCTGCGTGAAGTTGGCCCCCCCACTTTGTTTTCTTAATTTCTCATACTGCAGTACAGTACAAACAAAAATATTTGCGGTACAAACCGGTACAAACGAAGTACTTTTTATTGATATGCGGAAATCGTTTGTACCGAGAGGTGGGGGGGCCAGGTTCACAAGGGTGCGTATTTCACTGTAAGAAAGCGTAGTTATAAGGAATTAAGCAGAAAGTAAAAAGAAAAATGTAAACAAACTTGTATGTTATATGAATCTGGAAACAATTAAATATCAATTAATTTCGAAGCTCTAGTAGTAAAAATGACACTAAAATAATACACTATTAAGTAAGAAGAAAAATAGTACACTATTAAGTCAATTATTATATAAATTCTCCTGATAGGATGGACATGCTACTTATAAAGATAGTAAAACGATTTGTTGAGTTGATTTTGAGTTTAACGTCCCTTTCACCAGCGAGGCTATATGAGACGAGACCTACTGATTAACGTGGAATCCGAACCACATGAACTCCCATCGGGAAGCAAACCCGGCTCTCCCACGCTAAAGACACGTGTGCTAACCGTTTAGTCACAGAGGAGCTCAGTAAAATGATTGAGTTGTTCGTGAAAGAAATTATTTAAGTGTCAGATATTCATTGTTATTTAATATTTTGTGATAATAGACCTTAAGTTAACGTTTATATGGGGAGAATTGATAATAACCACACCACAAAGGTTGAGAAATGCTTTAATGGTATACTACGAGTTAACATGAACTAGTATGAGTGTAATGCTATTTCCTGCAAATAGGTGTCATTTCAATTTTGGCGTTAAGTATGTTCTGTTTTGAGTCTACATAAACTTTTCAAATAAGTGTTGGCACAGTCTCCATCATGACGAGATATAATAAAATGTTGAAAAATATTCAACAGAGCTGGTACCCTGGATTGAACTAGAACTTTTAAGGGTGAAAAGCAAGCACACTAAAACGAGCGGTACAATGATTGTGCTATTTAGACTTAGTATATGGGCACTAATGGCGAAATAGGATTATTAGGTCTATTAAATTTAAATATATGTACAATCTGAGGTTTGAAATAATTCACAAAGAAAGAAACACTAGCCTATGTATTGTGGTTTATCACATTTTCTTTTTCACGAGTAATGTTAAGATCACGCGAAAAAAAAAATAATGACTCTGAACCTATTTTGTTACAAGTTCTTGTAAAATTGAGAAGGTACTTAAAATAACAATCGGCAGGTGGTCAAAATAGAAAAAAAAAATCAGCGAATTTCGATAGTCAAACGCAATTTTTTGCTGTTTTATCAGGCAGATATCGAGATAGTATCTTGTTGAAGTATCTTGGGACTAATTGTCAAATATTAAATTTAATGTTAAATTCGTAGTCGAAAGACATCATGTTCGATTGGATTGGGTTTGACTTGAGCGACCTCTTAGACAGCGAGGCTATATGAGAAGTGAGATCCAAACTGTGAGCTTCTGCCGAGAATCGAACAGGATGTCCTGCACCGGAGAATCTTACGCTGACTATATAACCACGGAGGAGCTATCATGATTTGCGAATTCAGAATAGGAAGTATTGGATTTAAATACCGTTTTCTCTGTGCACTCAAAATTAATTATGAATTTTAATTAGGAAATAAGGTCTCGTTTTGTGCAATAGGAAATATTAGTTTAGCCGAAATCGTATATTGTATGGAAAGACTGAAACTAGATTGGAATGATGATTTCTGGTGAGTCTACCAGCAAACCTCAGCAACGATTCGCGAGGACAACACAAGAACAGGTTTTCTCTTCTGAAAACAATAAGACCAGATCAGGGAGAAGACCGTGGAAAGGGCAAGAGACCACCTGCTGCTCGAAAACCCTTTCATCTGAGCCGTTTTTACGCGCCGTATTTACGCTCGAAGTTAAAAGCACCCAGACTTTTCCAGCGTATAAAAATTCGGTACGTAAACGTACGCCAGGTCCCATACACTAACGTATTGACAGCTGCTAACAAGACTAGCGCATGAAATTTTATGGCTACGACTGAAAAATACGTCAGTGTATGGCCGGTGTAACTCTCCTATTTGAGCTTTTTCGTCCGGTTTTTTTTTTTTCAAGTCTAGAGGCATTGTAGAAGACCTTACGTATGGTTTCACACCTTCCTGCGTCGAGACATAGGAGGTGATGACGCCATAATTCTAAAATATGTATTTTCTTTTAATATTGTGGGGCCAGTCTATGTTCATTATTTTTTGGCGGGCTTATTTTTACACGTAGAAGATTGAAATTTTACACAAACATTCAGTCCACCGAGTAGTATTTACCAGATTTTTCATATTTCTGCGATAAAACAGGGGGGGATCCAGAGGGGCAAAAAGTTGAAAAAGGGATATTTTACCAAAAAATCCCTTTCTTCGCGATTTTCCCGCCTTAAATACATGATGGAGACAAGTGAATGGTACCGCCTGAAAGGCAGTTCTATTCTGAAGAGAATAATGTGCGACACATGACCCTAGGGTAATTAGGGAAGTGTCAGGGAATTTTTATGAAAATACACTTCTGTATAGGGGAATTTTGGACATTTTCGGTATTATTTTTTGCGGGCTTATTTTTGCACCTAGAAGATTGAAATTGTGCACAAACATTCAGTCCACCGAGGAGTATTTACAAGTTTTTTTTCGTACTTCCGTGTTAAAACATGGGGGTACAAAGGGGCTAAACGTTAAAAAAGGGAAATTTTTACCAAAAAATCCCTTTCATGGGATTTTCTCGCCTTAGATACATGACGGAGACAAGTGAATGGTACCGCCTGAAAGGCAGTTCTATTCTGAATGATCCTAGGGTAATTAGGGATGTCTCAGGGAGTGTTTAAAATGTTCCTCTGTATACGGGAATATGGGACATTGTCGGTATATATTTTTTTGGCGGGCTTACTTTTGCACCTGGAAAATTGGAATTCTGCATAAATATTCAGCCCACCTAGTAGTATTTATCAGATTTTTTTTAGATCTCTGCGTTAAAACAGGGGGGTCCAGAGGGACTAAAAGTTGAAAAAAAGGATAATTAGACCCCAAAAATCCCTTTTTTCGGGATTTTCCAGCCTTAGATACATGATGGAGATACGTGAGTCATACCGCCTGAAAGGCAGTTCTAAGCTGAAGAGAATGATGGGCGAAACATGACCCTAGGGTAATTAGGGATATCTCAGGATTTTTTTTTTTTACCTGAGATCATGGTGTTTTACGGTAATTTGGGGCATGGTGGAAATTCCTGATAAAATTTCTCCCGCCCTTACTATTCAAGATAGAAACTTGAAATTTGGTACACACATTTAGTATACCAAGTACTATTTATCAGAATTTTTTTTAGATGGCTACGTTTACACAGGGCCGCTCCGGAGGGGCCCAAAGTGCGAGAAAAATTACCTCCGTAATTTTCCCTTTGACATCATTTTTCCCGCTCCTGGTATATGGCATGAGCATGCAAGTGGTACCATTTGAAAGCCAGCTTCATTCTGAAAAGAATGAGGTATGAACCATGATCCTAGAATAAATAGTGACGATGCAGTAGCTGCTTGACTGAAAGTCTAAAAAATAGCCCAAAAAGCCGGGTACCGGAAAGGGTTAATTTGACGAAAATTAATGGTCCAGGAATCAAATTCCAGCATAACTTTTCTTTTAGTTTGGAGCGGAGGGGACACAAGTTCGGATACCATGTTGAACTCTAGGTTCCGTCTCCTTAGGATGTTATGAACATTCATCCCATGGAAAGCAATGGCCAACCACCAAGGATTCAGCTTGCCAAGGGACTTTTAGGTCAAATACCTGCCTTCGGACAGAATATCACATCATCATTCATTAACAGCCATAGAATAACACATTGCAAAATTTTGACAAGAATATATGCGAGACTGCGAGACCATGCGAGAAAGTCTCGCGCGAGACGCGAGACGAGACTCAAAATTTTATGCGAGACGCGAGACGAAACTTCACATTTGCGAGACGAGACGAGACGCGAGACAAGACCAACATTTGAGGCTGCGAGACGAGACGAGACTTTTCCATTTCTCGTCTCGTCTCGTCTCGCGTGTATCCCTAGTAGCTAGAATGTGGTAATAGGAAGGGGGGGTCTGTCACGAAATACTGTGGTTATTTCTAGGGGCTCAATCATTCTAAACTATTTTATTGGCAACATATATTGGTTCGTTTAGCCAAGATTTCTAATGGAGGGATGATATGAAATACTGTGGTTACACACCAGAGGCTCGATCAATCTAAATATTTTACTGACAACATACCCATATTGATTGGTTAGGACAATAAAATGAGGATATATTAGTAAGTATTTTAATAAGAAGCTATGAAGAAATCTCCATACAAAAGTATAAAAAATATAAAAAAGTATTGAAAAAGATATAGTCTTCCGAGGTCATTCGAACGGTGTCGAGAATTTTGCGTCTGGGAAATTTGCGCCCTACCTCAAGAACAGGGAAAATTGCGCCTGCGATGTACCTCCATCGGGAAGTTTGAGCCCTGCGAAATAAAAGAACCTATTGGAGCTTACGCATTTGCTCGGAGGGGCTGACATTACAGCATAAACAATCCTCCCCCCACAACCATGCCATTTGTGATTTATTTTCATTGTGGCTATATAAGGGGAGAATAAACTTCAATATAAGCCAAAAGAACACAACGGATCAACGCAATCACTGCTTCTTCCAGAGATGATTTTGGGGGAACACTGGCCTCCCCAGAGCTCTCAGAGTGCCCCCTCGGAGGAGACCAAAATAATACCTCTATAATATAATAATAAATAGAATAGTACCAGCAATGACCCCCCTCCGGAATACTAAGTGTGCCCCCCGGAACATTTTTTCTGAAAGAACGACTGAACGCAATTGTGTGTTTGAAGTGTAATTCCAGCAAGTAAACACACTGTACATAGTTTTCTTGATAATATTACTGAACTGATTTTACATTCACTTTACATTTTCTTTTCTATATTTTGTGTCCTGAAAAGCCAAACAACTCGCAAGGATTGTGAACAGAGATATCTGGGTAGAGCCAAACAGCCTTTTGTAGATTAAATTATACTCTTTGATTATATTAATAAATAATTATATATCAGTCATTTATACTTTTGTTGTAAATTTTGTAGTATAATGAAAAATGTATTTGTATGGATTGCCCTTTAGTGAACTAAAATTGTATTTTTTTTATTTGTTCGGATTATTATAACGGATGGAGTAACTCACTGAGACGATGAGAGGCAAGCCTAGTTCAAATGTGAGTGGAAGTTACTTTACACAATAAAAAAATAAGTTGAATTGTAGGGCGCTAACATCCCAGTGCAAATATATAGCCGGCGCATTTTCCCCTCTTTTTGCGGTAGGGCGCAAACATCCCAGTGCAAATATATTGCGAGCGCATTTTTTCCTATTTTTGTGGTAGGGCGCAAATTTCCCGGGCGCAAAATTCTCGCATTCAAGGAAAATATAATGTCCGTGAAGTTGACAAGCCACTTATGTCAGACTCCAATTTCGACTTTAAACGTCGCTAGTGCTATGTTAGTGTTCGATAGTGACGCAAATCGTTAGTACTCCACAGATAACGTGTGCTTTTTAAATAATGGATATAAGTCTTCTAACTGCATGCCAACACGCCCACTTCTAAGAATCATCTCAAAAATGAGGTTAACCGTAAGAGCAAGTAAGTGCTCATTAGTGCAATTAACATTAGCGTTAATGCCTCCATCGTACGGCGCTTTGAGTAATAAAAACACAACGCTCTTTGCTAGAGTCTCAATGCGTCCCTATATTCTCACGAACATTCTGACATGCCCAAGTAAATTACTTTTTTTTTTGCAACTATTCTTTATCTGTTATTGTTTATTGTTTATTGCTAGTCTGCAGAGTAGTCCTTACATTAATATGCCATTGTCCTTGATAATCATTGCGTATTTACAAGCAGTTTGTTATTACTGTTAGAAGATATCAAAAAACAACAGATAAAATCTACTACTTAACGGTTCATATTTTTCTTTTACAGTACATAAAAGATTAATAATAATAATAATAATAATAATAATAATAATAATAATAATAATAATAATAATAATAATAATAATAATAATAATAATAATAATAATAAGACTATTCCAGCATAAAAGTTAACAATTGCATCACACTGGCAACAAACGACGCATATTTTAACTTCATAAAAATTCGTTTCTCACGATTTTCTGGAAAACTACGTATGATAACATCTTCATTATGTCAAGTTGTTTATCTCAGTGTGATATATGTATTACCTCTGGACAATATCACAGTAAAACAAAAATTAAATGTTAGGAGTGCATCGTACTTTTGGATTACATCTCATTAACCATGGGAAGATTGAGTAGTGTATACTTTAGGATGTAAGTTTCAGCTTAACTTGCATCATACATTCTTAGGATTACAAAAAGGAAATTTGTTCGTTTGCATTTGAACAAAATTCTCAGGATTACAAAAAGAAAAAATAATTTTTCCGAATTCCGGAATTTTTCTGAATTCCGGATTTTTTCCGAATTCCGGAATTTTTCCGAATTCCGGAATTTTTCCGAAATCCGGAATTTTTCTGAATTCCGGAATTTTTCCGAAATCCGGATTTTTTTCGAATTCCGGAATTTTTCCGAAATCCGGAATTTTTCCGAATTCCGGAATTTTCCGATTTTACTTTCCGGATTCCGGAAAGTAAAAATTCCGGAATTGGCCATCCCTATTATCGAGGCATTTCTCTTCTGTCAACATCCTATAAAATACTTTCAAATATTCTAGTAGCAAGATTGACATCATACACAGAGGAAATTACTGGAGGTTATCAGTGTGGATTAAGACGAAATAGATCAACTATCGATCAAATATTTACCATTCGCCAAATACTCAAAAGAAGTGGGAATACAGTAGCCCGGTACATCAACTATATATTGATTTTAGAAAAGCGTACGACTCGGTTAGGAGAGAAACATTATACAACGTTCTTACAGAACTTGAAATATCGAGAAAGCTAATTAGATTAATTAAGATGTGTTTAAATGAATCACAAAGTAAAGTCCAGGTAGGAAAATTTTTGTCCACGAGCTTTCACGTCGAAAATGGCCTGAAACAAGGGGATGCGTTGTCGCCATTATTATTTAACTTTGTTCTGGAATACGCTAAAGGAAAATCAAAGATAGCAACAAGGGCTTAGAGTTGAACGGTATTCACCAGGTTATAGCATATGCTGATGATGTAAATTTAATATGGGATGATAGGAGAACAATAGAGATAAATGCAGAAATCTTATTAAACGCTTGCAGGAACATGGGTTTAGAAGTAAATGCAGAGAAATCTGAATGCATGGAAGTTCGTCGGGACCGTAATACAGCAAATTATGGATGCGTTAAAATATTAAATAATACTTTTGATAAAGTGGATAGTTTCAAATATCTAGGATCAATATTAACAGAGGAAAATCATATTCACGAAGAAATTAAATGTCGACTGAAAGCAGGGAATTCGTGTTATTATTCGGTTCAAAATCTCTTGTAGCGAATTCTGTCGAGGAATTTGAACTGAAAATATACAAAACGATAATCATGCCTGTTGTTCTGTATGGTTGCGAAACATGGTCACTTACTCTGAGGGAAGAACATAGACTGAAAGTATTTGAGAACAATATCCTGAGACGAATATTCAAACCCAAGAGGAACGGGAATGGGGAATGGAGGAAACTTCATAACGAGGAACTACATAAGTTATATGGTTTACCCAACATTGTTATGGTCGTCAAGTCTAGAAGGCTTAGATGGACGGGTCATGTAGCTAGAATGGAACAAAGTAGAAACACTTTCAAAGGCTTGACTGAAAGACCAATAGGAAAACGACCATTAGGAAGACCTAGGCGCAGATGGGAGGACAATATTAAGATGGATCTCGCAGGGATTGGAATACAAAGTAGAAACTTGATGCAGTTAGCTAGGGATACAAGTCAGTGGAGAGCTTTTGTGAACGCGGCATTGAACCTCCGGGTTCCATAGACCATAGAGTTAGTTAGTTAGTTAGTTAGTTAGGGCCAATGACTTTAACATTTTAAGTTCTTAAGTGAGAGTTCACCTGTACTAAGTATACCACACAAAGAAATTTGTTTCATGATCTAATGGGTAATGCGAGAGACTTGAGGGACCATTCTGATATGGATTGCGTCAACGCAAAACAATATTTACCATTTTGTTAGCGATCATCGGCATAGCAGTTATAATGACTTCTTGCATTTCTTGTATACGTAGACTTTTTTTTTTGAACATTGCTTCCGAATGACCCCCTTAGACGTGTGTTAGCAAGCGAATAAAGTGAGTAATTTTCTTGGTTACACCCACTTGATTACATCCACCAGCTACCACGCAGGCAAAGAAATTGTGCTTGCAAACCATCCTTTGTATTGCTTCAATTGCAACAAACTGTTACTTATTCCATTCATTCGTGTTTAAAAAAGAAATGCTAACAAGTCGGTAATATTTAAAAATAATATTGAATTATTTACAAATAATATTGAATTATTTCGATATTACTCCCCTAAAGTTGCACGAGAATAAGTATATTCACCGCACGGAAGTAGCTCTTAGGTAACTCTCGTAAACGCATTTGTAACATCTTGTTGAAATGTTAATTCGTATTATTACTAACTCAAGAACCATTTATATCCACAATATTACGTTTAATTTGTCCCTGCAAGAATTCAAATGGGTTTCATTTCATTGTATGTCCATTCATTAATGTTTTATTTCGTTTTAATTTCTTCATGATTCCTCCAACGCTAAGGGAAAACAGGGAATTTTGAGACAGCGTTACCAACTTGTACATCACAAAATTCTCAGCTTTTACAAAGTATCGAATATCTCAGTAAGTAGTTGTCTTATCAATCTCAAATAAAGGTGACAATGCTCCTTATGACATACTGATATGCTCTATGAATTTTAAACCATGCTATACCAGAGACCTTTTCCAAGTTATTGCACTATTTCCAAACTCAACATTTTTCTCTTCTGTTGTGGCAACACTGTTCAACTGATCCTTCTAAACTTGAAGTCATCTTAAAGACTTCTTACCAGTATTTAATGTAATGTACACAAATAGTTACTACTTCGTTCCTTGTGTGTGTTAAAGGCGTTTAAATTTGACATGTTTAACGTTATTTCTCAAAACGTATACAACACTGATCTGCGAGTGTCATCTCTTTCGTCTTTGTTTTCATTGTTGATTCGAATTATTAAATAAAATTTAGGTCATTCCATTTAAACAACATAACTTTATATTGGGTTGGCAACACTGTTCATCTGGTGATGTTACCCAATACATGGATAGATGTCCCCCTACCTATAGTTGCTTTGTGCAAAGTTTCGCTTCTCTCCCTCTCTTGGTTCATCTGTTATAAAGGTGGGACATTATAAATGGTGCACCCGGTATATATATATATATATATTCTAATGCATTAAATTACATAGCTGTGGTGATATATATTTATAAATTTCTTGCATTCAAACAAGAATGCTCTTTGTCAGTGAAATGCAGATTCTTTATTTACAAAAAAAGAGCTTGTCTAGCCAGGATTCGAACCCACGTTAAAAATAAACAGCCCGCGAATCCCTTAGTTAGCCACTAATCCAAAGTGCATGAGTATTGTCCTTTTCTGTATGTTTCTGTAACTGTTATGTTGACCGTGTACATTCCGCAGGCCCTCGTACCATACAGTATGCCAGTTTTTACTTTTATCTTTTTTTTGGGGGGCAAATTTTATGATCGTTTTCTACATTCCACCTAAATATTTGCATGAAGGCAATGCCCAGATGGTCTATTTCTATGACACTAATTACTCTGTGACACAATGGAGGGAAAATATATTTCCCCTGTAAGGAGATGCGAGGGACGTAAGAATCTAGGTTCAATCTTTTGGACTTAGTTTCTAGAAATCAATTGACCAGAAGTGTAAAATGAGAGGTGTGTTAGTTGTTTTAATATTTAAATGTTCTTTACTTTACAAAATCACTTGGAGGGGGTATGGTGACACAGTAGTGAAGCGTTTACTTCCGGTGCATGGAGTCCCTAGTTTCATCCCCGGTCAAGTAAGTTTGTGGAGGACAATATTGTGTCCGTGGGTTCTCTCGGGGTACTCTCGTTTCCTCCCAGATTCTCATTACATCAATTCTTTCATCATTCATTCACTTGCCTTAATCATTCGTTTTCCTTAGCTTAAAGGGCAGTAAACTGAATTAAATTAAAATTAGTTATATCTTAAGAATGGGGGAGGGAATCAAATCATGATTTTCTACAAATATGAGACTTAAAGTGTACAAATCTCACATAGGATAAAGAACAGAGTAATTTAGATATTTAGCAATATGTAACATGTTGTTCAAACACTGGTTGCGGGTTGCATGGCATGCCATGACCCTTTCGTCCGGAGATCCCAGCGCGTTGTACCGCTTCTACCACCAATTATTTCGGCTTTGAACGTATTTCTGGTACTAGTTAGTTCTAACTTCAGATATTCAGAATGAATAGTAGAAAATACAAAATGTTTAAATTTGTTTCAAATTTTGCAGAACGTTATCGCCACCCGAAATCGAACACAAGTCCACGTACACCAAAGGCGCTCACTAAACACTAGACTAGGGGAAGTGCGATTTTGTTGTGTTTTAGATAACGCAAATATGTTTACTCATAACATGTGCAAAAACCAGTCAATTTTATTCGAAGAAACCAAATTTACCAAATTGTAACTTTGTGTCTCAATATCAGTATACCCGTGAGATTACAACTGCATGGTTATTTTCTAGAACTATTTATTAGTAACAACGTAGTTCCTGGAAGTGACGATCAAAAGATTTTTATAAATGTTAACTTATCCCCTAGAAGTAGGCAACTCTTCTGGAAAACGCGAAACGCGGCAAGAAATACTCAACACAAGTACTGCTGGGTTAATGCTAACGGTCAAATTTCAATTAGAAAAAATGAAAATAGTCCGGCAATGGTTGTAAAATCTGATGACATACCAGGTTTTCGTAATTCTGTCAATGAAGGAACCAACGATTTACTTATTAAGTAATTGGTAAATTTGGATATTGCTGAAAAGATATGAAGTCAGCTGCATTTGTATTCAAGGGATAAATATGATTGTATGAGTCAAAAATCATTACACTGGGTATAATAGAGTTCAGTAACTAGTTTGAAAATAGTTTACAATAATATTGATTATTTATGTTACAAATTGTTTCAGAATAATGTCAGTAGTTAATAGCACATTTCATATTTTTATCAAAATGTTAATGGTTTAAAAACCAAAGTTAATGAATTTTATTTTAACTCAATTATGTATGATTTTGACTGTGTGGCTATTACTAAGTCCTGGCTAAAAAATGAAATATTTAGTTGTGAATTATTTTATGAAAGATATCAAATTTTCAGGAAGGATAGAAATTTTGAACGTTGTGGAATGCGTGATGGGGGCGGTGTGGTCTTGGCCATTAAAAATTCATATACTTCAGAGAGAATAAGTAAATTTGAGTTACCGGACTATGAAGATTTGTGGGTTAAGATAGAAATATCAGGATCAAACTATATATACATTTGTGTAATATATTTTCCTCCATACAGTAAAGAGGAACATTATTTGGAATTTCTTAAGAACATTGAAAGATTCAAAGAATTATCAATATCCCAAAATGTTTTAATAATAGGTGATTTCAATCTTGGACTGCTAGCAGAATACATGAATGGAAATTATTCTGTAACATTGAATACTATAGAAATTAATGTGTTGCATAAATTAAACTTCTTAAATTTTTCACAGTTGAATACTGTTAAAAATGTAAACGACAGAATTTTGGATGTTGTGTTCAGTAATTCATCCAATGTTGAAATGTTTGAATCTGACGTTTACTTTGTTCAACAAGATAGACATCAAACGTGCTTGAATATTAGTATTCAATTCCTAAAAAGTTGCAAAATATACAGGGAGCTTGGTGATGCGGTTTAAGATTTTAACAAATGTGATTTTCTAAAGTTATATCAGCTTTTGAAGATTAAAAAATGGGATTCGTTGTATGTAATTAAAGATGTAGATGAAAGTGTTAATTACTTTTATTCTGAATTATATAAAGTACTTGATGAAAGTGCACCTAAAATGTCAAAGAGTAAGCATTTATACCCGCCTTGGTTTACTGCTGATATAATTAAAAACTTAAAGAAGAAAGATCGTCTTAGACGTGCATTTAACAATTCTAAACGCTATTCTGATTATATACGTTTTGTTGATATTAGGAAACAAATTAAGTCTAATATTGAACTGGCTTATAAAAATTATAATCAGAAAATAGAAGAGAACATCATTAAAGAACCTAAGGTATTCTGGAGATATGTAAATAGTAGAAGATGTCCAAATTTGACTAAGAAATATACTGTTCTTGAGTGCAACAACGATAAAATTATCGATAATAAATTAAAATGTGAAGCCTTTGCCACACATTTTCAATCCGTTTATAGTTCAGAACGACCTAATATAGATTTATCTGAAATATACTCAATTACACCTTCATCTGCAGATATAATGGTTTTAGATAAGATATATGAATTTGAAGTTGAAGCAGCAATAAATAAAATAAAAAGTAAAAGATCATGGTTATGATAGTATACCATGTTATATTTTTAAGGGTTGTTAAGAATTCCTAATCAAACCATTGACTTATTTGTTCAATTTGTCTTTGCATCAAGGAAAATTTCCAGCAAAACTTAAAATTTCAGTGGTGTGCCCAGTTCCTAAAGTTAATCCAGTAAGATTAATAGAAGATCATAGACCAATTAATCTCATACCTTCTCCAGCTAAAATATTTGAAGCGGTTATTTATAAACATCTATTCAATCATGTTTCTAGATATTTGTCTAACTCTCAATATGGCTTTAGGTGTAATCGATCAACTACTTCAAATTTATTGATTATGAATCAAGTAATTAATGACTCTTTCAATAGAGGGACTCAAGTAGATGTAATATATACAGACTTTAAACGAGCTTTCGACTTGGTTGACCATGGTGTACTTCTTAGAAAGCTGAGAATGTTTGGTATATCGAGGGATTTAATTAAATTGTTTTATTCATATTTAACTGAAAGAATGCAATATGTAATTTTTAATAATGTCAAATCTGAACAATGTTCAGTATATTCAGAGATACCTCAAGGATCAAATTTAGGTCCTTTACTTTTTCTGATAATGATTAATGATCTACCAGAAGCTTTTAAACATACATCATGCCTGATATTTGCAGACGACACCAAATTATATAATGAAATCCAAACAGAGAGGGATTGTAATACATTACAGTCGGATATAAATAGACTAAGTAAGTGGTGTATGAAAAACAAATTCCAACTGAATATTTCTAAATATTATGTAATGATTTATACACTCAACAAAAAACAAATATTGTTTGAATATATTATAGGAAATCAGAAGTTAGAAAGAAAGGAAATTATAAGAGATCTAGGGGTTTGGTTTGACATGAATTTGAAATTCAAACACCATATAAATATAATAACTAATAAAGCTTTTAAAATGCTCGGTTTCATAAAAAGGTCAAGTCATTATTTTAAAAATACTAGAACTATATTATCGTTATATAATGCATTTGTACGATCAAAATTAGAATATGTATCTATAGTTTGGGATCCTTTTTATCAGTGTCAAAAACAACAAATTGAGAAAGTTCAAAATAAATTATTGAAATATACTGCCTATAAAATATTTGGTATACAAACACAATATAATTCTTACGAAGTTCTTCTGAAAAAATTTAAACTGTTGTCACTAGAAAAAAGGAGGTTTATACAAATAGTGTTATATCTTAAATAATTGATTGACAATAGGGAAGATAATATGTTTTTATTAGGCAGATTACCTTTTCATATTCCTCGACAAAATCTAAGAGGAAGAAATACTTTTTACATGCCTCATAATAGAATAAGTACTAACAAAACTTCTCCACTGTATAAATTATGTGATGCGGGTAATAGAATTGGGACTATGGGTTTAGATATATTTCAGTATAAATTTAAGACTTTCAAGCGAAAGTGTTTTGAGATGTTAATTGATAAATTGTAGACTTGTTTTTGTATGTTATAACCTGAAGAAGGAAAAAAAGGTATACTTATTGTAATTTTCATGTTTAAATACTAGTTATATGTATGTTTGATGTTGCTCATCCTTTGATGATTGTATATAAAATTTTGGACTTTGTAATTGCCTTTGGGTGTTAAGTACAATAAAATATATTATTATTATTATTATTAGAACCTTGTTTCTAGTTTGTTTCTTCTATAACCTAGTTCCTATAATCCTTTATGTAACACACTGTAAAAAATCGTTGTGTTATTTTAACGACATGCCTATGTGTTAACGCGATAATGTTAAAATATAACACAAACATGTGGTTAGAACGACTCACTCTCCATTTGGAGTTGTGTGTCAAATGCCGGTAGTTGAAATGATACACAGCCTGTGTGTTGAATTAACACAAGTGCAGAATCTTCGGTGTTTTCTGCGTGATTGCCAAATATGTTGGGCATCCAATTATAAAAGTTTATGTACTGAAGCTACAGACAAACACAGTAGAAAGAAATACTTAAATCCAGTTATTGACAAAATTTCAACATGCAAACCATGTGATATGTTCTCAGTTGTTTTACGTAACCTTTCTGAAGAAATATGTCAAGAGCGAGAAACACCCGTATTACTGTAGAGCTTACCAATCAACACCGGAAACTGTCTCAAAAATGGGGGAAAAGAAGTAGAAACATGATTAAGAAGCAATCATATTATAATAATATATAAATAGTAAGAGTTGATTATCATTCTTGAACATCTTGGAGAAGATTATGTTCCGCAGCATCATGAAATACATCACAATAAATGTTGGGGAGGACGACAAAACATTTTATGAAGATTTTCTAAACTAAATGTTCTGTAGTTTACAATTCTTATTTTAAAATTAGAATTTGTTTCCTTCCTCGCCCGGTTAACATTTTAACAGGGCATTTCAAGAAAGGGCGCGTTCGAAAACACTTGACAAAATTGACGATGTTCACGAGTTAATCTGTTACAGTTCTTTTTGTTAAGTTCGTTGGTTTCGTTAGTTCCGAACGCAATGAATTGGTTGTAATAGTATTCAAAGATGGCGAACCACCGTAAACGTAAGCCTGCACATCACAAGCTTTTCCAACGCAGAAAAAGGGTTTATATCAACATCGCACACCGAGTTATTTCAACACCGAAATAGGTGCCATAGTAACACAGAAATGGATTCGAACTAACACCAAAAATGGTGTTAATCTGATGGTCTGACCTTGAACTTTAACATAGAGGGGTGTCGAATTAACATCAAAACGGTGTTATTTATATGGCTTTGACCTTGAATTATGACACAGATGGTGTGTTGAAATAAAAAGAAAATGATGTTGAAATAACACAGGGACTGTGTTATAATGATACTTGACATGGTGTAATATTAACACAAAATAATTAACACACTACACAGTGTATTACTTTCTTCGTGTTGGTATAACACCACCACAAAGTCACACTCAACACTTTTCCCCACACTACCGACTCTGACATGGTGTCGAATCAACACCGAAAATACTAACACAGATCCGAATTTGACACCGCTCAACACCAGTTGTGTTTTAAAACGTAACACACTTCCTATGTTAAACGCCAACACGGCGTGAAGTGTGTTAAATTAACACTACATAGTGGTAGTCACATTAACTAGCTGTCCTGTGTTAAAATTGAGTTGAACTAATACAACAATTTCTTACGGTGTATAGTTTACTTAAAAACACATGAAACCAGATAATCAAACCGTTAAGATAAATTACAGCTGATATTTTTAAAATTAATGTTTCCATATTTTACATATAGGACAGAAGAAGCTTACAAGCAATAGCGTAGCTAGGATGAAGCCATACCCACTTTGTAGCACATATGAAACACGTTCAGACATGCGAGTGTATTAATTTCGGTTTATTATTCTCACTTCGTTTCATTGTTTCTGTTCACATTTGCCTTGAATAACGTTTGCTTAGTGAAAACTAATAATCGAAACTTGGTTTCGAAAACCGAAAATCCATTTTGAAGACCGAAAATAGGAAATCGATTTTGAAAACCAAAACCGAAAATTCGTTTTGAAATCCGAAAATTGATTTTGAGCACCGAAGATCGGTTTTGATAACCGAAAATAGATTTTTTGATATTTCAACTTTTCAAAAATCGATTTCCATTCTTTTCGAAAAATCTATTTGAACAGCACTTGTTAAGTCTATATATTCTGAGAGTGAAATTCAAGTAAATTCCGTATCACACACTATAATTAGAAACTCCAAAAGGTATTGATTATATACAGTGGCGGCGGTTGGACGTCAAAAGTGGGGGGGAGGGGGAAAGACATGATCTCAATATTTGTATATCAATGTTAGTGTTTTGGTTGCTTCTAACATTTTGTTTGACGAAAGGTTGTATAACTATTAGGATACTGTATTTTCCAGTTAAAATACCGTATACCGTGTTTCATATTTTACTAAGTAAATTGACAAGAGCAACGCAAGTAGATACTAGCCCTTTATACTCTTAAACAACGAAGGTGTAAGAAGAGATTTGATTCCTTCCTCATGAACATCTTAAAATTCTGTTTGGAAAATTGTGCGGTCAGATTAGGGGCTTATTTGATAAATTCGCAAAACAAACAGAAAGGATAAAATTAATCGAACAGTAATGAAAAATGAGGCTTGTTTCGCAAAAGTTATATTGAAACTAGGAATTAATGAACAACTTATATTTTTAATTCCATGCATGTTATTACATGTTATTATTCTTAGAAAAACAGTAAATACTACAAGCATATGCTGGGACATTTAAAGAAATACTTTTGCAGCTTCCCGAAAAATGTTCGTTGCCATTAGGTACAGTTTTCACTTTCTTGGAATACATCAAAACTCAACAATACTTAGAATCACTCCACACTCCAGTTATGCAAAATAATCCTAAAACTAGGGGTGCCCACGAGACAAGATTTGAGGCTGTTTCGTCTCGAAAATGTGCTGTAAAAGTGATGTCTCGACTCGAAAAATGTATTCTTCTCTATTGGAAGAGCTGTCTCGACTCGTCTCGTGCGCATCCCTACCTAAAACCTAGAATTATGTTGAATTCACTAAATTTAATTGTATATACAAAATTGTATACAGTATATATACCCCTAAATTCATATTTTACACTGCAAAACAATGGCGCGCCTTTGACGTGGGAGACCCGGGTTCGATTCCTGGCGGGAGCTCATATGGTTTGTATTCCACGTTAATCAGTAGGTCCACGTCTCATATAGCCTCACTTCTGAACGGGATGTTAAACTCAAAAAAATCAAATCAAAATATTCCTTACCATTAGAAAGAAGAAAAGACATTTTAGGAACTGTCGATTTTTGTGCAATTAAAGAATGATTTGTGAACAGTGTTTCTTCCAGATATGCTTTTGGGAGGCACTGCCCCCCGAAGCTCTGAGAGTATCCCACCCCTCGAACGAGACCAAAATAATACGTCTATAATATAATAATAAATAGAATAGTACCAGCAGTGCTCCCCCCCGGAATACTAAGTGTGCGCCCCGGAACATTGTTTCTGAAAGAAACACTGCTTGTGAAGAACTTTTTTTTTTTCGAAATGTTATCTCATTTAGTTCTAAAGCAACTGACTAACATATCGAAGAAGAAACGAAAGTACACTCGAATTGTGACACTCCAATAGGTTAATTTTTGGGCCATATTTCCTGGCAATTAAAATGCAATTCATGTAGCTTTCTTCACTGTACGGGAAGACAACCAATACATACTCACGGAATGGCAAATATTTTATGGCACCATTTTTATTCTATGAACCATTAATACATACAAAAACTTTATATTTCCAAATGAAATTATATACATTGATTGGTCATTTCAAAAAAGTGGGGGGGGGGGGCAACTGCCCCCCTAATCGCCGCCCATGATTATATAGATTATAGATTATACAAATTCAAATATCTTATAAGGGTGTCCACATTCTGTAAAATCAGTAGAAGTCAGGGAAGTAACAATGTGTGAGGGAAAGTCAGGGAAATGGCAGATTGATCAGGGAAAGTCAGGGAAAAATCGATTAAGGTCCATTGTTAAATTATTGAATTTATGAAATAGTGGTATTTTTTTTACTGTTACTGAATTAATTTACTGGATGCAAAATGTGTTATCAATGATGATATTGAGGGAGACATTGTTCTCTGAAATAGTTTTTGAAAATAATTTTCTGGGAGAAACACATCTAACTGCGTCCTGGCATATTTGATCAAAAGAGTAGACGCTGTTCTAGAAGAACTGCATGATGTCATGAGGATATCTGGACAAGTGGCTGAGAACGCGAATAATCGGTATCTCCAGCTCACAGTGAAAGCTCAGATTGAATAATTTTAGGAAAACTTCAATGATTTCATAGCCAAGGACGGAGATAGTATTGGACTCGATGATTTTTTTTTTTACTTACTATTATTAAATGAGAAGAACTTCCTTTACTTATGGTCTGTTATGAAGGTGTGTTTTATCTTCTCTCACGGAAACTCATTTGTTGAAAGTTTTTTTTTTTTCAGTAATAAAAAAAATCATTGTTGAAAACTGACAAGAAGAATCTCTGGTGGCTTAATGGATCATATATGATTCTCTCACGGGGGAACAATATGGCGACGGACATTTTTACACCTGGAGTGTTATGCTCTTACAATTGTGCAATAGTGAATTTGTTCATAATTTTAAATTTTGACAAAATTTAATTTCTTTACAATTTTTATATATTATTACATCTTTTTTTATGTCCTGAGCCTCTAGCCCCCAAGTAATTTTACAAATAGTGTAAAAACAAATTTACTTAGAACAGGCGAATTTGTCCGTGTTGGAACGCGCCATTTTTTTTTTTTTTTTTTTTTTTTTTTTTTACAAATTACTACGTTTTCAAAAACAAAACAAATTTAGTGAAGCAGTCCACTGGCCTATAAGGCTGGGACTTTCTTTATAAATTTCCCTAAAGGGAAAAAATGAAATGAAATCTTTATGTTTTACGTCCCACGGTTATGCCGGTTAGGCTAAAGGAGACGGTGATGATGAAAGATGAGTGAAATGGTAGAATGAAGAAAGTGGGAGGAAATGGGAGAACCCCGAGAAAACCCACGAGTACGGTGTTTGTCCACCACAAAGTTCACTTGGCGGGGGCTGGGATCGAACCCGGGACCCCAAGCACCAGAGGTGAACGCTCTACCACTGAGCCACCGCGCCCCCTCCCTAAAGGGAGATAACTAGAACTAGATTCTCTGACGAGAATGGGTGGATCGTCAGGATTAACGATAAACTCAGGGAGAAGTTCAAGGAGACAATATCAGGTGTATTTGGAAAAGAAAAGAGAAATCAGTGCTGGAGAGGAGAAGATGAGAAAGAAACAGAAGATTCAGTAACAACTAAAGGAGCTGGAGGAAGAAGAGAAGAAAATTAAATTGCGGAGACAACAAGGATATTCAGATCAATGAGAAGAAAACTATGCGAGGAAGGATGAAAACAAGTTCAATTTAACAACTGGACTGGCAAAGGTATGTTACATAATGTTTTGCATTGTGATCGGTAAAATCATGTATGAACTGTTTATTACTGTAAGCAATATTATAATGCTGTGTAATTGGTATTACAATGCCTAATTTTTTTCATACCTTAAGTACCATGTATACTGCACTCTTTCGTTTCTAACTTTACATTTTATGTAATATGTACTCAATATCGGCCTAATGCATATATTTGTAAATTTACATTCTTTTGGATTGAAGAAAATTGAAAAGGGGAAGAAAAGAAAGAGAAGTGGAGAGAGCACAAGGTCAGCTATGGGGAAGCTGGAGGCTGGGGTTTCTTTCTTTCTTCTTCAACCCGGATTTCAACTACCGAATTTGACACGCAACTCCAAATGGAGAGAGAGTTATTCTAATAACCTGTTTGTGTTATATTTTAACACAATCGTGTTAATACATAGGCGTGTAGTTGAAATAATACAACGATTTTTTTACAGTGTATGTATTGTAGATTGATGTATTGTAAAATATTCTTGACAGTCTTCAGTTACTTTAAAAATACGTTTTTTAACTATTAATATCAATATAAAATTAAGAGAATATTAATTAATACTGTTATGCTCAAAATACAAGTAAGTAGCAGTGTCATGTGTACACCGTGAAGGAGTTTTCTTTACACCGTGAAGGACTAATATTTTCTCAATTATTACTGAAACCGGAATTGGTAGTAAATTTCTGCCACTTCAAGTTTTAGAAGAAAGATTAGAGTGGAGATGGAATAAATTGTTGGGATTCTTAATTGATTGATTACTCTATAGCAATCATCTTCAAAACCGTAAGTGGTTGATTTCTACTTTTTCAATTTTTATTAGAGAGGCTAGAATGGAGATGGAATATTTGCTTGGAATGCTTACGTGATTGCAGGAAAATGCTTCTAGCTATCAATCACAATTTTTATTCTGTGGCGATCAATGTTAAATCAGAAATGGTTCATTTATGTCAATTACTGTTTGAATAGAGAGACAAGGGAGAATGTGTTTTCTTAGAACGCTAAATCGATTCAAAGATAGAAACCCTTCTGGCTATCTCTTATCGTTTTTGTTCTATATAGACCAATATTGAAACCGGAAGTTCTAATGGATAGGTATAACTTCCTGTTTTCGTAGAGAGTTAAGTATCGATGTGAAATGTATTCTTGTGACGCTTAATCGATTATAGAAAACCACTTCTCGCTATTATCGTTTTAGTTCTATAGTGATCAATATATAAAGTGAAATGGTTGCTTTCGATGACTTCCGGTCTGAATATCACCTTAATCAACAAACTCGATTCCTAGTTCTTGCCAAAATTGATGATTATCAAATGATTCTGGAGATTTCTATCTCCCAGACTGACAACTGACGAACATAGTAAAATATAAAGGTGTTTTGATAAACCAAACTCTTAACAATGTTATGTTTGGAAGAAGAGAACAAGGTTGGGTTGTCTCTAGAAAATTCTGTTAATAATATTGGTCCTCACTTGAAAAAAATGTGAGAAAAGCTGGACTAAATAATATAGACATGATATCAGAATAGACAGTATTTGGAGTTTATTAAAATTCAGTAAAACGCCACATACACTACCTAAATTGAACCTTATTCCAAAACAGATTCTTGATCATTCATTAATAAAAATAAAATAAAGACACAGTGAGTCAAAAGTTCCACAACATCTCTTATAAAATGAAAGCGAGTCTAGATAGCAGGAATTGGTAATTGTAGGGACATGTTAGGCCAACGGGGAACCTTTATGATTCAGATCAGGTGAATGGCTTCCATCTTGATGTCTCCCACTTTGATGTCAAAATGTTTACATGGAAAGGGGATCATATTGTATATGAAACGGCCAGAATTTTAATAGAAACTCAATGGTATAATCACTTTCAATAAGTGTAATAACTTTGCACTTATAATTACATGAAACTCGTGCTGAAGCATGCCATTAGCCAAAGCCGACCGCATAGAGATTATCAAAATGTAACATGTAAGGTGATAGAAGTTCCCATGCTGTAGCTAGTAACTTCAATGAAGGGCATCCTCAATATGCTCAGTTTCGCAGGTTGCAGTGGTACAGTTCTGACCAAGTTTGAAGAGATATGCGCCTCGAGAACAACTACAATCAGATAGGCTCAGTACTGCCACCGACGAAGCCACAGATAAAGTGCTTACATCGAATCTTAAGTCTCCACAGCGCAGCACACGCCGATTATTACTGGAATGCTACGTCAGCCAAATCTCCATTTGCAGGATTAGTGTTGCCACGAGACGAGACGAGACGAGACTTCAGGCTGTCTCGTCTCGTCTCGTGCAAAGCATGTCTCGTCTCGTGTCTCGTCTCGAAAAAATGTACTCGTCCCGTCTCGTGTCTCGTCTCGAGAGGTTATGTCTCGTCTCGTCTCGTCTCGTTTCTCTCGTTTTGTCTCGTCTTGTCTCGTCTTGTCTCGTAAAAATATAGCAGCATATCATGGGAACGAAAGTAAAATGTAGCAGGTTGCACCATGCTAATCAAGATACAACTAACAAGGGAAGAGAGGGAGATTATATATCGAAGTGGAAGATGGTTTATATACCAATCGAAAGCACTAATGACGCCTATTACAAAACTGTAATAAAAATTTTCCGAATGCATATACTATGCGAGTTATATGAATATACAGGGTGTCCAGAAAATACATTTCCACCCCTTGAAATCGCAAACGATGAGACAGATGCCAAAACTGGAAAACACATTTGTGATCATTATAAAAGTACAATGTATCAAAGCAAAGTTCGATGTAATACAGAGTATATATATATACAGAGAGAGAGAGAGAGAGAGAGAGAGAGAGAGAGATGGAAAGATATATAGATAAATAGAGAGATAGATATGTATGTTGTAACGGATGAACGATACACATATAATCTTTAAATAGCCCCCACTACCCACAGTCCTGCGAGAACGGACGTCACCCCACTTCCCCCTTTAGAATATAAGAATTTTAAAAGGAGAGAGAAAGGAGAATTCCACTCCCCCACGGCTGAGAATAATGACGACGTGAAGAGTGAGGTTCAATACTGGAAAAGGCTTATACTGTATGCAAAAATATCACTATTAAGATAATCAGGAATTTGTCTACAACTACTTGAAAATGGAAAAAGTTTTCTAACAAAATGGAAAATTTTATTATAACAAATCCGAAACGTGTTATATAAATAGTAATATAGAAAACATTCAACAATTTTAACAAGTAATAATATCATTAATAGAAATCGCCGTTAGCAAGTAACATTTTTCCCAAAAGGATTTTTTTTTCCAAGTAACAAAATTTCTGAAGTAAATACTATAACCAATCGTAAATCCAAAATATAGAATTTAGAAACCTATATAACAATATCATTAAAATGTATGGAACTCGAAGTTACTGCAAAGTGGCTTTCTTTGGAATGAAAATGTGGGAGGAAAAGATTCCTTAAATATGGGTCAAAATACATGAGTTACGAGCATCAGCTCATCTGTAACTCTATAGATTCCTCTTATTTTTTTTCTTTCCTTTTCAAAGCGGACCAAAGACATAAATCATTCATTTGAAGTCTCCACTAGCCTTAATATTTTCCGTAATTTCAATATATTAAACTTCCTGACTGGCGACTTTTCTTTAGTTTTATCAAGGAAAAACAAGAATCAACATGTTTTAACTCAAGGCTTAATTCTGCCTACACAAAACCAGTAACATGAACTATTCAATTAACTATTTTACTTTCTTACTTTTCCTTTCGCAATGTTTTAGAAATAAGTGCTTCCAAAATATATTGAATAATAATAATGTCTTCTAAATAATAACCATAGTCAGGAATTGTTATAGATTTCAAAAGAAATTAACTAAACTATACGATTATACGGAAAGAATATTAATTTTAACGACCCATTTTCATTCAGAGGACCTATCACTCTTACCTCATTTTATACACTGCAAAGCGCTTCAGGCTTAAAGCCAGAACCTCGGCTGCAACGTGACGTCATCCCGATCGACGACTCGCGCAAATCCAACCGAAGGTTAAGCAGTGCTTCCAACTCCAAGAGAAAGAACCAACTTAACAGTAAACTGGAGTTTCATCTCACAAAAGTTTTCCTTTACAACGTTTCATTTTATTATGAAACTTGGGTGGGTTACATAATATCCGAGGGTCGGTCAAAAAAAAATTCCTAACCATAACAAATCCCAAGTTGAATAATAAAATAATTTCAATACATTACCAAATCTTCCATAAATATTCAAATGCTAACGCCTTCTTTACAAACTTCTACAGTAAATTTTCCAATTCCTTACATAACATACACAAAGGATGATGATGAGGTATTTACAAAATGAAAAGGGTTGACCTCTCACTTTCTCGGACGAGGCATTCCTGCAGGAATAAAAAAAATATACAAAACACAAAATTTGTTCGAACAAACATCCTAAAATATATAAATAAGTACAATATTAATAATTTACTTAACCTCAATTCTCATATCAAATCTTTTTTTCTGTGTTACCTTATGGGTTAGGTTGATTAACTTGTCTTGGTGGAAAATATTTCTTACAAAAACGAACATGGCGTTTTATATGAACATATGGTCTTTCAATATTTTCTAGCCAAACTGTATTTGGTATAGGTTTAGAAATAAGGCGATATGGGCCTTCCCACTGAGGGGCGATTTTTGGATTGAAATGTTTCTCTGCTGAAATTTTCATGAACCTTTTAACCAATACTAAATCATCAATATTTAAATTAACAGGACTATGTTTTTGACTATATACCTTCGCACTATGTTTCCAAGCGCGTTCAATGTTATTATTTATATTGACTAATTTTTGCTCTTTATCCTGGTCATCGTCTAAAAGATCTAAATCCATCAACCATTTAACATCTAATGGATGGTAAAATTTCCGTCCCATATAAAGTTCACATGGACTGGTCCCAGTAGTTTCATTCATACTTATGTTAATAGTAAAAGCAATTTTAGATAGTAATTGGGCCCAATTCTGTTGAGACTTATCAACATAAATACGAATTAAATTTTTAACCGATCTCACCGTGCGTTCGGCTCTGTTCGATTGTGGGTTATATGGGGAGAATTTTACACTCTGTATACCATAGCTATACAAGAATTTCAAGAAGTAATCACTCACGAAATAAGAAGCGCCATCACTTAGGACTTTACCAGGAAAGCCGTATCGAAGAAATAATTCCTGTAACTTATTACAGATGATTTTTGAGGTTAGTCGTCTTAAAGGTTCTAAAAAGACAAAACGACTATAGGCGTCAGTGACAATTAAAATATATTCAAATCCAGAACTACTAGGCAATTTCCCTGCAATATCAATAAACCAAGTATAATTTGGGTGCATTACCTTTTTTGTAAAATATTGACCCATAGGTTTTCGATTAGAATCTTTACAGGTTTGGCACAAATGACAAGATTGTATAAAATTCTTAATGTCAGGATATAAAGTAGGCCAGGTATATTTTTCAGCAACCTTAGCAATGGTTTTTCGATATCCCATATGCCCACCATGAATTATTGGACAATGAGAATACTCAATGATCGACTGAATTAAAGAATTAGGTATTACAATTCTAAATCCATTATTCCCTTTACCTTTAGTCTTTTTTAACAAGATCTTATTTCTTAATACATACGGAGGAACTTCTTCCTTTTGCTCTAACCTATTGATAATCTCTCTTAATTCAGGATCCTTCCTCTGGTGATCTGTAAGAGGCACATTAAACACAGGATTTTGCCAAAAATTAATGAAAGACAAATTTACTGTTTTATTATGATCTTTTACGACTTCCATTGTATTTTCATCTTTTGTATAGAATTCTAGATGGTTTCCAACCCTTGAAAGGAAATCGGCTATACTATTTATTTTTGATCTTACATGGACTACACGAAATTTAAACCTCGAGATTTTCTCTAACATGGTTCCATATCTCCTTTGTCTTTTATGGTTATTAAGTAACCAAGTTAAACTCTTACTATCAGTATATACTACAAAGGGATTTGCCAAATAATACTCGAATTTTTCCAAAGATAAAGAAAGAGCCTTAAGTTCTAACTCGTATATATTTTTACTCCAGTCAGATTGTGGAATTGCCCGACTAAACATAGATACAGGTCTAAGATTCCCTTCCGAATCATATTGGCTGAGAACCCCAGAAAAATGACGCAAAGAGCTATCACAATGTATTACGAAGTTGGAATTCATATCTGGGACTTTTAAAATAACCTGACTACAAAAGGCATCCTTTAATTTTTGTAGGGCTTCATCATGAACTTTAGTCCATTTAAAAGGCTTTTTTACAGATCTTAATTCTTGAAGGGGAGCAATTAACTCTGAATACCCATAAATAAATTTAGAATAGAACGAGAAAAATGAACATATTCTGTTCACTCCTTTTCTATTCTTTGGTTTTGGTATCTCCTGGATAGCTTTAATTCTCTCAGGGTCTATTGACATGTTGCCATTTTCAAAACGAAACCCTAAATATTTAATACTAGTTTGAAATAGACAGGACTTCTTTTCTGAAATAGTAATTCCCCAATTTCTTAGTCGAGATAATACCTCCTCTAATAGAGCTTTATGACTCTCAATATCTTTGCTAAATAAAATTATGTCATCAAAATATATCTCTAAATTCTTACCAATTAACCCTTCAAAGACTTTTGACATCAAATTACTTAAAACAAAAGGTGATAATACTAATCCCATTGGTACCGATTTATATCGATAGATTTTGTTTTTTGTCACAAAAGCAGTAATATTTCTACTCTCTTCAGACAGAGGAATTTGATGAAAACAAGATTTACAATCAAGTTTTGAAAAGATATTGTTGTCCGAAATACTAGATATTACATTCTCCATGTTAGGAGAAGGATAGCTGTTTACCATCACCTTTTTGTTCACCTCTCCGTATGAAATTACAAGCCGCCTGCTTCCGTCTGAATTTGTTACTAGAAAGCAGGGTGATGTGTAGGGAGAATAATCTACTTCCTCTATAATATCGTCTTTTAAAAGCTGTGCAATAAAAGAATCTAATTCCTTTTGCTTATGCGTTGGAAGCTGATAAGGTTGCAATCGAATGGGAGTTTTATCGGCAAGTTCAATTTTGTAAGTGAAATTTTTTACTCTACCAATTTTGTTTCCAATAACATCAGAATATGAAGTTAACAAGTTATTAACATATTCCTGTAAATTAGAATCACATAGTAATAATTGATCAGGAACCGTATAATTACCTTGAGATTCCTCCGGTTTAGTCTCCGGTGGATGCAATATGGACTGATCAAAAACGAATTCCACTCCTGGGTCAAACGTGGTATTAACTCCGCTGTCTCTGGTTACTGATGTCGATGGAGTCAAACTCTGATTGAAATTACCAAAAGATCTAGGCTGAGGTGTAGCTTTCGGACAACCAAGGTCGCATAGCGGCTGCTTTCCACTCACCCCATTCCTAGAAGTATATGCAGAAGCGAGAGAAGTCTGGGCACACAAAAGTTCATCAGCTCGGATCATAGGAACCACTAACTTCCGAGCTTTTATATTATATAAATTACCAGCAATGTCTATCACGGAATTGTATTTTGTATGAAAGTCATTTCCAAGCAGAAGATCAAACTCATTAGAGTCCACGATGAAGAAAATTTCACTAAATTGGTGTCTTCCAATTTTAAAATATAGTCTTACTCTCATATCCACTGTTACTTGTACATTTCCTAAGCCAATCGTCTGAACGTTCACCTTTTCTGTTCTTATTTTACATTTTTTTCTAAGTTCATCATAAAGATGTCGAGCCAAATAAGAGTTCGTACTCCCAGTATCAATTAAGCACTTAAAACGCATGCCCGTAATGTAAACAGGAATCGCTAATAAATTTTCCAATTTACTACCATTTTGTTTTAAGTCTAAGTTATTTTGAGTTAAGTACTGAGATTCTAAATTATGATTATGAGAAAATTCCGCCTTATCAAAATTTTTATAGTTAGATGGTAAAGAATACATAGCTGGAGAAACTAAAGTTTTATGTAAATTTATTGGTTCACGAGATTGCAACACTACTTGCTGTTTTGTGTTTTTCGCTCCGATAAAGGAAGATGATTTACGGGGTGGTACCAAGTCCCGTACGCTACTACCTTGATTACGTAATCGATAATAATCTTTCCTATATCTATGCAAAGCGTCATAGTGTTCTGCAGCTAAATACAATTGATTTAAATCGATAGGCATACCTCTTTCAGCTAGAAATTGATGGGCAGAAGGCGTTACCATATTAGTAATTAAACTACAAATGGTGGCTTCATCAAAGGACATATCAAGTACGTGAATAATCGATAATTTATTATCTACGAACTCATATAATGAATGATCCTCCCGCATGGGAACGTAGAAAAATAGTCGCATGAATTGTGTTCTACCAATAGTGGAAATAAATCGCACCACTAAATGTCTACAAACTGTTTGCCAAGGGGAAGCGTCCCCAATAAACGATTGTATAACTTCTTGCATTTCTCCTTTTGTACGAGAAAGACAAGCTACTAACACAAGATCTAAAGGCAAACCCTTACCTCTGACAATACTATCAAGTTTTAATAAAAACTGAAATGTAGACTCAGTATTGGTACCATCTATTATAGGTAGACTATTAATATCATGCAACAAAGATTTATAGATTCCTTCCGAAGCAAATTTCTCAAAATTTAAATTTAATGAAGCTGCCATATTAAATGGTCGATCTCTATATTTATTTTGAAAGCTCTGACTCCCTCCTGCTCTTAAATTAGGCGAGGAATTCGCAAACTGTGTACTGTGTCCCACATTACTTTGTGGATCCACGTTAAAATTTTGATTCTGAAATGGTCTACTTTGACCACCTAGTAAAGGTTCGTGAGGATTCACTTGAATATGGGCTGAAGGCCTTAAATGATCAAACATAGGATTACTAAATTCATAAGAATATCCAAGAAATTCATCCCCACTAGAACTTGAAGAATCCGAAAATCTATACTTTACATGCGTCTCCTTTGACTGTGCCATCCTTACAAGCACACCACAAAATATTAAGCACAAAGAAACCAAAAGAATAATTACTACTATTTTTACAACCTTATCAATAATTATCTGCTTATTACACAATGACCTACTAAACCATAAATTTTGTATCCGACCCCGGCAACACTGTATTAAGTATTTTACATTAACATTCATATACAACATTTATATTACTCAACAAGAAAGGCATAGTATAATGAAAATATGTTATTTAATTTAGAGGTTAATTTAACCAAAGAAATACACATAAATTTTAGAATATAAAGGGGAACACTTTTGCTGGACCTCCCCGAACCGGACCTCGAAGCCAGCATAAATTTGCCTTTCCAGGGCAGTGTATAAAATTTATTTTTATTTAAAAATTATATATGTAACGGATGAACGATACACATATAATCTTTAAATAGCCCCCACTACCCACAGTCCTGCGAGAACGGACGTCACCCCACTTCCCCCTTTAGAATATAAGAATTTTAAAAGGAGAGAGAAAGGAGAATTCCACTCCCCCACGGCTGAGAATAATGACGACGTGAAGAGTGAGGTTCAATACTGGAAAAGGCTTATACTGTATGCAAAAATATCACTATTAAGATAATCAGGAATTTGTCTACAACTACTTGAAAATGGAAAAAGTTTTCTAACAAAATGGAAAATTTTATTATAACAAATCCGAAACGTGTTATATAAATAGTAATATAGAAAACATTCAACAATTTTAACAAGTAATAATATCATTAATAGAAATCGCCGTTAGCAAGTAACATTTTTCCCAAAAGGATTTTTTTTTTTTCCAAGTAACAAAATTTCTGAAGTAAATACTATAACCAATCGTAAATCCAAAATATAGAATTTAGAAACCTATATAACAATATCATTAAAATGTATGGAACTCGAAGTTACTGCAAAGTGGCTTTCTTTGGAATGAAAATGTGGGAGGAAAAGATTCCTTAAATATGGGTCAAAATACATGAGTTACGAGCATCAGCTCATCTGTAACTCTATAGATTCCTCTTATTTTTTTTCTTTCCTTTTCAAAGCGGACCAAAGACATAAATCATTCATTTGAAGTCTCCACTAGCCTTAATATTTTCCGTAATTTCAATATATTAAACTTCCTGACTGGCGACTTTTCTTTAGTTTTATCAAGGAAAAACAAGAATCAACATGTTTTAACTCAAGGCTTAATTCTGCCTACACAAAACCAGTAACATGAACTATTCAATTAACTATTTTACTTTCTTACTTTTCCTTTCGCAATGTTTTAGAAATAAGTGCTTCCAAAATATATTGAATAATAATAATGTCTTCTAAATAATAACCATAGTCAGGAATTGTTATAGATTTCAAAAGAAATTAACTAAACTATACGATTATACGGAAAGAATATTAATTTTAACGACCCATTTTCATTCAGAGGACCTATCACTCTTACCTCATTTTATACACTGCAAAGCGCTTCAGGCTTAAAGCCAGAACCTCGGCTGCAACGTGACGTCATCCCGATCGACGACTCGCGCAAATCCAACCGAAGGTTAAGCAGTGCTTCCAACTCCAAGAGAAAGAACCAACTTAACAGTAAACTGGAGTTTCATCTCACAAAAGTTTTCCTTTACAACGTTTCATTTTATTATGAAACTTGGGTGGGTTACAATGTACACTTTGATTTCATATATTCCAGCCTTTAGGTTTCACAGTGTTAACCCATAACAATCCAAAAACTACTTTCCATTTTAGCATGTATAGATTTGTTGCAATTATTATTTTTTTTTAAAGCTCGTAATCAAATAATTTTATTGAGTAATGGAAAGTATTTGATTGAAATTTTATATGTTACTGCACACTAAGCTCTACTTAAAGTGCCATAGTAATGGGGGCTGAACGACACATCGGACGAAAGAATACTTGGGGCCAGTCTTCATCTCCATGGTTCAAATCTGTTCCCATAACCGCGGGGTGTGTGCTACTATGTGGTGCTTGCCCCGTTTGTGTAACAAACTCATGACAGTACACCCAGATTAGCTAATGGCTAAAAACAAAAGTTGATTTTTGGGTGGCCATTTTGGATTAAAGTTCCTTATATTGTCGGGATCTATTCGCAATCATACAACGTACATCTTCATACCAAGCCGAGCGGTCTGCGGCGATAGACCATCGGCTTCAAGGTCCCGGGTTGAGTCCCGGAAGGGTCATGTGTATGGATTTTAACAACATTTGTTTTTTCGTACTGTCAGGAGGGGGGGAATCGTACGGGATAAAAGGATTTCAGTCTGAAAAAAATGGAGAGAATATCCTCCCCAGGATACTTTCATGGGAGTAAAGAATTAGTAAAAATATAGGATATACATTTTATAGCAAGTTTAAAAACATGGTTTGGGTATCCTATTTCTTTTCTGTTAATTATATTCTCCAATGTTCGAATTTTGATCATTCTCATGATATTTTCTGCTTTCAACGGAGTTCCATGAATATTATACCAAATGTTCTTTACACTTATCAAGTTCGAGAGGTTTAGTGCGCCTGTAAGAAACAATTTCTGAAGATAATTCAGGTCCTAATGAATATTATTCACTAGGAAAGGGAAGTATTCCCCTCCTCTCGAAGCAGAGGGCAATTTCGCACTCTGGTCAGATCAAACATTTCCGCGTAACAAAACGAAGGTCCCCCTGTAAAACCTCTTCACCTAAAGTGTTATTGTTAGTATCATAAATTTGCTGAAAGCAAACAATTTGAAGGGTTCCTCGATAATATCTTTGCTTCTTTTGTCGTCCGCCCGCCTTCCAAACAAAGAGGTGAATTTTACAACATGACTGCTGTATAATAAGCGAGCGATTGGTAAAATGGTAAAGGTGTGTTTTTATGTGTGTGTGTATGTGTGTGTGTGTGTGTGAGAGAGAGAGAGAGAGAGAGAGAGAGGGAGAGAGAGATGACAAAATTTTAGTTGCAAGATGACATACTTCAATTGCCGTTTTCGGTTCATATAGCAAAAAGAATACCGCCACCAGAGAATAAAGACAAGTGTAGACCTTACCCAGTTTTCAAATTGAATAGATGGTGGTGGTAGTTCGGTTTCTTGACCTTGTAAAAATCTTCCCTGTCTTTGATTTTGTTTGTCATCATTCCAGCCAGAAATAAAAAAGTGAGAATTCCTCAGTTTACAGCAAGGGGAATTGGGTACAAGACATTAAGGATGATATTCCTGGAAGCTCATGTATCACGATTGTTTCATTCAATAGACAGAGGACACTTTTCTATGAAGGCTTTTCAACATGTTTTCTCACAAAGGGGATTTTCCTTTTGCAATCTATATGACCACTGGCAATTTCAATCTTGGCCATTCCCGCCAGCGTTTTCATTTTCGAAACACGAGACGAGACGAGACATTTCACGAGACGTCCCGTCTCGTCTCGTTTTCGAGACGGGACAAGTAGTCTGTCTCGTCTCGTGTCTCGTCTAAGAGGGTTCTGTCCCGTCTCGTGGCAACACTATGCAGGATTTTAAACACATAAATGCAGCAACATCTGTCTGAGGATGACTTAGATCGGAGAGTGCAATTTTCTGAATGGGCATGCCCGCTCAGTACTGCTGTGGAACAATTGGGGCCGGGCCCCAACTTCCCATTCTTCTCTTACTGTCTGCCTCAAATGGCAGATTTTCCTTATTTTATCAACATGTTGGGGCGCCATCTCATTATGAACTGCATGTTCGTCCATATCTGGGTGAAAAAAATTCTGGTCGATGGATTGGTCGACGTGGACAAGTGAAATACCCTCGGGTTCACCTTATTTATCGCCATTGAACATTTACCTATGGGGTCACCTAGAGGCAGCTACGGATACAACATACATATGCACAAATCACACCTGAGACATTGATCCGTGTTCATATATATATAGCGCCACACAGACAGTATATTGAATACATTTTGTAAGAGGTAATCTGAGATTCATGTTATTATAACTTCAAAGTTATTATATTTATGTTAAATCTGATTACATTATTGAGTTTCTATTTAAATTCTAGCTCTATTTCATATATCACAAGCCCCCTTCCCATTTAAACTTTTTGAGCGAGATTAAAAATGGTGGACAGCAAGATGGCGGCCGTTCACCTCACATGCACCATAAAGATTTCCCCTGAACTACATGCGTCCGTACAATTACCAATTTTAGTTATCTACATTCGTGTTCTTTTCATAAGGGGTGGAAAGAGGCTTCTGACACCTTGGACATGAAAGTACATACATATAAATATATAGAAAAATATATAAACAAAAATACAATGATATATGGATCTACATACGTGTGGGGTGTCTCAAAAGTTGGGAACTATTCCAAAGGTGGCTTGTGTTGGAAATTACAACGGTAACATTTAGTTTTATCGCTTCAAACAAAGGGAAGAAAAATTATCGATTGTACTTATTGTTATATACTACAGTTAGTACATTGCGAATTTTACTAGTATCTTTTTCTTTTAATTGGATATACTTGGAATCAATTGGATTTAATTTGAAACTTTAATATTTACCGGTGTGACTTCCTCACGAGCGATCTCTGTTGTGAATTTTACTTTCGAAATGAATGATTTATTACAATTTGAAATACCGTTATCCAGTCAACGGTACCCAAAACGGTATTCCACCTTCCAAGCAAGCAAAAAATTGGTGGTACTTTATGAAATTTCATATGAAAGTATATACATTGTACATGGTGAACTTAAAGTGCATGGTTTAATGAACTGCGCGGTGCGTAAAATTTGATGAGGTGGAAGGTTTATCATAAAAATACAGGCTTAATACGTTTAATCATTCTATTCAAACAACCGTAAAATTGATTTTTGTTCTCATTATAAATCTTCATCAGTAGCAATCGCTGTAAATGTACAAAGGTATAAAAAAAAGTGCCATATAAGTACCTATACGAATGAGGAGAGCATTTCTTATCCCTGCAGTATACGATACACGTCATAGCTACATAGGTACACTCATGTCCAAAATTATTGTAGCATATCTATAACTGTTTTCTTGTAAGAATATAGTTTGATAATGATTTTACAGGGTACTTTTAATACTGATACTATATGTATTATTGGGAAATGTATTTTTGTGGTAAATTTCATAGGAAAAGAATTATAAATACGAAAATTAGAATGAGTAAAGCAAAATGTTACTAAATTTACAATAAAGTTTTATTTTCGTTATATTGTTCTTATTTACTGCTCTTTTGACATGAAATTTGCCACATACATGTATTTTCCAATTATACACATACTAACATTATAAGAAATACCGGACGAATTTGTTATCAAATTATATTCCTAGAACAACATATTTATAGACATGCGACAATAATTTTGGACATGAGTGTACATCTATAGAAACTGGATGTTTAGATACCGAAACCATAGAAAAGAGGCAGTCTTGAAGCGATACTAAAATATAAATCGAAATTGTGACCTTATATTCAATTGAAGCATGTCTACTGTGAAAGTCCAATTACTGACATGATGTACTGTACATCACTGATGGGCCACTCACGCGATACGACACGTCATGAATAACCTAGCACGCAGCGTACAAGCTTTCGTGCTATACGGAATTTCTTCAACTTCTCGTAGAACAACTTTACCAATTGCTGCAGTTTCAGCAGTTCTCGTTCTCACGAAACTAACATTGTAAACTCTTAAACATTTGCTAAACGGGCCGGTATTTGCCTACTGTTGGAATAATCACGGTACAATAAATTTTGCACCACTCTTTCCGACAAATTTGAGTTTCGTTTACAAGTATTGGCAGCTAAAACACTAAGTATACATCTGAATTTTCGCAATTTGAGAAAACCTCCACCCAGTGACTGCCGGTTGTAAGCAGATAAATTAGATTTGAGCAGGGTTGAAAAAATCATGATTTTTTTAAAAATCATTTTTGTTGATTTTTTAAATTTAAATCGATTTTTTAAAAATGTAAATCAAATCTTTCTCCTCGTCTAATATAAGTCACGAACTGAAGATAAAACATTAGGAATTAGTATTAAATGTTAATTATGTCATTTAAGTGAAAGTATTGGGGTTAAATTTTGAGTTAATTGCCAATCGTTAACCTATTTCAATCTCAAATAGAGATGCAAGGACGCGGGGGGAAAATTGGGAAAAACTGTTTTTTTTTTTTTTTTTTTTTTGCTTGGGAAATTTTGAGCTTTTTCCAAAATTCTGCTTTAAATTAATAAAGCAGATTTTGTTTCGCTTCTCTACAATACAAAAACTCATTTAAGTAGTAGTTGATGCAGATAATAATACAAAACCTCGAAAATAAACCATGAATCAAGTAAATATATCTCAAACAATTTTAGTTCTCAACACATATTATGAATTCCAAAGGATTAATCCATGTATATAATAAGTTGCAGTTAAGTTTCAACTTTCATATGCATTATAAGCAACATTTTTACTCTGAATTAAAAATACAAAAACAAGGAAAAAACTGTTACATGATATACAGAATTTATTGTACTATGTGTGTGGGTTCAAACAAATAACACCGTCAAGGCAATAATATATTTACAGAACAAACACACAAAACAAATTTAAGTTCCGCCACCGTAGCCTTCTTAAAAATAACATTATGTTCTTATCTCTGTTCATTACGTCTATTATTCCCTCGTCAATGTGTAATAGTCTATATAAGTTTATTATGTCTGATTTCTGAGACTCATAAACATTCGTACTAGAGTAACAATGAAAACTAAGCATTGTTTTATTACAATACAACGTATTACTTTAAAAGACTGAAAAAATGCAATCTTTGTATGGGACGCTCAAAATTCACTTAATTTGTTAATGCACCTCCTGCTTCCGCCTTTGCTACTCCTACAGAAACTTCTTTGAAATGGAATACCAATGTTGAAAATGTATTTTCTATTCATTTATTACACACTTTTGTTACCACCTATCAGGTGCTTCGGACCTGCAAAATCGGTGCCGGTAAGTCCCGAATCCTGTAATGCACTGACTGTTCCTTAAGCTTGTTTAGAGTCAGGAAAGTACCGAATTTTCTGTTCAAGGATCATATGTGTAATATTGTTCATCTGAGCTTTTGGTTTCCAAGGCTGTGGAATATATAACCATCATCACGATTTACCCGGTCCTGAAGGTTTCTGAATTTTTAACAATAATTCAATATGTCATTACGGAAGACTCCTTTAAAAAAAAAGAAAAAGAAAAGAAAGAAAAAGAAAGAAAGAAAGAAAAAGAAAAAAAGAAAGAAGAAAAACTAAGAAGTCAAGCACAACAAATAGCAGTGAGTGGTTAGTTTTTGCGATTCTATCGGGAAGTCTGGGATTCAATTTCGCATTCGACCATTTTGACAAAAATTCCATCTGTGAATATAGAGATAGTACGTGTACTGTGAGTCCTGGCCGATTTCGTTTCTTATGTTTTAAATCGTTGTTATTACTAATTACCAGCAGTGACGGATTTGCAAAAGGGGTTAGGGTGGGCGAGGGAAGGGGTCTTTCGGACTGAAGCCTATTCTCCGAAATTACGGAATTTCTAAAACAAACGAAATTTTAGTTATGTCTTTACTCATAAACTTCAAGCTCTCCTCAAATAAAAATTAGGAATTTTTAGAAAAACTAACCATTAATAAGAAAAACCTCTCCCAAAATACTTTTCTAAATCCGTACTGATTATTTGTATAAAATGGTATTCAAGGTTGTATCTGAAGATTATTGCTACATCATTACACAAGTACAGTATAACAGAATGTGGAAGTATGCTCTGATGGATATATTGAATAACTTAAGTTTAATTATGTGCTGGAAGGTAGAGTACTATTTTAGGGCCTTATGCAGAGTCGTGCTGACGTGTGATTAGTGCCATACTAAAGAGTCCGACTAACAAATGTTTCATGTAGTAGTTAGGCCTTTAGTATTGCGCCAATTATACGTCAAAACGATTCTGCATAAGGCCCCTAAGCTCTAAGAAATGAAACAGGGTAACTAAAAATGAAATGATCTAGAGAAGAAAAAGTGTCGATAACTCAGAAGTTAAAATAAAGTTAAATAGCCTCTAAAATTGCCCTCAAATACTACGTACTTTATGTTTAATTCATAAAACGTGTGCTCCATCCATAATGATGGTGAATTCCAGAGAGAAATATTACATTTAGGTCATGAAATCTTATTTAACTATAGAGTATACTATAAGAAAGCTATTTAAATAGAAAAATCATGAAAATGAAAAAAGCCAAAATTTCCGTTTTTCCCTATAAAGCCGGCTATGTGAGAAAATCATTGATTCAAAAAAGCCGGCTATTTCGCATCTCTAATCCCAAACAATGTTTCTTAAATATTAAGGAAAAACTACAGCAACGTTTATCAACATGATGCTTTATTTTCACAAAAGTTACTCATATTTGGCAGGGGCATATTTAAAAAAAAATCGGAACTAGCTTGCTGCACGAAATACATATAAACTACGCAAATTTCTCCTAAAGTTATAAAATCTAAAAAAAAAAAAAAAAAAAAAAAAAAAAGTTTCGGAGAGGGAATCGAATGTCTATAAATACGCCCTATTATCTGGGAACAAACAGACAGACGCGCGCACAAAAGAACTTTCGTCTTAAATGTCGATTGTGATTTTCTCGTTGGAATACTAGTTAACGATTTAAAAACCCCTATGTTACAAAGAAAGCAGGATTGCCCCGTTACCCGTTCAAAATGGGATTTTTCCTAATCATCCTCTGCATGAAACATTCGTTTTCATACTGTGCTGTATCGTCATCCGAAATAAAAAAGTTCGCGTATACTGTAACTTCCACATTTTCATTAATAACTCAGTTTTTTTAATATATTATCGTTTCCTTATGCTTTCCTTAACAAAGCAGTGTACTAATGAATAATTATTTATGATTTTTTAGAAAAAGTTAAGCAAAATAAGAAAATTATAAGCAAAAAATCTTTATTTTTATGAAACTTTAGTCTGTCAAATAATTACGCGAAGAATATCCCGAGGGAAATTTACTCCACACAGTGCACAGATATTAGGAGCACTCACAAATACGTAAAATTGAAGGAACAGAAATAATGTATTTTTGAAATGAACATACAATTCACACTTCACGCGAAGTTCCAATATGAGAAATCAATCATCTTCAGTTGAAATTACTGAAAAAGACAGAAAATGGCTATTTAAAACTCCAAGTGTAAACCTGCGCTTGGAGCGATTCTATTTGTAATATTACAATGCGTTAATGCGTAACATCCCTCCGTGGTCAAGCGGGTTTAGTAATGCTGTTGAAATTCTAGAATCGGCGGGGGGCAATCTGAACCTGAGTGCAGAAAGTTATTTTTTTTGAATATAGTGAAATCTTTTTTTAAAATATAAATGTCTACTTTGAAGTGCTTGAAAAAACAAGACCAGATGAACAATCACTTTTCAAAGCTCAGTCACATTTATTCACTATATTCATCATTTAGGCTATATACGAAGACACTAAAATGAGGAATGTTAACTATCCTTATTAAGGTTAATACCGCATCCGTTATAATGAAAACAGATTTGTGATCTGAATACCAACCTTAAACCATACGTCCAAAATGAAAATTATTCATATTCTTGGTACCTATTGCAACACACAGGTGTATATGTAGAGAGAGTGAGAGTGCGGGAGAGAGATAAAATACTGTATATATGCTTGTATTTTTAATTAAAACAGTTAGTGTAAATCATAATCTGGATTTTTATAAAGCAATTTAAACAATCATATAGAAAATGTATACTGCTTAAAATTGAATTAAATTGCAATTCCACAATCTGTAATATCATACATTTCTTATTTGTTTACATCGAATGTTAACTTATTGTATAGTTTATAATAGCATGAGTATCAGCTGATATAATCTATAAATTGAATTTAATTAGAAAATTGATATAGTTGCTATAAGAACAAGTTTATGAAAATGAAGTGTATAATAATGGTTGTATTTGAAAGAGAGTTTGCGTAATGGAGTAAATATTTACACCACCAGCTTTGCAATACTGTTCAGTTTAAATTGTCAATCTCATCATTTTACTTATTTCGCTTCAATGTTCATGGAATTTAGTACAGCATTATGAAACATTCAAGAACTGATCTGGTAGTGAAACATATTTAATAAGATTGCCGCACATTACGGTAGATTCCGAGCTCGCTCTCAGCTTTGAGAACACTTGATAATATTTTATTATTATATTAGATAAAATATTATGTGGAAGAGCTAATTTAAATAAGAAAATGAAATGAAATATTTAATATCCCACTATTATGCCCTTTAGGCGGTAAGGTTCTAGAATGCTGGTCCGCACATAGAGGTGAAATTGGATTAGTAACCAGTTTGGTTGTTTACTTTATCAAATCTCACTACATAGTTTATATAGTAATGTCGAGCGAGCGATAGCGAGTGAAAGCAGGTTAGTAACCAGGTTGATTGCTTTCTTTATTACGACTCAATTAGTATACGGACCAGTGTTCTAGAACCCTGCCACTTTAGACTAAGATGATTAAAGTAAGAATAATGATATAAGTATTGGTGGAATGAGAAAGTGGGAAGAAAAGGAAATGCTTTGAGAAAGCTCACGGACATGATGTTGTCCACCACAAGCTTACTTAGACGGAATAAAACTAGAGATCGCAAGCACCAAAGGTAAGCGCTCTACCAGTGAACCATCCGCCCCATAAATTAAATAAGAAAGATAAGTAGTAGGCTCTATATAATTGAATATAGTAAGAAACTTATTGTCCATAAAGATTCTTTCTCTTCAAGCTTTTGTAACTAATGTTGCAAATCGTCCGATGCTTTGCAATGTGTGTCAAAGAAATAAATGCATATTTCTCGGGATAATATCGTCTGCCTCTTGCTGCTATTGGTGGTAGAAAAGTAGTGTTGAGTTTATTGTCCCTTTTGATATGTGAATATAGACTAGACCAAAATTTTTTATTGGTGTCCATTTCAGGATCACTTAGTAGTATGTTTTTAGTGGAGGAGTGTTACGTGAATATAGATTAGACCAAGTCACAAATATTTTGACAAGAGGTATACATTTTTGTTACACAAATAGTTTCTGTTTTCTCTTTTACTGCAAATGTTTGTTTCTAGAACTGATTTGTATTCTTGTTGTATCCGTGAATACACTTTCAAGACTCTTTTCTAAAATAAATTGTTTAATAAGACACTGACAAATTTTGGTCTAATCTATATTCACGTAACACTCCTCCACTTAGAAACATACTACTGAGTGATTCCGAAATGGACACCAATAATTAATTTTGGTCTAGTCTATAGTCACGTAACAGCTTCAACAGCGATGCTATATGAGACGTGGCCCGACTAATTAACATGGAATCCGAACAACATGAGCTCACATCGGGAATGACCCCCGGGTTTCCCACGCCAAAGGCGCGTATTGACTGTCACATAAAAAATGCATGTTTTTCCACGGAATAGGCCTAGTATCTTTTCCCTCTTACTATGAGAATGAAATCCGTACACGTTCCTTTCTATCACCTCGCGATTTAATTAAATGTTTAAAAAAGATTTTAAAGGCTCAATCCCTAACCAAATGGATAAATGCATGATCTCTCTCTCTTTGCAGTTCACACAAGACACTATAGAAATATTGCAAAACTTAATAAAAAGAAAAAGAAGAAAAATAACGTCCTTTCGCAGTATGAAGCTTACGGTTATTGTCATATATTTATAGAGTAGATGACTTGTGTATCTTATTCCCCAGTTCATTGAATCCGTGAAGAATTCCCATTCCCGAGACTAGCGTTCGTATCTTAGTCTTACTTACTTTTCATTTTTCACTGACCAGGTAGGACTCCAGTAAATAGAAACATACTGTTACAGTTTAAGGTGTGGTTCAATATTCTGCAAGTAATTATTTATATATTTATTGCCAAGCGAACAAGATAAAGTAGATTTTACAAGCGTAAAACTGTTCTAGATTTTACTCTTAATAAAAACTATGAATAAGTTTACAACTCAAAAATAAATTGAATTCTCTTCAATTGTAGTCCATAATTAGCTATGATCAAGGAGATGTATTTTAGATTTAGGAGATGTATTAATTAGCTACGTATTTCAGTTGTTTTGTGTATGGTCAGCACAATGGTTTCCATTATCTTTATTTCTGGAATTAAATATAACTTTTTTTGTTTAGATATAAAATTCTCATTTTTAGTTCTTAACAAAACAAAGATCATAGTTCAAAATGTCACTATATCATTACATTTCGTTATATAAAGAAATAAAAAATAATACATTTACACTTGAAAATGCCGAAGGTAATATGACAAATAGTATGAACGTATAATAGAATTAAGCAGTTTTTTTATAATAAAATAAACTCCAATGAAATGGAGGGTATTTGAAGTTAGCAAAATATTTACCCTTATATGCTGAAATACCAGTTTCTTCAATATACATTTTGAATTTGATTCTAGATAGAATCTGAAATATATTTAGAACTTTAAACCTTGAAGAACGCAACACTAATTTGAAGTCCCATGGTTATATTGTTGCCGTTACAAACTGACTAAACTAGTGATAAATCCAAGGAGTAACTCACCCAATGAGCTCCTGTTTTGCGATTTTTTATATAAATTAACGTATCTAACAATCGGTTTTTGGTGAAAAGATGTTTTCCTTTCCATATATTTCAGGGAGAACATGTAACGTCATTTCATTAGCAAATGTAGCAACTGATCAAATTGAATAATGCCAAAAATAGCCTATTTTGCTTGCTAGAACCTATTTTTGGTGGAAGTTCCTATATCATTTTTTTGAGGTGTTTGAATACTTCGGAAGGTTTTACAGAATGCTTTTTATTATACATATATATTTGTCCTGTTTGGTACGGAAAAAAGTTTACTATGAAAAAAATGGTCTGCAGAGGGCTTTCTAGATTATCTGTTATTAGTTGTAATAGCTGACTTGATTTTAGCGTCTTATTCAGCAGCGAGGCTATATGATACATAGACTTACAGCTGAACGAGGGATCCGAAACGCATGAGCTCCCGCCGAGAATCGAACTCCGTTTTTAGAAAAAAAATATCTGACCGCACACTCAGTTCTTATCCGTTCGGGTTGGAACAGACCCTATTATTATGCTGGTATTGGGAAGCAGTGATGAAACTGGTTAAGAATTTCGTGATCTGGAAGCAGTCACATTCGTGTCCCGATATGACCGGAACAGACTTGGAGTTGACGAAACGTCGTCATACACACGGAAAATTTGTATGATACTGTTAGTAAAACTTAGGTGCTTTCTGCTGGTCTAATGGCTAGCGCGTGTGTTTTTGGTTCTTGTAGTCTCGGGTTCGATCACCGTTAAGGGTCGATTCAGGTTAAACGTTGAGGAAAGTATATGAGAAAAATGTTAAAGGATATACATGCAAAAGTCTGATGCCAGTGTTTTCTAAGCTATTGACAAAACAATAGAAAGAAAAGAAAATCTCTAGAGAACTGAAACTCAACAATGTTTTCGCATTCATGCTTAATTTGCTACTAGCGTGACACATTAAATTGAATATAATATAAATATTAGACACAAAATTCGCTATTTCACTGTTGATAACATGGAAAATGCTAGGTATTGTTAAACACTAAACGTAACACCTCATTTTTATATCAATAAATAACTTAAATAAATAAATAACAAGACAGTAACAATATTATTAATCTATATTTGCATAGTATATAAATGAAAAGCACGTTGTTTATCATAACGAAAAATGGCTGAACCATTTGAAATGAATTTTATTAACGTAGTTAACACCTACCACGGACTGCGTTGTTGTCACGCCATTTTTATTGAAATGCGTATCCTAACAGAGGAGAGGGTGTTAAAAATGTATGCCAAAATTAGAATCTCTCACGTTTTTGAGATGAAATTTGATACATAAATTCCTGATTTAAAATAAGTGTGCATGTGTCCGACCGTGTTTAGAAATTTCAGTACTAAGTGGAGAAGGGGAAATTTGTATCATTTTTACACAATATTTAAGAATAATGACATCGAGGTTGTGTCTTGTCTTCACAGCAAAACGGATGAAGCACTTGAAATTATCTTTTAAATATACGGTATTTAGCATTTGGTCCGGTCGGAATTTTATCATTCATTAACACATATATCGTAAGAGGGACAGATGAACATAAACACCTTATTTTAAAATATGAGAGCCCATTTTCCGTTGTCCTAAAAATCCACTTTTGAGGGGAAAATGGGGCAAATAAGGCGGTCAATATGTAAAAGTGATGTCATGATTGTCTGTCCGATCATTACGGGAAATCAAATTAACCGTTTGAAAAAAAAAATATTTGAATACATTTAGTACTTGGAAGAAAATGGTTAGCTGACGTCCACTGGAAACTTGACAAAACTTCGATACTATTTAGATTATAGTCAACTATACTTAAATCTAACATTGCAGTTGGAAGTGAAAACCACTATTAAAATTTAGCATTAGAAGTCATTGAAATCAGAATGTGATGCGCGCAAAGAGAAAAAAAGAAAAAACGTAATGTTGCCGACGGCAACATACTGGATGGTGCTTATCGAAAGACCCATAAACGCTATTCATTAGATCATTCTTCAGGTTTGGATTGCAAGAAATAAAACTATTTATTCGTGCTAATATGCCTGTCAAAACGAAATGTTATATTTATGCAAAATTTGCTTTTCTTACATGACTGGATAATTAAAAAAAACTTCTATTGGTGAAGTAAACGAAACAAACTGGATTCGATCTGAAGACCCCATGATGTTCTTATTCATTACATCAGGGGGACATTGTTTGCAATGACACTGATACACTAAGTAGTTTGTTCGAGAAAGGCAAACCTGTTTACATTGAATCTTTTTGCTTGTTTCGTTTTTGTTTACTAGAAATTGAAATCAAGATTTCTGACTCCGCAGTCCAGTATGCTAACTCTATGACCACAGAGCACGGGTCTGGCAAACCACATTTTCATAACGATTTGGTACCCCTCCTTTTCCCGTATCGATTAAAGTGCCATCCGTGAAGGAATAGTTTTCAATTCTGGGTGAAATGTCACTTTTTTCTGGAGAATCCAAATGTGCAATAAGAAATGGGGGTCCCACTTTAAAATTTTAAAGTTGCACCCTACCACCGAAGGGGTGGGGATAGGGGGTTGTGTTTGGTATCATTGAACTATACATAGAATAGAATAGAATAGAATAGAATATTTTATTGTCATTAAGCTTTACAAGCAATAGACAACGTCCGAATGAAATATACATATAGATACAGATATATATATATATATATATACAGATATATAAAATAATCCTTACATACAGACAATCAGTTATTGGTTAATATTATTATGAGTCAACCTAATAATATTTGAAATAAAGTGATACTGCAAACTAGGACACAATGTCTTGACATTCAGTAAATTCTTGAATCGAGTAAAATGGATTCGTTATTAACCAGTCATATAACTTTTTCTTAGTCATATAAAGCAGAAACATGTATTCTCACTTTGGGCGTGTGGTTGCAATTTGATATTAACCTAGAAATATATTTGAACTTTGGTAATGCTAGCATTTCCATAGAATCATCTTCGTATACAAACAGATGGTGAATAAAAGTGACAGAGGTTTGAAAGCTGACAGTTTATCTTATTTTGTTTTTATAACCAGTTCAAGTCTCAAAATATAACGTTATGTTTAGAAAAAATCAAATATCCTTATATTGAAAGAAAACCGGAATGGGAACCGAACCGTCAATCATCATTACTGCAATTTCAAACGCCTCGCTAATCCCACTTGTTTTCTTCTTAAGTTACGGCGCGAAAGGCGGCCCTGAAGTTCATTTATCAAAGTCTGCTTTCCCCTTGTCAGTAACTTGTGTGTATTTCCTACTCGGTTATACACGTTTTACAGTTATTTCCAGTAACGTTGAATGACAGGGACACGAACGCAGACACATCGAGAACATTTAAAATTCCAAAAGTTCTCCCACCGGGAATCGAAGCCGGGACCCTGTACTCTACAGTAGCACATACTAGCCACTAGACCACACAGGCAAGTTATAAAGCCAGCCCGTTTTAATAGTTCTGCTGGAAATGCTCGGGATATGCACTTGTAATACATTGAATGATTTATTCTAGAGAGGCAAAGCACTTTACTTTGAGTCATTTTCCTTGCTTCGTTTTTACTGTGTTTATTCTTTGTATTTTTCGTACAGTGCTTGAAAAAGCAAATACATTTTTCGCTACGGTGTCCAGATTTACTGATCATAAAACAGAAATATTTCGGTGAAGTAATATGGGCTAATGTGTGGTATTCTAGTTTCATACCGAGTTCCTTCGTAGCTAAGCGGTTAGCGTACGCACCTTTGACATAAGAGAGCCGGTTCGATTCCCGGTGTGAGTTCGTGTGGTTCGGATTCCACGCTAGGTAAACGTCTCATATAGCCTTGCGCTGAAAGGGATGTTAAAATCAACTCAACATTATTTTTATACCATCAATAGAAGCAAAAGGTAGACGATACTATCCTGCTAAAAACGCATTTATTTCTTTGGCACATATTACAAAGCATCGGACTATTTGCGGCATTAATTACAAAAGCTTCAAGAAAACGAAGCTTTATAAACATTAAGTCGCTTCAAGCGTTCAAATCGCTTTGTAAAAATCCACATTATGAATTACAATAACTTTTTACGTTGTAGTTAAAAACACAAGCATATATTGTTTCCTATCTCTCTCACATTCTCTCTTTCTTTCTTTCTTTCTCTACATATACACCTGTATATTACAATAGGTATTAGGAACATGAATAATTTTCATTTTGGACGTGTGATATAAGTTTGGAATTCAAATCAGAAATCTGTTCCCATTATAGCAATGTTAACGTTCCTCATTTTAGCGTCTTCGTATACCAATGCTGACAGGGTGAATAAATGTAACTGGGTTTTGAAACATGATAGTTCATCTGATTTTTTTTTCAAGCACTTCAAAACAGAACTTTATATTTAAAGAAATTCTTCATATATTGAAAAAAAAATTTAAAAAAAAAACTTTCGGGAAGCAGATTCGAACTGCCACCCTCCGAAGCCACAATTTCAAGAGCACTACTAACCACGCTTGACCACCGAGACAACTTACGAAAAAAATACGTTGTAATATTTCTAATACATCACTCTAAGCGCAGGTTCACGCTTGAAATTTTAAATAGTCATTTCCTCCCTATATCCGTAATTTCAACTAAAGATATTGACTGATTTTGCATATTGGAACTGTGCATGAAGAGTGAATTACATATTCAAGGCAGAAATATATAGTAGACTGCTCAGTTCATGTTTTTGTTCAATAGCTTCACATATTAATGAGTGTTCCTAATACCTGTGCACTGTGTCGAGTCATTTCCCCTGTAATTTCCCTCAGGATGTTCTTCGCGTATTATTTGACAGACTAAGGTTTCATAACAATAAAGGTTTTTTGCTTATAATTTTCTTATTTTGCTTTATTTTTTCTCCACAATAATAAATAATTATTCATTATTACACCGTTTTGTTAAGGAAAGTACAAAGAAGCGATAATATAGTAAGAAAACTGAGTTATTAATGAAAATGTGGAAGTTACAATATATGCGAACTTTTTATTGCGGATGACGATACATACATTTGCAACTTATTGTATTATGATTATTATCTTTCATAATCGAAATAACAGAACAAACGCTGGATTTTACTTATTTTCACTTGAAATTAATTCATTTCGAAATTTGATTTAAATAAACGATTTTTATTTTAAAAATCAAGTGATTTAAATCAGATTGATTTAAATCAATTCACCCTGGATTTGAGAGAGTCGAACACAGCCCTCTAGCATTCAGACACTACAAACTGAAATTCGTCTTGTACAAATACCACCTTCTGGTGCGGAAGACTGAAGTTTTATTCCCAGGAGGATTGCCGTTCTAGACCAGTGATAAACAAAGAGCAATACAGTGGACGGTACGTAAGGTTTCGAAGTAATTTCCATCAGCAACCAACATCTTTTACTAACGTCCCCATCCGTGAGTGCGCCTCACAGGGCTCCCTCATTTGCGAAGGATCTCCACCGGATGTAGTTCTCGAGGAAATGAAACGAGGGGTAATCTATTGGTGCAAAGTCTGGTGAATATGCTGCATGTCACAGTGTCTTCCAGTGAAGTTGCTGAAGAGTCTTTTGGGTCCACTTCGTCACATGTGGCCTGGCATTGTCGAGCAGGAATAGCACACCCTTGCGATTCATAAATGATGGCTTCTTCTTCTGAAATACGTGATGCACCCTTTGCAACTGCTGAGAGTACAGGTCGGCAGTAATAGTCTGGCCAGGTTGAAGGAGCTCGTAATTTACCACTTCCCGACAATTCCTCCATACAGTGGGTATAACCGTTCGTGGGTACAGAGGTGGTATTGAGGTGTGAAGAGCAGGGACACGATGGCGACAACAAATGTTTGGTAAGCTTGGGACTCACTTTTCGTGGGCGGGCCCACTTTTCGTTACCAGTGAACAAGTGGTCAAAGATGGATATGTTCAAGTATCGAGTGAGCAAGGACAAACAGGCTGTTACTCGTTGTTCCGACAATGTGTGGGTACCCACTTGCTTAACATGTATGACTTTCCTAGACCACTGTCCTCTTCGATGGCTGCTTTCACATTGACATGTTGTCGTCCACTGCAAGGTTCATCCGAAAGGCTCACATCTCCCGAAATGAATTTCTGGAACCAGTGTCTGGCGGTGAGTTCGTTCACGGCTTTCTTGCTAAATGACTGGCATATCCGGCGACTTGATGCGGTAGGTGACAAGCCCACTTTAAAGTCATATAACACGCGCTAACAAGCTGCTTCGAAACCTCCATTTCTCTTCGACACTGGACGAGGTATGACTGCTGTATGTGAGCTAAATGCCTGTTTTACTGAAGGTCGCTGGTCGGACTATCTCCCGATCACTTTGTAGGCACATGCGTCATTCCGTTTTCTATCTGTGAGCGTATGGTTAATGGGACGTCAAAAACGGTAAGAAAATTTTGACTACCTTATAGTTCTGATCCCATTTTTAAGGTGTTGGTTATATTCATGTTTCATCTGAAGTGACATTAAACCACAATCAACATTTTTTCCTTCTTTAAGAGCAGATTTCCTTTTTTTTTTTTAAAAAAAAAAACTTAAATCAAGAGCACTTTTATTAACCAAAATGTCCTATTCTTGTAATAAATATATTGTATTAAAGAAAGAGAGAGAGAGAGAAAGAGTCCGGGGGCAAAAGTTCTTTTTGGGGTTTGGGGGTACTTTTTGTTGGAGTTGTGCAACATTGCTTATGCTGCAGAAAGATTAAATAGCGGCAATGTAGCGTTCATGTTCGTAAAGATGTGCGGTGAAATTTGTTAGTACCAGGGGGGGCGATCGGGCGATTGCCCCCCCAGAAGGGGAAACTTTCTTATTTTATATATATAAATAAAACCCATCCCAAAGTTTGGAGCCCTTAAAAGTAGCAGTATGACAACCCACCGCCCTTCCCCCCAGAAGTCGGTCCTGGATCCGCCCCTTGTTAATACAATGAGGTAAGTTATATTTTGTCTTACTTTGAAGTAATATTTTGTTTTGTGGGAAATAGTACTACAGTCTATGGGAGAAGTTACGACTTATTTTATTGCTGTTTCATATGAACACATTTCTTTAATAACAATATACACTACCTCCTCTTTTCCCGGTATCAGCTATGAAGTCAGCATTTCATTGTAATTAAAACATGTAAGAATGGAGCAAAAGTCCGATATTTTTTTCTGGGGCAAGAATCCGAACTTTTGCCCCAGTTCTCGAATTTGTAAATAATTTTATTCTTAAATTTAAATTCCAGTTTCTAACAATAGACCTATTTAAATTCGTTTGCTACGTAGGCTTTCTTTAGCTTAACTAAAGTTATGTAGGCCTGTATTGAGGTTGATCTTTGAATTTGGGCAAGCCACGCTCAACACTGATTAGTGTACCGATGGCACCAAGGGCACTACTCAGGCCCGTATCCAGGGGGGTCTAGGCCTCCCCTAAATTTTTACTGCCCCCCTCTAAAATTTTCACAGGCTTACAAATGAACTATAATATGATGATGAACTATAATATTTTTGGATCGGGCTCCCCCAAATTTTCGGGCTGGCTACGGGCCTGGCACTACTCATATTTCAGTGGTGTAAACAGAGCTTAGGATTAATAGTCAGTAGTGCTAACACATACCCGTTTGTATTGCTGTATCCATCTGTTGAGGTGTGAAAAGTGCTTTTGATGTCATTTGGTTCATCGGTGCTGAGCGAGATTTGTCTTTTACTATTAGAAACACTACGTAAAAATATGTTTTAAAATTAAACAGATATCACATTTTTTTTCGGAAGGTCAAGAAACGAAAAGAAAAAATGCGTTGTCACTTTGGTTGGACGAATGTGCCATGGTTGGCTCTGAACTTACAATACACGTGTTTTTTTTTTTTTTTCTGGGAGTGGTGGTAGTTTATTTTCTGATTCTTGTCGACAACGAACCTTTGTAAAAAAAAAAAAAAAAAGTCTACAGGGTGATCCGTAAGTCTTAGTACAGTGGATTATTAAAAAAAAAAACATGATTAAAGCAAATTTGACTAGCGGAGGGCGGACTTGGATAAAGGAGGTATCGATTGATTCATGCGTGGCGAATGGCGGCCATCCTGATGGCCGCCATATTGGATCCAGGTTTTTTTTTTAATGGGAAGGTAGGCATGTGACACATCAATTAACACTGTATGTTACAGGGGAAGTCCGCCCTCCACTAGTCAGATTTGCTTTAATCATGTTTGTTTCCAAAATAATCCACTGTACAAAGACTTATGGACCACCCTGTAGTTTATCAATACGAGGAATAATTTCATACTTTGTATGTTTATTGAGTTTTTCTCAAGTGAGATCAACTTATGTTTTTGCTTATATTAGTCTACCTTTTTTAATACGAAGAATCACTTCATGCTTCGTATGCTCTTTGTTTATCCTACGATTCTTGTAGAAAGCAAAATAATTCAATAAAAATGCCTCTATGTCGATTTCCTACTTCGTGTATTTCAGCGGACTTTTGCCCCATTGCGATAGAACTTTTGCCCCCTATACTGGGGTAAAAGTCCGAATTTGTCCATCCGTTTTTAAATTGCTGTATCTTATTAAGTAATAAATTGGTAGGCTTTCTAGCACCTTCAAAATATAGAGGAATGTTCACTTATACTTCTGTGCGAAATTCGTTATTTTGCCGTTATATCTTTTTTTGGTCCAGCGCAATTCAAACACCAAACTGCGGCTTTATGCCCCCACTTACTCTCTCTATATATGAGTAAAACCTGTATACACATATTTTAATGCCAAGGTGCCGAATATTGGATAGTTTCCTAATATCGGATACCGAGAAATATTCCGTGTGAGGTGCTGCAGCCTAGCTGTCGTTGTCGTAACTGCACAACAATAGGTGGGCCATTACACACTTAAGTTATGATATCTCTCGCAACATGTTTATTTGTGTGGTGAAGTGTTTTGTGATTTTGACCTTGTGAAATATTTCCATTACTACAGTTGATTGCGTTATGTCGACCATAAAGATAACCTAATCATGCACGTTATGCATATAGTTGAAATTTTCCACACGATCTACGTTGCCAAATATCGGATAGTACAGAGGTTCCAAATATTGGATATTAGATATTAGGGAACGGTATTGCTGATGTCATTCTTCGATTATTACAGTTGACAGAAATCGCTCGGAGGAAGAAGTGGGATTCTGAGGCTATGTTCCAGACTGTTGCTGCCGTCAAGGGAAAGAAAATCGGATTCCTCAAGGTATCCAAAATCTTCAATGTTTTGTTCCCGTCCGTATAAACTTGAGAAAGGTGGTGAACTATGGATACGATGTATGCGATGTCTTAAATGGGCACACGAGCTATATGCAGGCACTGATCCAAACACGTGGAAATCCTTTGTTTGTGATTATTGCCAGTAATTTAAGTTCTTGGTAGATCCTACTACAGATGAGTAGAACAACGTTTAGTTACAAATAAATCTACATCATTAGAAAGTAGCTTCTTTTGTTGAACAATGAATAAGTACCAGAACATCTGCATATTTAGAAAGTTGTCTGTTAGATAAAACAATGTTTAATTCAAAGTAAATCTACATGTTGAAAACGTCTAAAATTTTGTAGAACAATGTTCAGTTAAGATAAATTTACATATTCACATATTTAGAAAGTAGTTTATTTTATAGAACAACGTTTCGTTACATCTACATGTTCTGCAACTTTACGTTTTGTATATATTTACACCATGTAATATAATTAAAATAATACACAGTCTTCTCCAGTTGTAGTTTTCCTTAAATCCTTCTCATGTAATTTCCGTCCGATATTGAGACCCCTTACTATCCAATATTGGGCAACCTTTTTCAGAACTGAGAAAAATGCGACTTTGTACCAAAGTGTATATATCTTTCTTCTAATATTTCGTTATTGCTTGGAAACTTTTAAATTATAATCTACAAAGATAACAGAACATTTAGAAGACGCTATACCAATTAAATATCTGTTGGTAAAGATTTTATTGCTTTTTTTCAAACAGTATCCGATATTCGGCACCTTTCCTATAATAAATTTTACAAAGCGCTCCGATGGAGAAAAACACTTACGGTACTAATGGAATTTCCAAACTCGGGAATTCCCAGCTATTGTGCGTAATACCATTCACTTGAATTTTAATCTTTTTGTTTAGTTTGAACTAATGTTCAACTTAAGATGACCTTAAATTTAAACCTCAAGAACCATTATGGTCCGCGGACTACAAACTGAGAAACGCTGCTCTAAATCATTTTTCAATCCTTATAACCGTCACCAGGTTATAGAAGTATTTGTGTGGACGCTCTGTATATTTTGGCAAGACAGTAATATCTTTTTTTCGATTTCTACTATATTCTGTGACGCCAATAAGTTCTTTCTTTGGTGGGAACTGTTTTCTTCCCACGCAATTAAACAAATAAGTCTTTCATCATTTCTTTCATATATATATATATATATATATATATATATATATATATATATATATATATATATATATATATATATATATATATATATATATATATATATATATGCGAGGGCCATCCGGAAAGTGGTACCCGTTTGCGCCGCATGAAGCGCTGACGACTCGGGGAGCCGCTGGGCAAGGTCAGACCGCATCAGTGGCTTGTCTGCCTGCTCTGTGCGAGGCTGCGTGACGCTAGCAGTGCCTGTGTTGTGTCTGTGCTCGTTTATAATGACTGAACGAATTGAGAACCCCGTCAGTTGTGAAGTGCAGGCCGTGATTAAATTTCTTAATGCACGAAACGTTCGATCTTGTGAAATTCATCGCCAATTAAAGGAGGTGTATGGAGACAATGTGATGGACGAGTCGTCTGTTCGGCGCTGGGGTCGCAACTTCAACCTGGGGAGTACACACGACGAGGAGAGTTCAGGGAGACACATCTGTCATTAGGTATACAGACGAACTGCTGAGGTCAGTAGACGAATGCGTGAGGAACGATCGGCGCGTCACAATTGATGAACTCTGTGAACATTTTCCTAATGTGTTTCAAACAATTGTTCAAGAAATTGTCTAAGACCATCTGCATTATTCAAAATCTGTGCAAGGTGGGTCCCTCGCCTCCTCACAGATGAGCACAAAACCAAGCGTATGGCTGCGGCACTGATGATTCTGGGACGTTATTGCGATGAAGGAGACTCTTTCCTAAATCGCATCATTACTGGGGACGAAACATGGGTTTGTTATGCATCACCTGAGAGTAAACGACAGTCCATGGAGTGGCATCACGCTCATACACCAACCAAACCAAAAAGTTCAAGACAGTTTCGTCTGTAATGCCCCGGTATTCTGAATCTATACCGTGCATTATATATATTTTTAATTTGTGTTTTGTAGTTAAATTTTGTTTATTTGTATTTCTAAAATAAGTTCAATTTAAAATTTTAATAATGTTTATTGTTAAATATTTAGATGTGGGCAATTAGTTTTGTGGCCCGTATCATCCCTAGAAACAAAGATTAAAAGAAGAAGAAAGAAAATGTATTAAATTAATGATTATCTGTTTTATTGATCTGAAGAAAGTTTTTGAACGTCTGAAAGAAAAGAGGAAAACTTGCTGAAGATAATTTCAAATTATTTTTGAGGCTTATATTATAAAAGTGCAGAAAATATAATAAAATAGTTCTGAAGAAGCTAACAGGTAATTTCATAATTATTAAAAATTTATTATTTATTTTGAAGGTGGAAAGGAAAATAAAGAATGGCTATGAGCTAAGTAATCTTTGCTCGGGAAGCTAATCTTCCCAAAGTTTCATGTTCCACCTGATAATATGTACTCTTAATTAATATACAGAGATAATGACAAAATTCTAGTAATCAATGATTGGCCTCACAACTCAAAATTTCTTATAATTATTCAATATGCATATGGTACTTAAATTTACATAGACTATTCACAAACTGGCTGCATATTCTTGTAATGGAGCAATGTGTTCGCAAATGTATTAATGGTTTGTAAATATATCCTTTAGATATTCATAAACAGGAGGATGTCATTATGACGTGTGTATTAAAAATATAATCCCTGGTACTAAAACGTTGATTTCGATTCCCTGAAACGAAAAATAATTTGATAATTAATATATATAAAAATTAAGCTTCATGGTAGAAAGGTAGTAAAAGTAAAATAAAATAATAAAGAAAATATGTTAATAAGAATTAAGAGAATATAAATATATACAAATAATAGAAAATAAATTGAATGAGGTTTTGGATATAGTGATAAGATTTTACCAAGTACCGGGATTACTTCGTTACTGTTGATACGTCTGCCACGTCTAACACATCCGTGAACCTGAAAGATGAGAAAACAGCCAGCTTTGTAGCTTACTGGATATTTAGAAAGACAACAATTGCAGTACAAATAGAAATCATATATATATAAATCCTAACAAACGTATTTGGGAATTAATATTTACTCTTTTAATATTTATCTGCAAACCTACTGGATACTTACCTTTTGGAAACTCCTTACCTGAATTTATGCTAAATACTTACCTCATGGGAATCAATCTTAGTCTAACATGAAATTCGTCTGGAACTAACTTCATTACTTCCTATCTTAACTTATCCTTTTAAATCAAACCTAACCTATTGCTACTTGGAATTGGTAATACTTACCTGAATTCTGTAAGCAAATAATAATTATATGTAACAACACTCATTCACGAAAATGTAGAATATAAAAATTTGGAAGTTCATCTGAGTATTTGAACACTATTGTGTAAACATTTGTAAAACAATAGATCAATTGCATATGTTGATAAAGTCAATAATATATTATTTTGGAAAACATCACTATTTGTGTGTACAATTCTGTTGATTTTATTATTAACTTTGCTCATAAATTCATTATGTCATGCCTTCTTTTCAGCATTTTTACATGGCATTGTAAATATTCGGTTTCGTGTGATCTTGCATGTTTTGCCACGAACCAATCGAACGTATTTTTCTTCTCGATTCCGCAAGTCGAGATGGCGACATTTAACTGGGCCACAGGTTCAGTTCTTCGTGGTTTTCAGGTGGAAATGGAGAACTGCACCAAACAACTTCAACATCGTTGTACGAAGTTGGTGCAATAATATCTGGACATATTTGTTGTTCCTAATGCATTAAAACAATTGGAGGAAAATAAGTAAATTTTATGGTATGTATATGGACAGACGTTTTAAGATAATAAATATTATAAAATGGTGCATTACAGGAAGAGGTTTTTTGGCGACCCAGCCAGGATGATGATGGTAATGATTACTACAATTTTAGAATATTACTAATATGATAGTTTCTGTGTTACTTGAGTATGCTATCACAACCATGATACAATGAAATTTAATGACAATTCATTTTGGCAAATTTACAACGATTAAAATGGGAGGACATCTGTTCACAATTTCACCATCTATGACATGACAAGGTAAGATTGCACGTAAGTGGACATTGTCAGAACTATAATAAAGTCGTTATTGAAATTGGATTATACAATTCATTTTATAATTTTATTGTGTTTATGAGAGGGAGGTGGAACAAAATGAAACGAAGGAGAAGAGAAGCTTTCCAGCAGATAAAGTATAAATAAATAAATGTTGCATAGTGTTGAAGAGAACAGTGAAGTGAGTGTGACTGTTTACAAGTGTTGTAACCTAGTGTCGAGCGACACGGACGATGCAAGTGTTACTGATAGGAGCACTGAGAAGGTTATAGCGTGTGACGTCTGTAATTTTTGGTATCATTTCAAATGTTTAAAGATTGATGAGGCTCAATTCAGTTACCTAAGTAGACCAGAAGTTGAATGGATATGCGAGTTGAGTTGACTTGATTTTGAGTTTATCGTTCCTTTTCAGCAGCGAGGCTATATGAGACGTGGACCTACTTATTAACGTGGAATCCGAACCACATGAGCTCCCGCCGGGAATCGAACCCGGGTCTCCCGTGCCAAAAGCGCGTACGCTAACCGCTTAGCCACGGAGGAGCTCTGAATGGATATGCGAGTCTTGCAAGAAGAAAATGTAATATTCTTAAAATAGTGAATTGGAAGAGGAAATTTCTGTGGTAGAAGATGGGAAATCTAATATAACCAGAGGAAAAGAGAAAATGAAGGTAACAAAGAGACCTGTAACGAAACTAGAAGGAAACAAAACAAACCAGGAAACAGGAAAAATTAATGGCTTTAAAACAAGGAAAGGAATTTCGGATAACCTAGGTGACAAGATTACTATGGATTCAAAGAATGATGATGGTGATTTTAATGCAATGGAAAATTTATCCACAGCTGACATGATGATTATCTTCCGACAATTAAAGAAGGCGAAGATAACATCGGAAAGAAATTATCTGATTTTGATACACGCCTAAATACTTCTATAGCTAAATTTGAACAGGATGTAGAAGATTTTAAGAAAAGTCTTCGGGAAGAAATAGCAGAAGATTTTGAAATGGTAAAGAAAGAAATTCTGGAAGTAAAGAAGAAAGAGGAATCTAATGAGAAACGCATCAAGGGAGTGGAAGAAATACTGGATGAAGTTCAATGGGAAATTGAATGGCATGGCGAAAACTTTCATTGAGGAATTGACGAAAACTCTGGGATTATTTAACCTAACCGAAACTCAGAAGTTGACTATTGTATCTAAATGTCTAAATAGAGCCGCTGGAGCTTGGTACAAAAATATTCAATCTGAAGTGAAGAGTTACGCTGATTTCGTTCGAGTTTTTCATCGTCAATACTTGTCCCCTAATGTTGAACGCGCACAAAAACGACTATTATAGGGCATGAAATACGATCAGAGTAAACATCAATCCTTGTATGATTTCGTATGTACCAAAGTATTTCTAATAAGGTGGATGATGGGGAATTAATGGATATTGTATTAAACAGTATACCCACGGACGACGCAAAAATCTTGGGAGCTCATTCGTATAAAAATGTGGATGAGATGCTTTTGAAGTTAGCAAACATACAAGGATTCAATCGTAATAACTATCTAAATGAACGAAGAGATACCGGTCGAAATAATAAACATCGCGTACCACGCGTAAATTATGACAAACGATTTAAAACGGATTTAGCTGCACATACGGATAGGGCACCTCCACGAAATATATCTCCCGTTTCTCGATGGTCAAACATGAAGACCCCTACGAGAAATATCAATGCTCCAGTAATATACGAGCAAAACAATACATATGGACAAAGAGGAAGACGGTGGAAACAATCAAATTACAGGCCATCACCACCATGGTACAGAAATAAAAGAAATTGCTTCTGGAATGCACCCTCAGAATCAGCAGGGCAACTAAGAGAACAAACAACACAGACACCGAACGGGGAAATCAGCGTTGAATCGACTACGAGGCAAGAAAGTATCATACCAAATCAGGGAAACTAACAGCCTACCCTAAGACAAAGGACAAGCAAGATTTATATATATATAGGTATCACAAATATTTATTATCAATTTTGTTCTTTTGATTGTTGTAATGGATACTAGTCATTAATTTATTATTTTGAAAGTGATCACCATTTATTGTTCCATAAAATCCCAAAGCAAATGGATGATCGAACGGATGCTCAAGATATCAAAAGGAATAACGAAGTTAATAACAAATGTCTTGAGTTGTTATTCACCGAATAATTGAACTAAAGAAATCATGAATGCTGACAAACAATAAAATTTTACTTCGTAAAATTTTATTTGTGACGAGAGGGAGACTGTAATGTCCCGGTATTCTGAATCTATACCGTGCATTATATATATTTTTAATTTGTGTTTTGTAGTTAAATTTTGTTTATTTGTATTTCTAAAATAAGTTCAATTTAAAATTTTAATATTGTTAATTGTTAAATATTTAGATGTGGGCAATTAGTTTTGTGGCCCGTATCATCCCTAGAAACAAAGATTAAAAGAAGAAGAAAGAAAATGTATTAAATTAATGATTATCTGTTTTATTGATCTGAAGAAAGTTTTTGAACGTCTGAAAGAAAAGAGGAAAACTTGCTGAAGATAATTTCAAATTATTCTTGAAGCTTATATTATAAAAGTGCAGAAAATATAATAAAATAGTTCTGAAGAAGCTAACAGGTAATTTGATAATTATTAAATATTTATTATTTATTTTGAAGGTGGAAAGGAAAATAAAGAATGGCTATGAGCTAAGTAATCTTTGCTCGGGAAGCTAATCTTCCCAAAGTTTCATGTTCCACCTGATAATATGTACTCTTAATTAATATACAGAGATAATGACAAAATTCTAGTAATCAATGATTGGCCTCACAACTCAAAATTTCTTATAATTATTCAATATGCATATGGTACTCAAATTTACATAGACTATTCACAAACTGGCTGCATATTCTTGTAATGGAGCAATGTGTTCGCAAATGTATTAATGGTTTGTAAATATATCCTTTAGATATTCATAAACAGGAAGATGTCATTATGACGTGTGTATTAAAAATATAATCCCTGGTACTAAAACGTTGATTTCGATTCCCTGAAACGAAAAACAATTTGATAATTAATATATATAAAAATGAAGCTTCGTGGTAAAAAAGTAGTAAAAGTAAAATAAAATAATAAAGAAATTATGTTAATAAGAATTAACCCTTTCCAGACTCCGGCTTTTTGGGCTATTTTTTAGACTTTCAGTCAAGCAGCTACTGCATCGTCACTATTTATCTTAGGATCATGGTTCATACCTCATTCTCTTCAGAATAGAGCTGGCTTTCAAATGGTACCACTAGCATGCTCATACCATATACCAGGAGCGGGAAAGATGATGTCAAAGGGAAAATTTCGGAGGGAAATTTTTTCCTCGCACTTTGGCCTCCCCTGGAGCGGCCCTGTGTGAACGTAGCCATCCAAAAAATCTGATAAACAGTACTTGGTATACTGAATGTGTGATACAAATTTCAAGTTTCTATCTTGAATAGTAAGACGGGAGAAATTTTATGAAGAATTCCCACAATGCCCCAAATTACCACAAAACACTATGATCTCAGGGAAAAAATTTTCTGAGACATCCCGAATTACCATAGGGTCATGTTTCGCCCATTTTACTCTTCAGAATAGAACTGCCTTTCAGGCGGTACCATTCACATGTCTTCATCATATATCTAAGACTGGAAATTCCCGAAAAAAGGGATTTTTTGGGTCTAAATATCCCTTTTTTCAACTTTTAGCCCCTCTGGACCCCCTGTTTTAACGCATAAATCCGAAAAAAATCTGTTAAATACTACTCGGTGGACTGAATGTTTGTGCACAATTTCAATCTTCTAGGTGCAAAAATAAGCCCGCAATAAAATATATATACCAACATTGCCCTATATTCCCCTATACAGAAGTTTATTTTGATAAAAATTCCCTGACACATCCCTCCCTACTTACCCTAGGGTCATGTTTCGCACATCATTCTCTTCAGAATTAAACTGGCTTTCAGACGGTATGACTCACGTGTCTTCATCATGTATATAAGGCGGGAAAATCCCGAAGAAAGGGATTTTTTGGGTCTAAATGTCCCGTTTTTCAACTTTTAACCCCTCTGTACCCCCTGTTTTAACGCAGAGATCTGAAAAAATATGATAAATACTACTAGGTAGGCTGAATGTTTATGCACAATTTCAATCTTCTAGGTACAAAAGTAAGCCCGCCAAAAATATATATATACCGACAATGTACCATATTCCCGTATACAGAGGGATTTTTTAAAAATTCCCTGAGACATCCCTAATTATCTTATGGTCATGTTTCACACACCATTCTCTTCAGAATAAAATTGCCTTTCAGACGGTATGACTCACGTGTTTCCATCATGTATATAAAGCGGGAAAATCCCGAAGAAAAGGTTTTTGAGGGTAAAATATCCCTTTCTTCTACTCTTTGAGCCTCTGGTTCCCCCCTTGTTGTAACTTACAAATCTGAAAGAAAAATCTGGTAAATACTACTCGGTAGACTGAATGTTTGTGCAAAATTTCAATCTTCTACGTGCAAAAATAAGCGCGCCAAAAAATATTGAACATAGGCTTAATAAATGAAAAAAATATATTTTAGACTTATGACGTCATCACCTCCTATGTCTGGACACAGGAAGGTGTGAAACTATACGTAATGTCTTCTACAATGCCTCTGGACTTGAAAAAAAAAACCCGGACGAAAAAGCTCAAATAGGAGAGCTATAACGCAATGTATCATGAAAAACGCGTATGGTACAAATTGTACCATAAAATCCGCAAAGGGTTAAGGTTATTCATTACGTCCAAATAGTTTGTGTCTAAAACGGTAGATGGCGCCACCGTCACCAATGTTAACATATGCAACTAATAAAATTAAAACAATCAAAAATAAAATGAACAATTCAAAAATTAAGCAAAAACGGATATAATCTGGTTAATGGACGTTACAAAATCTAGGGAATGGTACGTGTCGATTTCACTTATTGTTATTAGTTTCATTGTTAGAGGCCACCATTGTTAAGTAAACAATCAACTTTATCTGCCGTACTTTTTACCAGAAACTGACCAAACTTTACACACCCATTTAAGATTGAAATATCTAGGGAATGGTACGTGTCGATTTCACATATTGTTGTTAGTTTCATTGTTGAAGACCACCATTGTTAAATAAACAATCAACTTTATGTGCCACACTTTCTAAAACAAACTGACCAAACTTGGCACACCCATCCGATTAGCACAGATACATCTAGCGAATGGTACCTGTCGAATGTTCGACAGGTTTCATTGTTCGAGGAAACCATTGTTAAACAAACAATTGCTGGATTTTTCCATTGTTAAATAAACAATTAACTTTATCTGCCATACTTTATACTACAAACTAACCAAACTTGGCATACTCATTTACAATTGAGACATCTATGGAACCGTACGTGTCTATTTCACTTATTGTTGTTAGTTTCATTGTTAGAGGACATCATTGTTAAATAAAGAATCAACTTTATCTGCCACACTTTCTACCAGAAACTGACAAAACCTTGCACACTCATTTAAGATTGAAATATCTAGGGAAAGATATGTGTCGGTTTCTCATATTGTTGTTAGTTTCATTGTTCAAGACCATCATTGTTAAATACACAAGCGTTGGGTTTCTACATTGTTAAATAAACGATCATCTTCATCTGCCATACTTTCTAACACAAACTGACCAAACTTGGCGCACCCATCGGATTACCACAGAGATATTTACTGAATGGTACCAATCAATTTCTCATATTGTTAGCTTCATTCTTCGAGGCCACCATTGTTAAACAATCGTTGGATTTCTCCATTATTAAATAAACAATCAACTTTATCTGCCATACTTTCTACCACAAACTGACCAAGCTTGCACAATCATTTACGATTGAGATGTCGATGGAACGGTACGTGCCGATTTCACTTATTGTTGTTAGTTTCATTCTTAGAGGCCACCATTTTTAAAAAACAATCAACTTTATCTGCCACACTTTCTACCAGAAACTGACCAAACTTTGCACACGCATTTAAGATTGAAGTATCTAGGGAATGGTACGTGTCGATTTCACATATTGTTGTTCTTTCATTGTTAGATGCCACCATTGTTAAATAAACAATCAAGTTTTTCTGCCACACTTTCTACCACAAACTAACCAAAATTTGCAGAATCATTTACGATTGAGATACCTATGGAATGGTATGGGTCGATTTCACATATTGTTGTTTGTTTCATTGTTAGAGGCCACCATTTTTAAAAAAACAATCAACTTTGTCTGCCACACGTTCTACCAGAAACTATCCAAACTTTGCACACGCATTTAAGATTGAAATATTTAGGGAATGGTACGTGTCGATTTCACATATTGTTCTTTCATTGTTAGATGCCACCATTGTTAAATAAACAATCAAGTTTTTCTGCCACACTTTCTTCCACAAACTAACCAAACTTGCACAATCATTTACGATTGAGATATCTATGGAATGGTATGGGTCGATTTCACATATTGTTGTTAGTTTCATTGTTAGAGGACACAATTTTAAGTAAAGAATCAACTTTTTCTGCCGTACTTTCTACCACAAACTGACCAAACTTTATACATCCATTTAAGATTGAGATATCTAAAGAATAGTACGTGTCGATTCCACATATTCTTGTTAGTTTCATTACTGAAGGCCTACATTTTTAAGTAAACAGTCAACTTTATCTAACACACTTTCTAACACAAACTGATAAAACTTGGCACACCCATCGGATTACCACAGAGATATCTACTGAATGGTACCAATCGATTTCACATGTTGTTAGTTTCACTGTTCGAGGCCACCATTTTAAAACAATCGTTGGATTTCTCCATTATTAAATAAACTATCAACTTTATCTGCCATACTTTATACTACAAACTAACCAAACGTGGCATACTTATTTACGATTGAGATATCTATGGAATGGTACGTGTCGATTTCATTTATTGTTGTTAGTTTTATTGTTAGAGACCGCCATTTTTAAATAAACAATCAACTATATCTGCCATACTTTCTACCAGAAACTGACCAAATTTTGCATACCCCTTGAAAGTTGAAATATCTACGGAATGCTATGTGTCGATTTCACATGTTGTTGTTAGGTTCATGATTGATGGCCACCATTTTTAAATACAGAATCGTTGGATTTCTCCAGTGTTAAGAATACAGTCAACTTTTGTCTGCCATATTTTCTACCAGAAACTAACCAAACGTGGCACACTCATTTACGATTGAGATATCAATGGAATGGTTCGTGCCGATTTCACATATTGTTGTTAGTTTCATTGTTGAAGGCCACCGTTGTTAAGTAAACAATCAACTTTATCTTTCGTACTTTCTACGAGAAAATGAAGAAACTTTGCACACCCATTTAAGATCGCAGTATCTAGGGAATGGTACGTGTGGATTCCACATATTGTTGTTAGTTTCATTGTTGAAGGCCCCTATTCTTAAATAAACAATCAACTTTATCTGCCATACTTTCTAAAACAAACTGACCAAATTTGGCACACCCATCGGATTTGCACAGAGATATCTACTAGTCGATTTCACATATTGTTTTTAGTTTCATTGTTCGAGGCCACCAATATTAAATAAACAATCGTTGGATTTCCCCATGGTTAAATAAACAATCAACTTTATCTGCCACACTTTCAACCACAAACTAACCAAACTTGGCACACTCATTTAGGATTGAGATATCTATGGAATGGTACGTGTCGATTTCACTTATTGTTGTTAGTTTCATTGTTAGAGGCCAGGTTTGTTAAATGAACAATCAACTATATGTGCCATACTTTCTACCAGAAATTGGCCAAACCTTGCACACACATTTAAGATTGAAATATCTACGGAAACATATGTGTCGATTTCTCATATTGTTGTTAGTTTCATTGTAAAGATCACCATTGTTAAATAAACATTCGTTGGATTTCTCCATTGTTAAATAAACGATCAACTTTATCTGCCATACTTTCTACCACAAACTAAGCAAACTTTGCACACTCATGAAAGATTGAGATACCTATGGAATGGTATGTGTCGATTTCACATATTGTTGTTCTTTCATTGTTGAAGGCCACCATTGTTAAATAAACAATCGTTGAATTTCTAAATTGTTACCTAAACAATCAACTTTATCTTACACTCTTTCTACCACAACTAACCAAATTTGGCGCACTCATTTACAATTGAGACATCTATGGAACAGTACGTGTCGATTTCACTTATTGTTGTTAATTTCATTGTTAGAGGCCACCATTATTAAATAATCAACTTTATATGCCATACTTTCTAGCAGAAACTGACCAAACCTTACACACTCATTTAAGATTGAAATATCTAGGGAAAGATATGTGTCGATTTCTCATATTGTTGTTAGCTTCATTGTTGAAGACCACCATTGTTAAATACACAATCCTTGGATTTCTACATTGTGAAATAAACGATCAACTTTATCTGCCATACTTTCTACCACAGACTAACCAAACTTTGCACACCCATTTAAGATTGAAATATGTAGGAAATAGTACGTGTTGATTTCACATATTGTTCTTAGTTTCATTGTTGGAGGCCACCATTGTTAAATAAAGAATCAACATTATTTGCTATATTTTGTACCAGAAACTGACCAAACTTGGCACACCAATCGGATTACCACTGAGATATCTAGGGAATGGTACTTGTCGATTTCACATATTATTGTTAGTTTTATCGTGGCCACAATTGTTCAATAACTAATTGTTGGATTTCTCCATTGTTAAATAAACAATCAACTTTATCTGCCATACTTTTTACCACAGATTAACCAAAGTTAGCACACTCCTTTACGATTTAGATATCTATGAAATGGTACTTGTCGATTTCACTTGTTGTTGTTAGTTGCATTGTTAGAGGCCACCATTGTTAAATAAACAATAAACTTTATCTGTCATACTTTCTACCAGAAACTGACCAAACTTTGCGTACCTATGTAAGATTGAAATATTTATCCTATGGTTCATGTCGATTTCACATATTGTTTTAATTACGTTGTTGGAGACTATCATTGTTAAATAAACGATTCACTTTATTTTCCATACTTTTTACCACAAGCTGACCAAACTTGTCATATTTACAATTCAGATATCTAGAGTGGTACATGTCGATTTCTCATATTGTTGTTAGTTTCATTGTTGGAGGCCTCCATTTTTAAATAAACAGTAAACTATTTTCCATACTTGCTACCAGAAACTAAGCAAACTTTGCTTACCTATTTACGATTGAAATATCTATGAAATGATACATGTCGATTATCAAGGGCTAATAAGCTCTAGCCAAATTGTGTGTAATACATCAGTATGCGTTGGGATCAAACGATAATTATTCGTGATCAAACGAGCTGGACAAATTCCGATTGAATTTGTTTTCATGGTGGCTGTGGTGGAGGGGCTAACAGGTCATCGGTAAATGTTATTGTTCGGAAAATGGAATAGTATATATATATATATATATATATATATATATATATATATATATATATATATATATATATATATATATATATATATATATATATATATCATTCAGAACTTTGTTGCGCCAGAACTTGTTTATAGCCAGTGTGAACTAGTTGTGTGCCTCCAGATTTTTTTTGTCTCAGGTGGAGCGGGATGGCCCCCTACAGCGTTCCTAGAATTACACTAAAAGCCCACAGTGTTCCTAGAATTGCACTCTAAAAGCCCCTCCCATACAACTGACCTGTGCTTCCCAGCAGACACCTCACATTTGAACTCTGTTGAGATTCTATGTAAGTTTGTCGGCTGTACGTACAAATTCAGAGAATAAACATGTATTAGGGAATGAGAAGTTCTCGAAATAAATTTGCAAGCTGAATATTTTTTCGCGACATAAGTGAAGAGTAATTATATACCCTTGAAGAGTACCCTGGAGAGTAAGAAAGCTCTAAGCAAAATAATCATTGAATAAATAGCAATGTAATCACAGTAATGTGTATATATGGCATGTTGTATTTCTACCAGATTGTCAGAGCACTAATTATCTCATTTTTTGATGTGAGCGATCTCGCTATCGAATTTCCAGAAGAACATTAAAAAAAAAGTTGTATTTAGGTCTATTCCATTTTAAACAAACGAAATACGTTGCGTAAAAGAATTTTCCATGTTAAAATATTTGATGGGTAGAGTAGTTTGTGTGGGATTTGATTGTTATTGCATGTATCTATTGCATGCTGAATGGGTAGCTGGGAAAGCAGCCAGGATATTCATTCTGACGGTTGCAAGCCCATGAAAATACAGAGCAACAGTTACTCCAAGGGAGTAGATAATAGATAAAAATTCTTAAAACAACCGTGGGGGAGAGAGCCGAAAATTTGGGCCAGAATCACCTGTATACAGCTCTCATTGTTGAGACACTAAAATTTTTCAATTACTCGTATACGGAAGATAAACATTACGAAACTATTTTTATTTATTTATTTATTTACTTATTCCTCGGGGGGTAGTCTATCTCAGAAAATTACGATTAGCATAATTCTATGCTTCAGGAGTGCGCTTCGAACCCACCCCCCAGAGGCGGTTTTTTGGGCGGGCGAACTATACCTTGTCCGCAGGTCCACACATTAATTAAAGTATATGTAACACACATGTACGTGTGTGTGTGTGTGTATGTATATATATATATGTGTGTGTATATATGTATGCTAAATGTAAAATATTTTTGAACCAATGTTTCCAATCCAAATAATAGAGCCCCACGGCTCCAACTCGCCAAGGGCTCCATAAGAACAAATTCCGCCTGTGTCACCTTCTACACATCAGTGACTATGCCCATAGTATATTCTATGATAACAATTGACTGAATGTGCTTTTCAAGTTTCACTTTCTTGGAAAGAGAATGCGTAAGACTCTCTTAGTGTTCCAACGAGACGGGACTCGACTCTTTGAAGCGAGACACGATACAATACGAAACTTTTTGTGAAATGTCTCGTCTCGTGTCTCGAAAAATACAAACACAGTTTCTGAATTTGCTTAAAAATTTATTAACCCGGAATAAATTATTTGCCTTCGAAATGTATACCATCTTTTATTATTTCAAATGATCCAAATGATTCAATGTTTCAAATCCTACAAAGAACAGGGAATACCTAAAGAATTTTTTAAAAATGATTCTTACAAACAGCTTTCACTTCCATTTTTCAATCGATTCAAGTTTAATTATTTTGTGATAGTGCTCTAGATTCAAATACAAATGTAAAGCGTTCATTGAGATCAGTGTTTCAGAAGATTTTATTCCGGGGGCTGGTGGAGATATCTACGTATAAAAATCCTGTTATAGAAGTACAAGTAGAAGTGGCAATTTTATCAGTAACTAACTATTGTTTCATTGTCTTTCTCGTTCCGAACCAAGACAGAAACGTGTCAGCCTTTTTCGATACTGAGTTTTGAAAAGATGCTGATTTGACAACAAAATTTATCTTTTTTATTGTTTTATGATGTTATTCGAAGCTAAACCACTTTTTAAATGGGAAAGTTACATAGGCCTCCTTATTTGTTGAAGTGGTGCCAGGAGTTCTGAAAAAAGGATATCAGAATAAATGGGGAAATCTTGCCTTTCGACTGTACTGACGGTATTGACAAATGTTCCTATCGAAGTAATTACTGGTTCAGTCGAATCTAAGCAGCCGTTGCTGGAAGATTGCAGTCGTGTTGTGTGTTGTGCTACCAAACAAAACTTGGTTAAAATTTGTAATTTTAACCACTTGGTATAACAGCTCTTTTTGTGGGCCTCAGCCTTTCTGGTGTTGCCACGAGACGAGACAGAACCATTCGATATGAGACGAGACGACACAGCCAGAAATCTCGTCTTGTCTCGTGGCAACACTAGACTCTCTAGATATGTCAGTAAAAGGAATGGCAACGTTCCTCACGGAGCACGTGTTAGCTCTCAGCCTCTTTCTTTCACTGATGTTTGTTTACATAGTAGATGAATATATAGAGAGTAACAAAAGGATGAGATATGCAGATTCTCCTGAAACCACATTAAAATTGTAGCAGTATTTGGAGCTTGTTATAAATGGATGTACCGGGGAACTAAAATAATTCTTGGAATTGATCATACAGTATTGATATAAAAAAACATGGAAACAAGTAAAGACAAAGAACTGAAATCGTGAATTTGTTTTCAAAATACATAAATCTCAAAGGTATATCTGTTTAGCCGACTTTAATTGTAAACGAATTTTGAATAAATTTGCATTCCCTGAATTCTTATATATAAAAAATAGAAATTTTTCTTTTAGCGTACGAATGAGAGGCTTTAGGAAATTAGGCCAAGATAATTAAAATGATACTGTTCTTTACAAAATTTAAGGGGAAGACCATGATCGAAAAAGCATCAGTCAAACTATAAAGGTCAATGGTAGCTTTTGTCATTTCTTACGACCACTATATGCACCTTATTGCGAAAAATTTATTCGTATTATAAAACCGCTATCGTTCAATAAATGTCAAATTTAATAGATCTTAAAGATGAAATTGTCATTACCTCTGTCGCATAATATATTCTAGCTTTGGGACCTAGGTCATTATATGACTTTCACGATAAGTGACAAGAAGAATATAAATCCCAAGTTCAAAACGTAAGGAAAGAAACCGGCTGTTCGCCCTTCAAATTATGAAAAATGTACCAAAATGGTTGAAATTATGATTTTGTATTTCTTTACGAGAGAGAAGAATAAAAATAAAAATTGGAGCAATTGTGTATGTATAAGGCCACTATCTTCTTCAAGTTACTAAACTAACTTCAAATGTTTCAACCATTTTTGACACATATCTCGAAAACTTATTAGTGATATTAGAGGCAAGAATACGTGGTTGATAATGAGCTTTTTAATTATGTCACAATACTTTTGAACTTTACCTTATGAGAAATGGCATATTCCAAAAATAATTCAGTACCACCCTAACCTGAATTTTACCAAAAGATTAGCGAAAGTGATACGGTGTGCGTCGTCCAGAGTTTAATTCCCGGTGTGGCACTCAAACATTGCTGTGTTGACCAAACATCGAGAGAAAAGTTGGGAAACTAAAAGATAGCGGACTTCAATCTAGACAGCCGGCTACGTTGGGTGTAGTTGTGCTGACCACTAACATAAGCCCGCTGCACACTCAGTTCACAAGGGACTGTTGCGCCAGGAGTTTATATATATGTATATATTGGTGTTATTATTTTACCTTACCTCTCAGTAGCGTAAGTAAGGACGAATGGGCCTCCCCGCAAAAATGTTAAACGGACCCCCTCTATCCACATCCATGAGTCACGTAAAATTTACAGAGAACAGTTTTGACTTTCTATGTTCTATCAGTGAGTCACAACTTGCTCATATGCAAAAAAAAAAGCACATTATTAACGTGTGCTACAAATTTCTAACCGGAATGATTTAGAATCTTAGAAACTTTTTATATTTGGGGGCAGAGCGTAGCTCATCTGAAATTTGTAACACCGAGTATTTAGACAACTCGAGGATGAATTTAACAAATCGTCTTAGGATAAGAAATGAAATACTCAATTACTTTTGGATATTTTCGACATCACACCACAAGCTATTAGGATTCGAAATGGTCTTAACTATAGAAATCTACTACATCGTAATGGCACAGAAACTTAACCATTATGGTTATCTAACATCGCAAATAGATGCAGTACTCACAGGTAGTTCAGCTCAGTTCAACTCCAAACGATGTCCTTCCACTCTCCAATCTTAATTACAACTCCCCGATTCTAGTCCCCGTCCTCAACCAGCACAACCCCTTTCCGGGATTCAGGTGCTTCCTGGTTGTGGCGAAGAGCTTAGCTCAGGTCTCTTTCTGCAATCTCTTACTTCCTTATTTCCATATAGGAAAACTTCCTATAATTGTGGTGTGATGCCGACGTTATCTGTTTTTATTTTTTTTTTCTAAGCAGTATGACTATAACTTCCTTGTTTTATAATAAACAACATAAATTAGACAAACACATGTAAGGATTTTGGGTACTTTACATTACCCCTGTCCCGAAATTTTGAGCACGATTCTATGTGCCAAAAAGGAGAAAAAAAGGATTACTGTCCACCTGTATAAACATAAAAAGTAAATAATAATTAAGTTCGTCCATTATCTTCGAACACTCTGTATATATAAAGTTTTCTTTTTACTCGTATGTATGTATATATATTCCACCACCAGCATTGTCCGTCACCAATAATATGAATATATGTTGTTTGTATCACATGAGTATTCTGCTGACAAGGTAATATTACAATAAATGTAGGTTAATGTCACTGTATCCTGTCTGTAAGAAAGAAAAAAAAAACACATTGTCACAAAACACTTTGCACTCTGAATGAAACAAAACACTCAGTTTATTTCACTAGTTATGTGTGAGTTTGTGTTTTTCGTCATCTGTTCCTTCCTATACTGGAATACATGTTACTTGGAGGTATGTATTCTGTCATATGTATTTAATTGTCATTATCACTGAAGTCCTCACTTCGATAACTGGTAGTAGTATTTAATCCTTTGAAAGCATAGATTCCTCAGGATCCTGTTGTTCGGCTCAGTCCACATGGTCCATTGTTGATATCTGACATTGAAGATAAGGCATCTATGGGAAACTGCTACTGTTGCTGTTCTTTTGTTGATGATGTTGATATGTTGTTGTGTAGGAGTGATTATTGAGTGTTTTTGTTTATGCGTGTAGTAAATACATTTATTTACAGATATTAAGACAAGCACAACTGTTAAGTCTGCACCATTACTTAGAAGTAGTGAAATGAGTCCCTTTTTAATGTTTGAATAACACGAAGTTAGAAGAAATCATTGACATACCATTAACATTAAGAATTATAGTAGGCGTAGAAGGCTTAATTGTTGGATATACATTTAATGTATCATCATAGAGGTGTATCGAAGAACAATCTGGGGTTACGTGTGAATCTGTTTTTGAAGAAACATATTTGACAGATCGAATATGTGAATTTGAAACGTTATTTGGGGTTAATTTAATTTTGAATAATTTGTATATTATAAATGACAAAATTATTAAAATGATTATTAAAATAGTAATTATAGGGATGACGAAAGTATATGATTGCATTGTGGAGCGTACCTAGAAAGGCAAAAGAAAAAAAAAGATTCAGAAAATGAAGTTGTTACTTGGTTATTCTTCTTTGAAATATGCTTAGCATAATTTTAATAATAACCAAATATTTCTTTTTTTTTTTTAATTAACTAGTTTCTTTGAAGGATGCTTTGCATACCTGTTGCCTAGTTAATCTGCTGTGAAATAGACTCTACTTGAAAATTTGCTTCGCAAAATTTATATTCATAGCCTACTCACGTTTCAATAACAATATTGTATTTCATTGTTTATTTCTTTAATCATTTTCAGGCCTGTGAATATGATTACTTAGTTCAGTTACTATCTTATTCAGCTTGTACATTTTAATAACTAGAGCTACAATAAGAATTAGTAATAGAAATCCTACTAGTATAAAAATAATTCCAATGCTATAAGTAATATGAGTATCAAAGTGAGCCCATATTGGCATAGTAGGGTTCACTGTCAAATTCGATAGTTGAGAAGAAAGGTTCTGTAATTTATCCAAGTAAAATTGGTTTCCTACATCCCATTGTGAAAATGAAAGATTTATAGGTAACTCTATGTGATGATATGTAACTTCTACGGTATGTCTACTATCTAAGATTATTTGATTTGCAATCACTGAATCGAACGCATTGTAAGATAAGAAATAAGCTCTGTGTTGATCGTCTGAATAATTTGAATAAACCGGTGTTTGGACATTTCTAGAGACAACATGAACAGTTGTTAATGCTGAAAACAAAATACCTACTGGGGTGTATAGATAAATAAATTTGGAGTTCGTAGTATACTTTACTATATAATAACGACTAATTAAAAATAATATGAATAAATATTGAAAAAAAATCTTTGAAGATTTTTTTTTATTAATGCAATCACTCTAAGTTTGTTGAATGTCTATAAATAGTAAATTCTCTAATTTCCTATATCGCGAAATAAGAAAGTTTTCGGCCTAACTAGCTTATCAAAGAAATAGAATAGTCCCAGGAAAGAAAAATAAGGGTATTGATTCCTTTGTGTTCGAAAAGGAAAACCGTAAGGCACTTACACTCACGGTGTCCGAAGAAGAGAGACTGTTATCGCGCAGTCTATTCGCACTTGCTGAGTGAACAAAAGAAATCAATACGAAAGGCTTTCACCAGAGTGACCTAATATCCCTATTCTAGACTAACATATGATCCTCTTCTTTTCCAATGTACCATCTCGATATTCGTCCAGTGGTTCTTGATTTCGCTTCTATTGGTGGTCATCTTTCGTTGATTGAAGATCTCGTTGACTCTCAAAGTTTCGGCGTGGGAACATCTTAAGTTGATAGTAGAAACTTGTTTCTTCTTTGGGCGTCGTCTGTGTCCACCGGCGTCTATGGGTGTCATCTAGCGTCTTCGCTTGTCCTTTGGTGCTGATCACATCATTCATCATGTTTCTTAGTTGTAGATGTTGAATTGTTTCCATAGATGCAAATCTTGGAGAATTTTCTTCGTCCCATGTGTTGTGGAGCAAATTGCCTACTTTCCAGGCTAATGGGTGTTTATGTCTCAGCGTCTTCTTCTCTTACTGATGAAATCTTCTTTAAAGATCTGATGTCCACTTCATCACGTTTGGCGTTATTCTTCTTATTTTGATATTCTACGACGATTTTGTTCGCACTGTTAGTGAAACCTACAACTGTAGCTTTCTTGTTATATTTGTGACTGAACACTTCTGGGATCCCTTTCTTTTTCTGATGGTCCTTCACTAAGACAACATCCCCAATCTGGAATTCTGCTTGTTTGTTTTCTTGAAGAAACTTCTTAAGTTGCTTTTGATAATTCTTGATCATATTTTGATAAGCCTCTTCTCTTATCGTTTTCAAAACTTCAATGCGGTCTGCATTTTCGATGTTTTGCACTGGAGTCTGAAATTCATTTTCCAACAATGATCTTGGCTGATAACCATGTAGCAAAAAGAAATTGCTAAATTTTGTTGTCACGTTTGTAACATTATTTAACGAAAAGGTGAGTGCTGGTAAAAATAAGTCCCATGTGTGTCCTTTAGACGATACATAGTGTCGTAACGCTTGCTGAATAGTGTCTGCTGTTTTCTCCACCAAACCTAAAGATTCGTGCTGATTGACAGCTATGAAATTCAATGTGGTTCCCAACCTTTCTGAAAGTTCGGCCATTATTTTACTGCGGTGTCCGGGAAGTCTGTCCAAAAAAATTTTCTCTGGCAAACCATACTTGAGAAATACTTTCCGATATAACGAGTCAGCAATTGATTCTGCTGTTAAGTCTATTAAAGCATCTGTTACAATATACCTAGTACAAAGATCACATGTGATGAGAATGTATTTGTTATGCTTTTCAGACATTGGGAAAGGGCCTACCTGATCGATTTGGATAGTAGAAAAAGGCTGTGATTGAGCATATGTCTGTGGTAACATTTTTGGAGGTTTAGTGACTCTCTTATTTAATAAACAGGATGGGCAACTTCTAACCTTGTTTCTAATGAACGTTTTCATGTGTGGAAAATAAATTCTATGCAATGCATAGTTATATGTTCTCGTTTGACCTTGATGAGCAGAGGTTAATGGCGACTTATGAATCATATCAAACACTTTGTTTTGTAACTTAAAGGGAATACATAGTAAACGTTTGGCTACGTTTGCAAACTTATGTATTCGGTAAAGTTTTCCATCTACTAATTCATAGCATTTCGACATTCGTACTGCATTGGTGTTAGATGAAACTTCACCCGTTTCTAAATATTTATAAATATCTCCAAAGAATGTGTCCTCTCTTTGATAGCGGCCTATATCCTGTGGCTCTGTGAAATTCACTAAACATTTGTCTTGATCGATATTTTCTACTGAAAGATCTCCCGGCTGTACGGGAAGTAATGTGTAACGGCTAAGTCCGTCAGCTATATTGAGCTCACTTTTTACATGTATTGGCGTGAATTGATAATCTATATATATAAAAGAGAACGCACAAAATCCTTTGTCCGCTCATCACGCTAATACGGCTGAACCGATTTCTTTCATTTTTGGGGGGTTGTTAGGATTTGGACCCTAGATGGTTTTTATCATATCACTTTAATTTTCAATTACCAGTGTCTTGAGATAATTGACCAATCAGGTGTCAATACGTACAAAAAATCCTTTGTCCGCTCATCACGCTAATACGGCTGAACCGATTTCTTTCATTTTTGGGGGGTTGTTAGGATGTGGACCCTAGATGTTTTTTATCATATCACTTTAATTTTCAATTACCAGTGTCTTGAGATAATTGACCATTCAGGTGTCCATACGTACAAATCCTTTGTTATTAGTTCATCATAGGTATAAAAATAAACGTATTTATATGCAACCCGCATGACCCTGTGACTCGGCGGGTTAACATAACTGACAGGCGCTATAAATCACTTGAAAGCGAAAAAGTAAAAATTATCTAAGTAACAAAGTTTATTGCGTTCCGGGATGACCGCAGCGAAGCGGGGCGGGTTAACATAAATGACAGGCGATATAATGTTAACATTAGTGCAATCTTCTATGGTTTTTATCATATCACTTGAAAGCGAAAAAGTAAAAATTATCTAAGTAACAAAGTTTATTGCGTTCCGGGGTGACCGCAGCGAAGCGGGGTGAACGCTGCTAGTCTGATATATAAAAATACCATTTCAAAAGTTTTGGTGGCAAATTCTTACTGGTCTTCAGAAATGTTAGAGCTCTTGAATCTGTCTTCAGATAAAAATGTCTTCCAAGCAGGAAGTAACGAAATGCTCGAAATGAAGCTATAATTGCTAGAAGTTCAATTTCTAAAACACTCAATTTTTTCTCTGATTCTGTTAACAAACGAGAGTAGTATGAGATAACATACCATTCACCTGAATTTTCATCATCTGTCTGCAGCAAAATTGAAGAAATTGCTGTCCTTGACCCGTCAGTATGCAAGCACAAGGGTTTGTTTTGATCGTACGGTGCAAGAGCGGGGGCTGCTAGCAATTTCTGTTTCAAAAGTTCAAAAATTTCTTGATGTTGAGTGGTCCATTCAAACCTTTCTCGTTTACGAACGAGCTTTTGAAGCGGTTCCGTGATTTCTGCATAATTGGGCAAAAATTTTCGAATATAATTACAAAGCCCTAAGTAGGATCGTAATTGTTTCGTATTTTTAGGTGGAGGATAAGTTTCAATAGTTTTCAAAATTCTGTCTGAAACTTCAAACCCAAATTTTGAAATTTTGTGTCCCAACGCTATGATTGATTTCATGAGAAACTGTGATTTCTCTACCGACACTCTTAAACCATAGATTCTCAGTCTATGCAACAGTTGTTCTAGAACTTCTACAAATTTCTCTTCAGAATTTGAAAATAGAAATAGATCATCCACATATAAGGCTATATTGTCGGGCTGTAAATTAGCTAGTACAACTGACAGGAACGTATTAAAATAAAAAGGAGAATTTACATAACCTTGTGGCATACGAAGGTATTCGAATTTTCCAAGATTTGGAATGCTAAATGATGTAAATTTCCTTGATTGAGGCTCTAATTCTAATGTGAAAAAAGCATTAGAGATATCCAAGTATCCGTAGTACAAGTGTCCTGACATAGTTGACAGTATTTCACTGACAGGAGGTAAACTAACACTATGATATAAAACTCGTGAATTCAATTCTCTCAGATCAATAATCTTGCGCAGTTTTCCTGACGGTTTCCTAAGAAACATAACCGGAGAATTATAAGGCGAATTGGATCTTTGTATCACCCGTTGTTCCAATAACGTATTTATAAATTGCGTAACTTCCGATTTCAGTGCATGTGGAATTGGAAATTGTTTGCGTGAAAACGGAATTTCTGTGTTAAGTTCAATTTTACATTGAAAATGTCTTGCTTTTCCGATCCTGTTAGGATTCCACGTAAACACATCAGCAAAGCGGTAGCAGAGGTCTATTACTTTTTCTCTATATTCAGGACTGACATCTTGACCAATATTTAATTTAGAAATTTGGAATAACTGTTGTCCTTCCCGTAATAATTCCTCATCCACATAATTTTCATCTATTGATTGGCAACATTGATTTGACTCTTCAATTTGAACGTCTTCCGCTTTTCCGATTACAAAATTCTTATGAAGAACGACTTTTGTGACTAAAGGGTTAATAATTTCAACTACAGGTTCGTTTTTATTTAAAATAGCTCGCGGCACTAAAATTCCTAGTTTCTCAATTATAGACATGTCTGGCTCTAAAATCACTTCTTGACCTGATTTCGAATTAATACATCTAAGTGGAACAATTATTCTTGTCCTTGGAGGAAGATACGTCCTCTTATGAATGACAAACTTTGGATCATATGCCTCTGTCAACAAACAAAATATTGGCTCTGAAACCTGATGACCCGTGTTACTCTGTTGTTGTGTGTTACGAGGAGGCTTTCCATATCTAAACAAAGATAGCATCTTATTAAGGTAATCAACACGGGCGTTATGAAAAATAAAGAAGTCATTTCCTAAAAGAGCTTTCGGACCAAAATTTTCCACTATTCTAAACCTGTGATGAAAGGAACGACCGTTGATTAGAAATTTGATTATGGCTGTGTGTTTCAGCTCTATAGGTTCACATGAAACACCAACAACTTTCGTAATTTCCTGTGACAATTTAGTTTTAGGAGATAGCAATGATTTATCTAAAATTGATATTGTACTTGCCGTATCTGCAATTATTTTTAATGGTTTCTTTCTCAGTTGAATTGTAAATCTAACCATGTCCCCTTCAATTTCTAATGGAGTCTGTATCTCTTCTCCCTGAACATTCTTTTGTTTATATTGACGGTGTATACTAGTATTATTAATATCTACGGGTGGGCCCTTTTTATTGTTATCTGTACATCCACCGTCTGCATGTACAGACGTTGTCAGTTTAAATTATGAGTTCCCTGTACCTGATTCATTTGGGAAGGGTTTTGTACAGGAACATAATATGTTGTACCATTACTTTGCATGTGATGTACACCCTGCATTTGATTAAAACTAGGTACCTGTTGTACATGAGGCACATTAGTATGATGACAACAACACTGGTTGTTATGATAATTTGCGCGTCCTGATCTAAAATTACCGCGACCACCACGGCCTCGAAAATTGTTATTTTTCCCTCTAAAATTGTTGTATTGAGTATTGTTTCTACCCTGATTATTCTTAAAATTGCCTCTCTTACTATCTCGAAAATTATTTCTGTTATTCTGATGGGATTGAGAATTATTTTGCGCACAGTTGGTGTTTAACTTTTGCGAATCTGAAGAACCGCCTTCGATTCTCACAAGTCAGCGACAATTTTTCTATTTCTTTCTGTAACTGGCTAATGGAAGATGTAACCTCGCTACTTTGAGATGATGATGAAGGTGTGTTTGTGTTCTGAGTTTCCGAGTGTTCTGCTCTGTGTTGTTGTTTCTCTACTAATTCTCGAATTGCTTTCCTTTTATTTTTCCTGTGCCTATGTGACGTAATCTCGTCCTCGGACTCGGACGAAGAACTGTCAGTAACCGTAGATTCTGATTCAGAATCAGATGACGAACACCTACATTTCCCTTTTCTACACTTCTTCTTATACGCTTTCTTAATACGTGCATCTATTTCTCTCTTTTTCCTATTTCTAATTTTACATTCATTTGCTTCTAACGTATAGAGAGCCTGAATAAATGCATCTAAAGTGTCAAAAGACTCATAACCTAGGTGTTGAATATAGTACGGTTTCAACCCTGCTGTAATGATTGAAATGATCTGCTCTTCTGTCAAAGTCGGAGCATGTTTGTCTACCATGGATAAAATATCATAAACAAACGACTGAATGGGTTCATGCTTTTTCTGAATCCTATTCTGTACGGTAGAGAAAAAATCTACACTATCTCTAGCATTCTTGAAACATTTAATTATCTCAGCTTTACAATTCGCGTAGGTTGTTTCATCTGTAATGTTCTTTCTCTTTAACAAAGTTCGCAATTGTTCTTTTAGTTTCCCTGGAAACGCGGTGATTATCATTTGTTTTGCTATTTTATCAGTCCAATTATTTAACCGTACACAGTCATCATATTCATCAAAGAACTGCTGTATCGTGATTTTGTGTGGTTTAAATTTCGGAACTGGATAATGGGAATTGTATACATTAACAATAGGATTTTGAGCTCCCTGACCTTCACTGTGTTGTCCCTGCATTTTCTTAGACTTATTGTATTTCCGTTTTAGGGGAGGGATTTTTACTTTTATTGGAATCTTTTTGTATCTTAACGTTCTAAATTGTCCGTCTGAATGTTCTGTATCACTGCTGGAAGTATTATTCATATCCTATATACGAACAGAAAATAAACCTTCTCATTGCGGCTAATTTTGCAACCTAAGCAAAGTACACTGACCATTAGTTTGTAAATGCAGCAAATTCCTATATGACAACAAGAATCTTGGTGTATTGTCCGTTTCTTTAGTAACAAGAGGAAATGAATCTCGCAAGACTATATAGCATTATAACAACTGACGTCTGTAATTTCAGCATACTATGAGAGAGAGAGAGAAAAGAAAAAAAAAAACATGAAACTCCTTTTACTCAACTTGACAAACTGATGTTATCGTCTAAATAATTTAAACTACGCGTGATACGCTTCATTCCCATATGTATGAGGCATCGGAATCAAGCATGATGTATCTAATTTAATGTAACTTGAATGGCCTATAAAATAAGCGAGATCTCCGAAATCGAAACATATGTGGTAAATGACCATACTCTAATTAATGTTGTCCGGAATCTTAATTTTACCCATAAATGGATAAAACCGGATGCTTCCACCATAACGTGTGCTACAAATTTCTAACCGGAATGATTTAGAATCTTAGAAACTTTTTATATTTGGGGGCAGAGCGTAGCTCATCTGAAATTTGTAACACCGAGTATTTAGACAACTCGAGGATGAATTTAACAAATCGTCTTAGGATAAGAAATGAAATACTCAATTACTTTTGGATATTTTCGACATCACACCACAAGCTATTAGGATTCGAAATGGTCTTAACTATAGAAATCTACTACATCGTAATGGCACAGAAACTTAACCATTATGGTTATCTAACATCGCAAATAGATGCAGTACTCACAGGTAGTTCAGCTCAGTTCAACTCCAAACGATGTCCTTCCACTCTCCAATCTTAATTACAACTCCCCGATTCTAGTCCCCGTCCTCAACCAGCACAACCCCTTTCCGGGATTCAGGTGCTTCCTGGTTGTGGCGAAGAGCTTAGCTCAGGTCTCTTTCTGCAATCTCTTACTTCCTTATTTCCGTATAGGAAAACTTCCTATAATTGTGGTGTGATGCCGACGTTATCTGTTTTTATTTTTTTTTTCTAAGCAGTATGACTATAACTTCCTTGTTTTATAATAAACAACATAAATTAGACAAACACATGTAAGGATTTTGGGTACTTTACATTATTATTATTATTATTATTATTATTATTATTATTATTATTATTATTATTATTATTATTATTATTATTGTGCTATAGTTTTCGTCTATTCTTCTGTACCAACCTCGAGAGTCTACGACATTTTTAATGAGATGTAGTCGCCCCACTTTTTGTTGTTTGGTTCGATGCTGGTTTCACTGTCCTTTTCCCATCTTTGAAATACATAAGCACTGCAGATCGCGAAAACTCGACAAGTCGCGCTGTTTCCGAAATGAAGCTCCCAGCCATTTAGTCACCCTGATATATCGTCGTCCTTCCCCATTCAAGGCACAAGCACCACACTGACTAATCGAGTGAGATTCTTGTCGTGTTTGGCGCGCGGTTGTGATATGCCTTGTAGCTCTTATCTCAGCCCGATGATTTCGTTCAAAAAGTAGCGAGTGGTCATAATGTTTTCGCTGGTCAGTATAAGTTTTGTTGGCATTTAATTTACTAAATAATCGCTCAGGTGTTACTGTCTTCACAGGTAAAAATGATATATAGTTGAAACATCACATAATTTTTAACATCCTAACATTATAAAGTTTAACTTCGAAACTGAAATGGGCCTCTTTCTGTTCTGGGCCTCTCAATGTTGCGGGCCCTGCAGGCCCTTTAGTTGCGCCACAGCATTCTCTCTACTCAGAAGGATAGGGACAAATAGAAAAATCAAAATTCATTCTGTCCATTTTTCAAGCATCATACACTTCATGAAAAAAAAAATCATATAATACTGATATGTAAGAAAATATTGGTATTGTTTGTTTTCTGTATACAAAGAACCATTTAGGTTTTTTATCTCATATTCTGGTAATAATCGAAAAAAAAAGAAAAGAGCTTCATGTGATAAACCAGCGTTTCCCAACCTTTTTCAACTTGCGGCACAC